>NW_008824286.1:247354-277838 GCF_000699105.1 Pygoscelis adeliae | reverse complement strand
TGTTTCATATGACCAGCTCTTAAGTTATGCTTCAAATTTCTAATTTTACTATAGTGGGGCATAGAACAAACTTCCTGGGAAAACATCAAGGGCAGATTTCCCCCTCCCCATCCCTGCCCCATGTCGGGGTTTAACCCCAGCCAGCAACAGAGCACCACCCAGCTGCACGCTCACTCCCCTGCCCCTGGTGGGCTGGGGGAGAGAATTGGAAGAGTAAAAGTGAGCAAACTCGTGGGTTGATAAAGACAGTTTAATAATTGAAATAAACTAAACTAATAATAATAGAATATGCAAAGCAAGTGATACACGATGCAATTGCTCACCACCTACTGACTGATGCCCAGCCGGTCCCCGAGCAGCGGCCCCCCCCCGGCCAGCTTTCCCCCAGTTTCTATACTGAACATGACGTCCCATGGTATGGAATGTCCCTTTGGCCAGTTGGGGTCAGCTGTCCTGGCTGTGCCCCCTCCCAGCTTCTTGTGCCCCTCCAGCCTTCTCAGTCAGTAGAGCATGGGAAGCTGAAAAGTCCTTGACTAGTGTAAGCACTACTTAACAACAACTAAAACATCGGTGTGTTATCAACATTGTTCTCACCCTAAATCCAAAACACAGCACTGTACCAGCTACTAGGAAGGAAATTAACTCTGTCCCAGCCGAAGCCAGGACACCCTCTGAGGAAACACGATACTAGATCTTGTTACGCTGGTTATTCAAATCATTTTTTAAAACTTGGCAGTATGTTAATATACTGTTCTTTTTAAAAAAAAAAAAAGTTTTATTACAGTCCTCCCATTTAGAAACTGATAATGCCTGCCTTCCACCCACCTGCCTGAGCTATTCTAAACTGTGCTGGTAGGAGAGGCCTGTTTCAGTCATGAACAGAACTACTTACATGTTTGCATTTAGATCATTGATTTTGAAGTTCACAGCTTAGACTCAAATGGTATTGTTGTTGAGCAAGAAAAGGCCTATTCTTTTCAGGTGGATTGTTAAACTTTTATTGTGTGGAACCCTGTTCCTAATAAAAAAGTGAAAGTGACTTACCTTGTACCTGAAATGTGCAGATCTTGGGTTCTGGATTGGGTAGGTCGTGATATAGAAGCTGGAGCTTTGAAGAGGGTGTTAATATTGGCCTCTCTAAAATATTTATGCTTTCTGTTTTCTGATCTTTATAAGTCTAGCGTTTCGTCAAGGGTAGCCTTTAGACATACTTTTTCTCTTTTAGTATTAGCTAGATACCTGGTACTGTTTTTAAAGTTTAATACTAAGGAAAATAAAGATCAGTTAAGGTTTAAAGCGATCTTGAATAGAAAAAGACAAAGTAAAGACAGGTCTATAATCTGGTTCTGATTTATTCATTAATTCATCAAATGGATAGCCATTTGCAGTGAAATATCCATCAAGAATATAAAATTTGTGACTGGGAGCGTGTTCATTTACTTAAAAATAAAATGGGCTCTTTGATTCCTTCAGTTTTACATGATTGTGATGGAACTTTTGCCCGTGCAAGTCATTTGTAAGTGGTTACTGCCCTTTTTAGCTTTGCCTCGTCCAGTACAGTGAAAAAAGCTAAGGAAGACTAGGTGCTGAGCAAGTTGAAGAGTATGTACTGGGACATAGAAGAGCGGATTGTGTTAATTTTTAACATGCTTTTGGTCAGTATCCATCCCTAGTGCCTGCTCCTATCCCCAGTGCTAGCTGTCTTTTAATTATATATTAGTAATAGTTACTGTTGCTTGACAGTTAGAGTGGACAGATATCCAAATTTTTATTTCTTCACTGCTGGTTTCATAAACATTTGAATGGATTAAGACCTGTTGCTCCAAATACTGCATCTGTACTTTTCTGACACATTAATTTTTGCTCTGCCAGTGCCATGAGCTGTTCTTCTCTTGATTTATTTGCAAAGCAGCTAGATGGAGTGAGTTTGTTCTTTATAAGGATTCCTCAATTTTAAAGATATTTTACTTTGGCTTGTCAGAGCCTGAGTTAATTGACCTTTGGATCACTCTGATTAATTTCTTTTCATAGGGTTTGCCTCTACAAGTGCGTGTGTGCCTTGCGTGTATAGGTATGCGTGTATTTCCTACTGCTGTAAATATATCATTTCAGAGACTAGATAAAAAATGTGGTGATTAATATATAGAAATGTTCATAAGGTGGTAATGTGTTTGGTCTAATCTTTAACCAGGCTTGTTAACTTCTGTGAAAGTGATGAGCTGCATATTTTCACTAGATTTTACCTGAACTTGAACACCCTTTCCTATCTATTAAGACAAGACCTCCCGTGACGATCCTGCATATGAAGGGCACTTCACTCTACAAAGGAAGTGAGAAAAAAGAAAATACAGGAGCTTGGAAGATAAAAAGTAACAGTGTGACACTGACTTGTTTTTTGTATAAGGATAGCAAGGCTGCTTCTGTTCTTAAATGTATGCGATTCATCCAGTGCATGTGTTGTTATTGATGACGCAGTCTTCAAAGCAGCTTCTTATTCCAGCAGTTTGAAGGGGAATAATGTGTATAATGATAACAGGAAAGAGGAAGGAAATGCTGAAGGTTCAGGAAAATGCTCTGACCACCCCAATCTACATTAAAAAAGTTTCTATAGCTATCCAAACTAAATAGCTGTCACCTGTGTTTTCAGGGTTTTTTTACATTGTGTTACTTAGTAAATACTGGCCATGTGTAACATTTCTAATTCCATTTAAAAGTGTTCATCACCTAAAGATACAGAGGAAAACTTACTATCAATGGGCAGTACTTCTGCAGATAATTGGCGTACTCCATTTTGTGCTTGTTAAATTGAGTTTACCAGTAAGACAGAATATCTTTTTTGTCTTTTGCAAAGACGGCATGTGCTGTGTATTAGAATGACCAATTTCCAGAGCAATGCTACATTTGTTAAACATTTGCCTGAACGAAATCTAGTTCAGGTCAATGAATAAGCTATCACAAGGCAACGGTGTTCTCATTGTTCTTTTTTGCACCCATCGAATCAGTGTATTTAACCCCTGTTCTGAAATCTAATTTGGGCAAGTGGATTTGCTCTATATGGAAACCTGTTGACATTGCTGGTGGTTTATTTACGTATTCTCAATGGTTTAAAGGTTTTAAACATAGTCCTGTGAGGTGTGGCGTATCATTACTTTTTTCTTTTCTCTTCCTTTCCACCCCTCATCAGGCCCTCAGAACTACAAGATGTTTATGGCATTAGTGACAATTTGAGTTATTAAGGCAAAAGATAACATTTAAGAAAAGTCTTGCTTTCATCTGGGATGTGAATGTCTGAACAAAATTAGAGGTGAAAATGCTTTCAGACTAATGTGTGTTCACTTCAAAGCTGTGAACTTCTCAGTGAACTGTATGTTTGAGTGTAGAAGATACCAACAAAATTAAATTCACAGTTAAGGGTGGACGATGTGGGAGTTGAGAGGGGAGAGACTTTGTAGACGGTAATGATAGGGATGGGATCTGTTACGAGAGAAAGCCTGTGCCACAGCTGGGATTTCTTTGGTTTTTGCAATTTCACTTCCTATTTTTAAAATAGTAAACTCTGTACTTTGTATTTTGTATTTCTGCCTTCATGACTTATAATCAAACGCAGTTCTTATGCGCTACGAACTAAATAAACAAAGTCTGAACAAAATTTAGAAGAACAATTGTCAGAACTCTTCATGTGACTTAGACTCAGGGTTTGTATCTGGAAGAATGCTTTGCTGATTAAGAAGGTCATTACATAGCATTATAACCCTATGGGCCTATACTTTTACTTCAGTATGTCAGTACCTTTTTGGTTTGCCACATAGTGCATGGACAGGTAAGCCATGAAGGGGTGTATGTATGGTGTAATAAGTGTGTTCACACTGAATTACACTCCTTGTATAGAATACTTTGCCGGCGCATGCAAAGTATGCCTGTGTTACTAAAAAAAAAATAAATTGTTTTGTAGTTATCAGGGGCCCTAGGCTTTTTTTTTTACTGAATTTAAACAGGTCAGTGAATGTCAATTTAGCACTAGAATTGGCACAAAGATAGGGAGGGACTGTGTGACTGGGAGGAGCGTAAAGGGGAAGGTGGGACCACCCCTTCAGCAATATCAAGCTGCCACAGTAGAGCTCACCATTTGCGCTCCCCTGATAGCTGCAGCAACTGTATTTCTGTCACTCTTACTGTACACTGTCAAGTTTTAGTTTAGGAGACAGTTCTAAGCTTCTTCACAGACCTGCGGGCTTTAAGTTGTATCCCTGCAGTATGGCGATTCCCTTGAAATTGAAGGATGCAATTAATATTTGTTGTTAGCAGATAATCCTGTTCTTTTTTTAAACGTGCAGTTGTCAGTACTTCATACAGAAGATCTAGGACATAAAGACTGAAACTTTAATTCAAGGATTTTATTTATTACTACAGTCGGAAGTCTTGGGTAACCCAAGATTTCAGAAGAGAAGTCTACTTTATCTTCTGATAAAGGGTAAAAGGGCTTTAGGGCAGCCCCACAAAAAACAAGTTAAATGGAAGTGCTGAGAATATTGAAATAGTGGTGCAGTTCTAAGCCATCTTTTTCCTATAGTTTCTGTTTTCTTTTTCAGAGAGACATGAGCTGGAATGTAGCAAGCAGTTGCATTTTGCAAGGTTGGGACGGTTGTATTGTCCACTCCTGGCTATGCTTTCATGTTGCTGTCTGGTCACTTGCCAAAGATTCCTAGGAAGCAGGTGATGGACTTCTGTTGCAATTAGAAAACATGAAGATGATTCTTCTGGAACTGAAGATTTTGCTTGCAGCAGTTTGCAGTTTTCGAAAAGACAGCAACCCATAGTAGACTTTCAGATACCTCAGTGTTTACTTACATAATCTCCTTTTTTTTTTTTTCCCCAGAAATTCTCATTTCCATTACATCTTTTGGATTTGTGTGCTTTACTTTAATAATGCATAATTTAGGTTGGAAGGATAAAACCTTTATTTCTGGCTGGCATTGAGTTTAGCACACAGGAATATTACTTCATTTTGTTGCAAATACTAGATTCCAGTTCTAGTTTCTTTGTTTGTAATGCTTAAGAGCATTCAGAGAAGCAGCTTATTTTTCTTATGGGGCAATGTATGTACATTCATACCTTGGTAACTAGTTAACTGTAAAAATTTCAGTGCATTGGCTACAGTAGTTCTTTTCCTACAGCTGAGTCAAAGTTGATCAAGAGGAACTGTGTTTTATACCATCTAATTTGCTAAAGCAAGAACAAGCAGCAAGTGACAAAGAACTTTCTTTTTCAAGAGATTTCAAATGATCTGCAGATTTGTGGTTGTCACTGGCAGTAGAGAATGATTCATCATTTCTTTGATGAGCCTTGCCAGGTTGAATTGCAGATCTGTGCAGTCTGTTTCGATTTCGATTATTGCTCAGGTACCTACAGTGGCAATCTGTTTAGCAAGATAGTTTTTGTCAGGCGAAATCATTTGCCAGTGTCTTTCTACTGATACCTCCATGGCCCTTTTTATCTGTGTTCTTGGGAGCAAAGAAACGGAAGTGTATCTGGGGCGCTCTTCATTGTTATACCCCCAGAGGGAGGTACCTTTGTACACGTGTGAACCTTCATCAGTGCTATTGAATACTCTTAAACAAGGTGTGTTGTGTGCTGTACAGTTCTGTACAGAACATACTAAAGAATCATGTTTAGGTTAATGTAGATACATTTTTCAAAAGCGTAATAAAGCTGGTATCTGCTAGATTTGAGTCTTCCGAGTGATAGGATCTGGTTTTGGTTCTGGGTTTATAGACTGCTGGTAAACAACAGCCTTTCAAAAGGCTACTTTTAAAAACGTTCTTTAAAACAACTGTAATAGTGGGTGAAGTCATTCTTAGTAATGAATACAGATAATAGTGTAATTTAACGGTCAAGCTTTCTGGTTTTTTTTCCATTCCCCCCAGAGTTAAAAACTTTATGTAGGTTTGTTTGAATAAGGGCGTGCATCGATAATGAAATGTAGCACTGAGAATGGAATGGGGAAATACGCTGAAGCAAGCATTGAGCTGTAAACAAGAAGAAAAACTAATGGCCGGAGATTATGAAATCCTCTGTAGATGCTGTCCTCTGTTAATAACTGCTTCTAAAGTGACTTGTTTAAAAGCTGCAAGGTGGATGGTGAAACAGAAGGTGGTAGCCTTGTATTTTGTTTTACTGTGAGAGTTTATAATATAGAAATTTTTTCTTATTGACACTTCAAAAGTAATGCCTTTGAAATACATTTAAAAATAGCTGTAATACAAAAATGTTAGTTTTCTTCTGATGCCGAATCACAAAATAACCAGTCAAATTAGTTAAAGCTCAAGTGGTTCTCCAACATATCTACTAATATCAGTCTTTTATCTCTCTTCCTATGAGCATCAAATTAAGTTCTGCAGTTTCTGAAATTTGCTCATGAAGGTTAATGATTTCTGCCTTTTTAATTGGAAAATAACATAAAACTGTAATCTGAACTGTGGTGCTATGTGAGTATTTCTATAATAATGAGATAGGGAAGCTAAATGTATGCTCTGGGAACTGTGAAATGAGTGAAAGTTAGTGGATATGTTAAAACCATAAGACTAAAGTGGTAGAACAGCACATTGATGTGAATTTACCAGCTTGATATGCAGCTATATTATGCCTCCATGATCAATTTACCTGTACATATCATTGGGATTTTTGGCAGCATCATTGTTGTTTGGTTTTAGTATCAAAGTGAAACTCCATTGCCATTCTTTCCCACTGAGGTTTGGATTAATTTATATAGATATCTAGGAGAAACTTCTAGAAACTGTTAGAGGATCAACATCCTTTAAGTGACACTCCAGCCCAAATTTGTCACACATGGGATATTTTTAATGTAAAATAGAGTAATTAGTTTGATTGAAAGTGCTGTAGAGATTGGGACAGAGGCTTTATAGATGCGTGGGAGAGAGATGGAGCAACATACGGGTAACTGTCCAGATTTGCTCTGGAAAGTTATCACCATATGAGTTAAAATGAAGGAAATTCTTAAAGGTATGAACAGTTGGACACCTGCCAATAGCAAAGTAAGATGTCTTTTTGAATAAACAGAATGTCAACCATGATATTCAATGATTTCCCCATCTCTGATGTTATATAAATAATGAAGGGATACCACAGGTTCCAAGGCAGTGATATGTGAATGTTTTATGAGGTTTCTTTTTATGAGAAAATTAAAATAAGCCAGGAAAGCAGTGTGCATATGAAGTGTACAATGGCATTCTTTCGGTTAGGACAGTTGAACTTGGCCTTGATTTTTGTATGTTTTCCAATTTCAAGTTACCTGAGTGTCATTAATTGAATGCTAGCTAACACTTCAGTATGTACTGTCTTGGACATTTTGTAGAAGATTGACTCAAGCTGTGTTGCTTTGCTCTTTATAATAGAGAGCAGCAATAAGGTAAATGAAAGTAGTTTTTAAAAGAGAAAAAATATCTAGTGTAGGCTTGTGCATTGAATTTTAATATAGGACTTGGGAAAAGCTGTAGAAGTTTAACTAGATGACACTCAAGATGAAGATTACTGAACCCGAAGAAGGTGCGTGCTGGCTTATGCAGTCTGTGCCTTTCTATTCAAACTAGTAAAACTTAAGCTGTAATCAATAACTGGGCACTGAAAGGGAACCTCAATTTGAAAACAGAATTTTAAATCTATATAACCAACTTGATAGATTTCTCTTTAGAGGAGGAATCTGCTGCAAGACAGAGACCTAAAGAGAATAAGCAGGAAGAACAGGCCAGGTACAACAGGTTACTGAGTTTGTTTTAGGGAAGTCAAAGAATCACAGAATAATTGAGATTAGAAGAGACTTCTGGACATCGTCTAGTCCAAACCCATCTGCTTAAAGCGAGGCCAATTAAAGCAGTCAGTAAGGTGTTCAGTCGGGTTTGGAATATCTCCGAGGATGGCAACTTAACCTCTCTTGACAAGCTTCTCCACTGTTCAACCATCTCACAGTAAAATAAATAACTAAATCCCCTGTTTTTAAGTGGAATTTCCTGTATTTTAATTTGTGCCCACTGCCTATTGTCCCATCACTGAGCACTGCTGGGGAGAGTCTGGCTTCATCTCTTTTAACCCTTTATACCCCCTTCAGGTATTTATACACACTGATGAGATCCTTCCAAGCTTTCTCTTTTCCAGGCCTAACAATTCTAGCTCTCTCAGCCTCTCCCCATATGTCATGTTCCAATCACTTTATCATCTCTATGGCCCTTTGCTGGTGTCACTCCAGTATGTCTGTGTCACTCTTGATTTGGGGAGCCCAGAACTAGACACACTATCACACCAGATGTGGTCTCACTGGTGTTGAGTAGAGGGGAAGGACCACCTTCCTCATCCTGCTAGTGATGCTTTTCCTAATGCAGCCTAGGATGTTGGTGACCCTTTTTTTTACTGCAGGGAAGCATTGCTAGTTCATGTTCAACAAGACCAGTGTTTTCTGCAAAGTTGCTTTCTGACCAGCTGCCCCCCAGACTTTACTGGTACATGGGTTTATTCCTCCCCAGGTGCAGAACTTTACACTTCCCTTTGTGGAACTCTGGTTTCATCAGCATATTTGCCGAGAGTGAGCTTGGTCCCATTGTCCAGGTCATAAATGAAGAAGTTAAACAGTATCGGCCAAGTATGTATCCCGGGGGTACAGCTCTAATGATTGGCCTCTGACTGGACTGTGTACTGCTGATCACAACCCTTTGAGCCTTGCAGTTCAGCCAGGTTTTCAGTCCACCCCACAGTCCTCTGTCTGGCCCATACTTCATCATCTTGTCTATGAGGATGTTGTAGGAGGCAGTGTCAAAGATAATCAGCATCCACTGCTGTCTTCTCAACTACCAAGTCATCTTGTCATAGAAAGCTGTCAGGTTGGTCAAACATGATTTCACCTTCATAAATCCATGCTGAGTAATCCAAATCACCTTCCTGACCATAATATGTTTGGAAATGGCTCCTATGAGAATTTGCTCCCTGACCTTCCCTGGGATTGAGATGAGACTGACCAGCCTGTAGTTTCTTGGATCATCCTTCTTGCTCCTTTGAAGAAAGGAGTGACATTTGCTTTTTTCAGTACCCAGGAATGTGGAGAGTTGAGTGACCTTTTCACTTTTACATGGCACAGTATGGGCTTCACTGAGCTCAAACATGACTTCAGAGATTTATCAGAAATTTTAGTTTTGATGAATGATTTTCTCTAGTGCATAGAATGAATGGGAAAAGAAACTTCAGTTTTTCAGCATCTCTGTAGACACTTAATACTTCTTGAAAATTATCTTCCTTGTGAAAAGAAACATTTGTATTTACACAGATAGTGGTACTCAGTTACTGGTCTTCCTTCCACATGAAACAAGTAGTTCTGTGGTCCAGCTAATTGCTTAGGCCTCAGAGAAGCACAATCTGTTACCCTATTTGAAGACACAAATACTTTGTGCTTTATGACAGAGCTTTTTTTTTTTACCTACAGCATTAATCATTCAAGTTAAATAGATGTATGCTTTAAATGCAATCTTAATCTATTTAACTAAAAAGATCCTTATTATTTGCTTAATTTTAACAGCTGTGGTCATGTCTTTCCAGTATTTTTGCAGCAACAATTTTCTAGCCTAGGTGTTGTGCAGAAGAAGGGAAAAAGCAGATCTATCCCAGTGATGGAGTGGGAAACTCTGGGGTTTCCTTTTTATGTTTTTATAAAGGAAAATTTTCTGTGAAAGAATCTCCTCTGAAACTGTCAAAACAGAGTGAAAGGTAGAAGTCTTGAAACAAAGTGAGTAAGCATACTCATGCATGAAAATACCTATATCCACATTCACAGAATTGGAGAGAACAGAGGTAATGCAAAAGAATGAGCCTGAGTCAGTGGACATAACTTAGACCTGTGGAGATTTTCCATATGGCCAGAATGCATACCAGAGAGGAGTAGGTGAAGAGGAAAGAGGGAATGCATGTGCATTAATATTTTAATTGTTTTCATTTGGACAACGGGTGCACTTTGGAAATGAATCCCCTGATTGTTCTCACGGACTGCACTTTGATTTGACTTGTGAAATGAGCTTGGATCAAGGAAGCTGAATTGCTTTTGGATGAAACTAAACTGGAAGCTGCAGTCCAATTGGTGTGAGGCTGTGGTATCAGAGTAGAGCTGCTCCAAAATAAAACTCCAGAAGTGTATACAATGTCGGTATTGGGTCTACAGACCTATCTTACTTCCTAGCTCCACTTCTATCACATTGCATTGCTTGCCAATGTGGACATAGTACAGCAAATCAGATTACGGAAGGTAGAGTGAGAGTTCAAAGACTGTCATCACTGGAAAAAGCTGTTGCCATTCTAAAAGATGCCATAACAAAAAAGATGGGTCAACTGCTGTATTTCTGAAAGGTGTGTGCAAGGAGTTTTTAGAAAGATTAGAGTACAGGAGGTGAAAAATGGGTCTGTCACAAAAGAGGAGTCTGTTTTGGCAAGTATTTCCCTCAGTGAAGCTTAGAAGCCATAAGACAAAAGCAATAAGCTAATACAAGCTAAAAGGGAATAGACCTATTTTTAAATACAACTTTTAGAAAGGAATTATTTTAATTTTCCTTGAACGTGTACAACATGAACGAGTGTAGAAAATGAAGAAGCAGTAAAAGTCTTCAAGAAAAAAAAAAAAAAACCAAAAACCCTCTAGATTGATAGAAAGGGAAGCATTTATATGGATTTGTATTGATAAAAGGTGCAGGGAAACACACATCATAAGGTGTTAAAGGAATAGCTATTACGTTCGCTAAACCCAGAGTTATTTTTGGAAAACAGTGAGAAGGACAATGCTGCAGAAGGAGTTAGCTTAGAAGCTCTTCTCAGTCTTTCAATTGAGAGCCATATGAAATGAATGTACAAACATATTGGAAAAATTATTACACTTCTAAGAATTAAATCATGTAACAAAATAAATCTTGTCATATAAAATGTTTTTTTAGAACTATTAGATTTGCCCTCCAGTTTTAGTAAAGCAGTTTGATTTATGGTTTGCATGAAGTCCTGAAAGAAGTAAATTATCTTGACTGTGAGAAATCTCTTATGAAATGAAAGTTGGCTTGTAATTAAACTTGACTGGAAGGTGACTGCTTAGGGTAGAAGAGGCAGTTGTCTTTGGACTTTACCTGTTTCACTTTATTCACTCTATTTCTCCATATTATTGCAAATATCAAGAGGAATAAAATTTATAAGGAATGCATCTTTAGGTAACTTCATATTTTAACTTTCATGTTAAATATGTTTTGTTTCTCTTGATACGTTTTAGTAGCAGTATGGCAGGGATATGTGAAAGGCCTGAAATGTTAGGAATGTAAGGCATTTGTGCACATTTATGTGTTAGGAAAATAGGATACACATTTGGGTAAAACCACAGAGCCACTCACTTTGTTGTTATTGTCTCCGGAAACCTGAATATCTATTGAGATACCTTTATTACAACTTGTATCTTGCTACTAGTTTAGTGTACTGAACATTTTTATGAGACTCTGAGCAGCTTGGTCTAAATTTGAAGTTGGCCCTGTTCTGGGAGGGTTGGACAGGATGACCTCTAGAGGTCCTTTCCAGCATAAATTATTGTGTGGTTCTATTAAAAAAAAAAAACATTTGGGAGGAAATTAGAAAGTAATTCAAATAAGTGTGTTCTCATTTTAAGATACCCTTGTTTCCTCATATGCTCTTTCAGTAACACATTTTCATTTGTTATTTTCAGATCATTTTTAGATAGTTTTTTTTTAATGCACAGCATAGGGGAGAACAAAAATATATGTAGGAAGGTTCTGAGAGATAAGATATAAATGCTGCTTCACAGTTGTTTAGACTATGTTAAGAAACATCTGAGAGTAAAACCAAGCAAAATTTTCTCATCCTGTGTGAAATTTTTCACAAGGCTTTGTACCATGGCTTTAAAGTCGCTGACTGTTGTGTGTGTTTTGTCTCCCTGTCCTTAATTTTGTAGGTACTTCGTAACAGGCAAAATCTGTTTTTTATGGTGTATTATTTATCTTTCAAGTTTTGTTCATGTGTTTTATGTGAAATAACTTTTAATCCTTAAATGTTGTTGTTTTCAATAGGGAAATGTTAATTTGTGTTTTTCCTGACTATTTCTACTAACTTCCTGCATTTCAGGAAAACTGTTAAAACTGCAAAAAGATGGGTAAAAGGGAGGTGATTTGAAATACCTCTTAGTTAATAGATTACAAGTAAGAAAATTGCTTAAAGGGGAAAAAATAACTTACAATTTTGACTTAATACTTTTGCTGTGGGTGATCACATTAAGATTATTTCATTGCCCTAATTAAAAATTAATTGAATAGCATGAATAAGTAGCTTATGGCTTGTGGATTTGTGCGAGAATCTCTTCTCACTACTGTGAGAAGATAAATTCTTTCCTTTCTCTTCTGGTAGCAACAGGCAGGAAGAGACTTCGGGTAAAGTTCTTCAGAAGATTTCTTTTTCATGCTTTCATGGTAAGGTCCAAAATAACCTGTTGCTAACATCAACATTAATATTTGACTGAGATGCTCAAGACTGGGATTTTTGCTTTGTAGGAACCTCTTAGCCTCAGAGCCAGCTGAAGTGTAAATGTAGCTGTATGAGGGCTAAATGAGATTTTATAGGGCAGACAGAACAGAAAATATTGCTGCTTTTGGTAACTGTGTTTTGTAACTATCTTGGACTTCCTCTCTTCAAAGCTTCTTTGTGCTCAAAGTTGTCCTTTGTGTTAAAATTTGAGTAGTGTTGATAAATATAATCTCTGAATTACAAAACAAATGCATGTATTTCTACAGTTAGGGTACAGTCTTACTCAGGAAAACCGTAACCATGGCTGCATGCTGTAGAATATTGTGTTTATGAAACAGCTGCAATTCAAAGAAAGCACTAATGCTTTTTGGATACTTGGTCAGCTTACTGTCAGTGCACCATTTAACAGTGACTGCTTGTAACTATCTGGCCACACTATCTGCTTTTCCCTTGAGAAAATTCTCTTCCAAGGTTACCACTGGAAAATGTTGTTTATACTTTCTAGGTACTTTCTTTTTAGAAACCTGGAAACGCAACAATGTTGGTTTTTAAAAGTGGAATGTAAAAAGGCTTTTTGCCTGTTAGGGCTCTGTCAATAGTGTCTGTCGATTACATTGCTTCAGTCTTTGTAACTGTTTTGAATGTCCCTGAGGTTACAGCACAGATTTTTTTTTTTAACTTGCGTTTCCGCAAAGCTCCATATAGGACATCGTTCTCAGTGCAAGGAAGTGGAAGAATTAAGAGGGAAAGCTGTAATTAATTTCTGCAAGATGTGAGAGTTCTAATTGCTAGAACTTGATGCCTTTTTGTTAGAGATCTATAATAACAGTCTAACAGTCCTAATAACAGTAATTGTGTAAGGTCAGAGGAACTTTGGTATTTGGAGGTGCTAAAAGGATGTTTCCCTATGAGAGAAGAATATTGCTCATTCTGAGAAGTTGGTTCACTATATAGTCATTCACCCCCAGTTCTGGAACCTCTTCAGGGCAGCAACTCCCTGATCATAATACTGTCAGCTGGTAGGTTTCAGATCATGAGTTTAATTTGTACGTTGGAAGCTGAACTTCCTTTAAACCATCCTAAAAGAAATGGGATGCAACTGAAATGTACTGGTCACAGTAGACTGGTGTGATGGGTTAACTGTGGCTGGCTGCCAGGTGCCCACCAAGCCCCTCTCTCACTCTCCCTTGTCAGCAGGAGGGGGGAGAGAATGAGATTGAAAAAGCTCGTTAGTTGAGATAAGGATGTGGAGATCGCTCAACCATTTACCCTCATGTGTAAAACAGGCTTGACTTGGGGAGGATTAATTTATTGCCAATTAAAAATAGAGTAGGATAGTAAGAAATAAAAACAAAACTAAAACCACTTTCCCCCTGCTTCCCCCTTTTTTCCAGGCTCAACTTCACTCCTTCATTCCCAACTCTTCTACCTCCTCCCCGCCCCGAGCAGCACAGGGTAATGGAGGTCACAGTCAGTTCATAACACTTTGTATTTGCCAGTCCTTTGTCCTCACACTTTTCCTGTGCTCCAGCGTGGGGTCCGTCCCATGGGATACAATCTTTCACAGACTTCTCCAACGTGGGTCCTTCCCGAAGGCTGAAGTTCTTGAAGAATTGCTCCAGCATGGGTCCCTTTCCATGGGGTGCAGTCCTTCAGGAACAGACTCCTCCAGCATGGGTCCCCCATGGGCCACAGGTCCTGCCAGAAATCCTGTTCCTGTGCGGCCTCCACTCCATGGACTGCAGCTCCTGCCAGGAGCCTGCTCCTGTGTGGGCTCTCCACAGGCTGCAGCTTCCTTCAGGGCACATCCACCTGCTCCGGCGTGGGGTCCTCCACGGGCTGCAGGGTGGATATCTGCTCTAGCATGGTCCTACATGGGCTGCAGGGGGACAACAAATCTCTTCTCTGGTGCCTGGAGCACCTTCTCCCTCTCTTTCTTCACTGACCTTGATGTTTGCATAGTTTCTCTCACATTTTCTCACTCCTTTCTCATACAGCTGCTGCGTAGTGTTTTTTACCTTATATATGTTATCACAGAGATGCTACCAGCATCGCTGATGGGCTCTGCTTTGGCCAGTGGTGGGTCCATTTTGGAGCTGGCTCCGTTCAACATGGGCGCAACCCCTGATCACTTCTCACAGTGGCCACCCCTGCAGCTCCCCTGCTACCAAAACCTTGCGACGTAAATCCAATATAACCAACTACTATGAAGACAAGTTTGAGGCTAAATTTGATTAGTTGTCTTTGATAAGTTAAGTAAAAATGTTCTGTACTTATTCCCTTAGGGATTTCTTACTCCATCAAGAAAAGGCAACCAACGGTGATTTAAAAATCTTGACCTATAGGGTAAGCTTCCAGAAAAGGGGGGCCTAGGAAAATAGTTTTGCCCATCATGAAATGGGTAAAAGAGCAAAAACCCTTATAAACAAACTTTTACTTTGCGAGTGTGTTGTCAGCCCATGATAACACCTGGGTACTTTCAGCCATAAAAGGAATAGGCTTGAATATCTGGTTTCTTGAATGAAAAGCAATTTGTCTTGCTTTGTGAGTAGCAAGCTAACTGCTTACCTTCCAGACTGCAGATTGTAATATTGTTCTGGTTGTGCACTACCACTGAAAAAATTTCCTGAAGCCTCATCACAGAAGTATTAAGATGAAATGTAGTTCTGAGTCAATGCAGTATTGTGTTGAAACTATGTTATTACAAAAGATTTTTTTAAAAAGAGTTTAAAAGGCCGAAATGAATTTCTAAAAGCAGTGGTTTGTAAAATGCAGGAGTTGATCCAGGTAATGTCCATTTAATACCAGTAAATCCAGAAGTTTAAAAATCTGTTTGTGGTAGTTACAGCAATGCCAGTTTCACTGTCTTCTTGCCTGTCTTTCTAATACCAGTTTAATTCTCTCTACTGTGGGTTAACATGCACGCCAAGTTGAATATGTCTTGTTTTCCAACAGTGGTATTTAAGAACAGCCATTTTAAGTATTGCTCTATTTCTAAGATTACAGCAGTGAATGAGTTTTAGCTTACTGGTTTGCATATATGAATTGTTGTCCTCTTTGAAATGGATTGTATCATGAGAAGGAAATGGCTGAAATAAAAATAGACTATCTCTTTGTTTTCACAAATGGTTTTAATTATCTCGTGCAGCTCTGCAGTGGCTTTTCTTGCCAGGCTTTTTGGAATCAAGCAAAAGGCATATGATGTTCATGTACACTTTTGTCTTTTTTTCCCCCTCTTTGAGCATTTCTTAGAAGTTAGTAAAAGCTAACATCCTTTTAGTTCGGAAGGAAATTCATTGGCAAGTTATCTGAGTTGGTGGCAAAGCAACTTTTGTCCCTTTTGTCCTGCCTGCCACAGTTTTAGTCTAAGAACAGCTTGTGGTTGGGGAATTACTGATGTACTACTGAAAGGGGAAAAAACTGTCAAATTACATGATTTTTTTTTTTCTTTGAATTTTGTATATTGCAATACTGTTTCTTTGCACGTCTTTTTTCCAATTCTTTCATTTGGTATCAAATACTATATGTATGTAGAAAAAAGTCATATGAAATATTTCTGCTGAGGTGCAGGTTATACAAGCAGGCTTCTTGGTGCATAGGAATGCTAATGAATGAATTCTCTATAATTTTGATGTAAGTCTTTGGTTTGGGAGGCCTGAAGACATAGTTTAATTTGGATTGCAAGCAGTGTTGTTGGAAGCATTTTTCTCTGCAGGTTGAAGTTGATGGACCAGTTTTTCTAATCTGCGCAGTTTGCATAAGGAACACTAGTGATTCCTGGTATTGAGGTAAAAGTTACAGCGTGACTATGACTGGGTGTCTTGCCACGACATTTCCAGAGTTATTCTGTCTCTCCTTGGGCAATCTCTTTGTTTTGATAGTCAAGTTAAATGTTTTTCAGCTTTTCTGACTTAGAAACTTTGGATTCAGAAGAGCTTCCCATGTTCAGTTCTCTTTTGAAGTGGGTAGATAGTTAGGAAAAACAAGGAATCAGTGCTGAGGATTAGTGTTGCATAAATAATTGTCTGAGTGTTTTTAGGAAAGGTGTTTAGGGCTGTTAGTCTGTAGTTCCTTAGCCTTTGTTACTGTAATTTTAAATCTGTTCATGACACAGAAGAGAGCCATCTTTTGATCCTATTGTAGAATATCAATATGGTGTCAGACTGATTATCATTCATGTTGTGTGTGAGGTCGCAGGAAATTAGTATAACAAAACTCAGTGTGAGACTTTACAGGAAAGGAATGTGGTATTTACTTTTAAAATTTCAAATTAATTTTACCCATTCATACTCATTCTCTCATACATTTCATTTACTCTTTCTCTGACACTCGTGTACTCACAAGCACCAGGACGTTTCTGTGTGTTGAGGTGGTATGGCCAGTATCTCTTATGTGCAACATGGAGGATGGAACTAATGGTATCTGTCAACTGCTTTGGGTTCCTTTTGGTGACAACAAACTACTTTATAGATGGATATTTTATATCCTTTGGGAGTCGAGTTGTTTTACACTAGTCCTTTGCTTACTTCAGCCTCCACAAATCTTAAGTGAAGGCTAATGCTAGTTGTTTTTTCCTCATTTGGAATATCCATATCTTCATAGCTACAGTATGTTTTCCTGTTGGGCTAACAGGAAAAGGAATGACATATGTGATGGGCCGTAACCCTGTTGGCACTCTCCTCTCTTTAAAGCACAGGTTCTTTTGCTGGCCTATCATCTGTGCTGTAGTCTTATCAGAGTGAAGGCATCCTGACCTTCACAATTGTTCAAAAAAACAATTTAGGCATCTGGATTTTAAATTTCAACAGACGTATTATGGCAGAGACTACTTTGATTTTACTGCATTTTCAGTAAATAGATGTAGTGCTGCTCACCTGCAGTAATGGCCAAGGGAGCTAAGCTGCATTCTGCTGTTAAAACCCTCTTTGTTTCCATTCCTTATATAAATATCCCTTGATGCAAACCTCATAATTGCTTCCCTTTCCAATGTGTACTCAACACTCTTATAATCTGTGTCTATTCTTTTCTTCCTGGTTGCTTACTCAGCAGTTTCTTTCTTTCTGTATGTCTTCTTACTTGTTTGGGTAAAACTGACCATGTCCTTAAAACTTATTTTAGGGGGAAAAAACAATAAAAATGTAAAAGAATAAAAACAGCTTTGTCAAACCACTTTTTACTTTGAAGATGAAACTTGAACAGTTAAAGTAACTGCAAATTTGCTGAACAAGTAAGTTGCCAAACTAGCTGTCTCTGCCTGGGCTTACTGGGTAATTATATCTAACATTTAAGAGAAAATAACTTTTCTGCAATATGCATGCCTTCAATTACAAAGAGGCTTCAGTGTTTTGGTGGAAGGAGGGGAAGCATTTGTATTTACATTCTCACACACAATACTGCACTCAAAGTGCAGTATTAATATAAACAGGTTACTTTGAACTTTCTCTGAAATATCTAGTCTAAATTCTTCTTAATTGTCTGTAACTCACATACCTGTTGACAAAAAAAACAACAGTTGTAAAGGGGATGTGTTACATCTTACATGCAGTTTTTTAAACAAAACTTTGTATGTTTTACACTTTTTCCAAAAGCCTGTATTCCTGTGTTACACAGTGAGGTTTTCAAAACCATTGTTAAAATTACTAGGTATGTTAAAGGAATTTTTTCATTACGCGATTTTTTTTTTACTGGATTGTTGAAACAGCAAATACGCTTTGAATTGGTATACCTGTAAAGAGCAGTTTAGCCTGTTCTTAAAATTAATTACTAAACATAAGGCTTACAGCAGCCAACAATGTGCAATTATTTATAATATTTATATTATAATTAAATTGTGAAGAGCATGTGCCAACATATTTTCAAAGCTATGCATGTATAATATACAGTCACAGGATTTCATTCTGACCTAGTTGTGTCTTCTATTCTTTCAAATAAATATGAAACAAAATTACCTTCTTCAGTAAGTCAGTTCTTTAACAGATGAATCCCATTGCTGAATAAAGTCTCCATAAGTTAAATCGGTGTGACACTCTAAAGGTATCTCAAGCCTTTGATAGCATTTTTTTCTATTTATACTCCCTGATTTTATGGGGTAAGAAGCTCCTTCCCACCTCTTCCCTTACTTTGCTTTAACCAAGAAGCACTCAAAGCTGCTTTTCTCCCCACTCTTTGTCATGACTTGTTAAAAGAAAAATAAATGAGGATCCTCCCTCTCTGCCTTCCTTTTTCTGAAAGTGTTTGTAGCATCTGGGCTGTGCTTCTCTAGAATTTCTTCTTTCTTCCACACCACTCACACAAAAAAATCTGGTGATGAAGTTTGCTGTCTTGGATTAAAATGAAGATGATGCAGTTTGGCCTAACAGCACCAGGTCGTGCCATAGGGGAGGCTTCTGAGAAAGCACTCTAGTTAGAGGTGGAATTCAAAGAACCGAATCCCGAAAGGATGCGTTGACCGAGTTTCCTGCTGTGAGGCGGATTTATTTTAAGCAATGTTTGTTGAAACCTGCCTGAGTACAAACAATGGCATATGCAATTATGAAGTTGAGCGTAATTTATCTAGTAATTATGCATTATGGTAGCATGTTATAAAAACAAACCAACCTACCTGGGAGTGGGTATGCAGCCACCAAAGAAATTCAGGCAAGCATTTGAATGATTTATTTTTAATGACAAGAAGATATTAATTCTGTATTATTCTGTATTATATCTTTTTATATGCCAAATAATTTGTCTTGTTTTCTAAGAAAATTATACTTACGTGATCATGCTCCGAGTGTGTGTTATGCTGCCCCACTCTCTCTGTCACAGTTTTCAAACCTTTCAACTGATGTTCCTAAATTTCAAATTCTGGCAGGTTTCTTGGAAGTAGATAGCAGCATGTGAGGGGAAAAAGTGGCAATATGAGCTTACTATAATTTAAAACAAAGCAAAACCAGAACAAAAAAAAACCCAAACAAAAACAAACCCCTAATTACTTATGAAGATGTCTGTAATTTTCTGCTGCAGAAAAAAACTTGAGTATGCATTCGCAATTGTTTTGGAATGACAGTTTCAACTTGTGGAAGTACTTTTTGCATTACAATGAATTGATAAAGCAGACATACCTAGTTTGTAATGATTTCTCAAATTATATTTTTGTTCATAAAATGATTATTTATAACATAGTTTGAAAGCAATCATTATACTCTTTTCCACTGACAAGGGGTCCAAAGGTCTGGTACAGTTAAAATGCTTGTTGGTGTTCACACAATAGCCTGTTCACATCCAGTTGGTGACAGAACTGCTTGTCTTAAAGACTTTTGCTTTTCACAGAAAGCTAAATATTGTTTCTATTGTAATAAAACTAAACGGAAATATTTTAATAGTGATTGAAGAGTGTATGTTGTCTTATTTTGCAATTAAGTTTATAAGTAGCCCTAAGCTGGTTTTGAGTTGAAATCACATGAAGTGTTACCATTAAAAATAGCTGTTAATACAGTAGTTTCTTACCAAACAGGTTTAATTTGTGTGTGTAGTTGTTATATAAGCAAAGAGGAGTTAAATGCTAAGAATTAAGTTCAAATGTAGAAATCAGCTGGATGTGTGTGACTTGTGGGGTTATTGTCTTTTGCAATCTCTTCGTGCTTCTTAAAAGGGTAGTTCATTTATCATCACGGATTCTTATTTGACTAATTAATGTATTTTAGCCTTGTTTCCTAAGAAAATGAGGTGTATACAATTCCACCTGCCAATCCTGTTCTGCTCTCTTCTTCCCCTTTTCCTGTGTGTTGCACTACAAACTTTCTTAATTGCTGATCCATTCCAGCTAAAAATTGATGGCGATGGAGGTATCAAAGTTGATTAAATTTCTATGAGTTATAAAAAATCTGGATAGATTATATACATGCATGGTAGGGAAGAGACTTAAATTAGTGCCCAGCTGCGAGAAAAGCTGCAGTGTGAGTTCAGTGACTATTCCTTGCTGGGTGCCTGGCTTGGAACCAGCTATTCTGCTTGCTGAGTCTTTTTCAGCTGGCAGTTAAGGGGACCTGAAGAGGCATTGGGGTCAAGGTGTTCCAAAACATGAAAAGAGAAACAGGGCTATTGAAGTGCAGGGCACAGATGAATTGTTGCTTGCTGCTTCTTCCTCTGGAACTCCTTTTTCCTGGTTAGCTAATGGAGTTTGCTTTAAGTGAAGAGCCTCTGGATTTTAGCAAGGGTGCAATAAAATAAGACTCTTCAGTTTTATTGTTCAAAAATAATTAGAAACTTTATGGCAGCTGAGAGAACTAAACAATGTGTAATGTAGTTTCTTTTTTTTTAGAAGTATTGGGAGGCAGTAGATTCTTGAAATTTTACTTAAGCTAGTTGTTAGTGAAAACTATGTCTCACTATGTACATACTTGCACATATGCATGTACTAACTCAACAAATGTTTGCAGGACAGTCATTTCAGATGTGATTAAGCTGCTAGAATTTTTTCTGCATAGTCTCAATGAAAATGATCAAAAATTAATAAAATTGTTTTAATGAGTGTATTTTACAGGCTTAAAAATGAAAGTTAGCTTTAACGTGCTTCTGAATGAATGTTGTATGCTGTATGTGCTTGCTGTATGTGCTTACTGTATGACTTCAATTGAAAATTATCACCTTCAGTAATTGTGTTTGTATTATGTGCAGCGTTATTTCTCCAGGTGGAAAATAGCAGCTCTTCTGTAAATGCAAATTCCTTTCAGCTATCCAGTATGTCTGTATTGGTCTAGACACTATTCATCTGCTTTCCTAAAGCATAAAGCATACCTAGTGAGTTTGGTAGAACTAATCACAGGATCAGAATTACGAATTATCCTCTAAATCTTTTAAATTTAGACTACTTTTGAAATACTTATATTAAAAGCTTTTTCACTCTAGCAGGATTTAGGAAAACGAAAGACATACAGAAGCAGGTTTCTCTAAATTTGAAATTCACTTTTTAATTTAATAATCCATTTTCAGCTTTTTTCCTATGCTTGTGGACTGTGGTTTTCTTTTTCTTTTTTTTTAAACCAAGTAGTACTTGACATGGGAAGATAAACTTCTTACCCAGGACTTACGACATCAGAATAGGCAGATATTTTCAGACATAAGAGGTACAGTAAACTTTGCAATTAGAACATCATTCACTCTCAGTTAATTGGCAAAACTGAAGGGATGAAATCAAAAGACCTCTTTTGCTTAGGACATGAATATTTACAGATCATGTAATATTAGAGACTAAGCCCGTTGTAAACCATTTTCTGTACTTTGGGGAAATGGAAAGAAACTAGAAAGAAAACAAGCATGGTGGGATTGTTTGCAGTATAATGTATCTACATGTCAAAAACCAGATTATTTAATTTTTGAGTTTCTGAGGATTCAAATGTTTACATTGTCTCTTCATCCAGATTCAAGATCCAGCCCGTATTATGGCTGGCAGTGGGTCCAGATCAGGACCATCCAGTGGGTTTTCCATGAAATCACAGCTTCAAATCACTGGTAAGCCTTTTGAAAGGATATATCTTTTCTGGTTAGAAATGTAAAAATGTTTTTCCCGCAATTAAACGGAAGTTACTCATATGTTGCATTTCAGGAAGTTTTGAGTTATACAAAACCCAAGAGAAGTCGCACAATAAAATTGATGGTGTTATGCCATCATTACTTGGCAGAAATATAGCTATTTTATTCAGGATTTTATCTAAAATGCATTTTGAAATGATACATTTTTGTTAAAAAAAAAAGGAATAGTTCTTTTTGAATGCTGTTAAGTAAATTGTACAGAACAGTCCTCTTTGAAATGTTATAATGTAATATGATACTGCTTTCAGTTACTAACACTTGACATAATACCAAATCTAATACCTTCTCCTAACAATCTTTTTACATCTCAAGCTAAGTGAATCTGAACTGCTGTTCATTAAATTTCACTTATTGCTTCTCCCTTGTTACATGTTTTTATGGCCACCATTGTAAAGGAGCTTTAGTAAAAGTGTTGGTGAGAACTTTACTGTAATTGAGCACCTGTAGATTGCATAGGAGTGGATTTACATGACATGCTTTGCTTTTTGTAGTGCCCCACCAACAGAGCAGCTGTTGAAACTTAGTTATCAAGTTTTCCTCACTTCTGCTATCTAACAAATTTTACTGAAGCATAAAAGCTGAAGCCTGGGAATGAGAGATATGTGGATGTATGCAGGTCTGTGTTTAGAAACATCAAGGGTAAATTTTGCATCCTCAGTGTGGAAGATCTGTGGATACATGCAGAAGTTTCACAAAGTTGATATTGTGGGGATGAATAGAATTGTCAAAAATAGATGGGAAAGCTTTAGACTAGAAAGGAGGCTGGAACTGAGTAAGTTATACTGGCTCTAGCTGTCACACTGAGGTCAAGCTTGTTTTTTCTCAGTAGGCTGTGAGACTTCAAGAGAAATCTTGTCCCTACAGGTTGATACTGGAAAGAAAAATTGAAGAGGTTTGGAGGGAGAGCAGAGCTAAGGATTGAAGTGGTGATTGCTGTCTAAGGCTTGCTCCATTAAAGGCCTGTGACTTGCATAAAGAAAGTGAAGAAATGTCTCAGTGTTTAGAATTGAGACTATTAGGATGTTTGAATGGCTCTTAATTTCTGTAGAAGTTCACTCACAGTCTGCAAGCAAACTATTTCCTGTGCAAGCAGGTGTTACCTTTTGTAGACATTTCTGTAAACAGCACCCCGCACCTGCCCTACCCTCACCTCCCTGTTCTGCTGTCTTCGTTAGTTTTAAATGAACTTTCAGGTTGTCTGGGTAAGTAAGAACCTTGAAAGTAGGTGCAAGACTGCTGATTTGTGCTGCCTCAAAGTAGGTCTTGATGCCTTTGAGATAGCTAGTGATGTTGAGGCATGAGATGTCTATAATATAGAGAGAAAGAGTTTCCCTTGGGAGTGGTTCAGAGCAGTTTATACTAAGCTACTTCTCTAAATCTCTAAAGGAGCATATACTATAAAGGGAATGTAGGTAGATTAGCCATATGGGCTTGAATTAGTAATTTTTTTTTAAGGATGTAGTGCAGCTGAGGTGGGTGATGAAAACACAGGAGACCAAGCTGTTATTTGTTAGAGTGGAGTGCAGTTCATTGGCCAATTGGAAATGATAATATCTTTGTTTTAAGTACTGTTTTGTGAGTTTGGTGTTGCCAAGCAATCCAAGAACACTCCTAATCTAAGAGTGAAATGTCGGGGGTAGACTTGTGCACACGCATGCTTCTTTGGCTAAATGGAGGCAACATAGCCATGGTGTTTGGAAAGACAGGAGCGTTGCAGTCAATGATGTTGAATGTTCAAAAAAAACCACCCAAAACCAAACCAAACAAAAAACCCCAAACCAAACAAAAAATGAAAACACACACACGCACACCTGCCCCCCCCCCCCCTTAAAGCTCTAGAGCTGCAAGTCCTCTCCAGGTTTTGTTGTTTCTAGAACAGTAGGTAGTTATTGGAACTCAGTTTGCCTTTAGTTAGCTTTTCTGTAAGTTTGCTTTGATACAGAAAACTTAACAGTAAGTTCTTTTTCTTTATGATGTTCTTTTCACCAGACATGGTGGCAGTTTTCCATGATTCCTTAATAAGCGAGACAGATCATGTTTTGAGCTTTTTAACAAGCAAGTGTAATAAACTCCAGGAATTCTCTTGGCTGGTTGTAGGAGGAGGTTGTACAGGATATTTTCTACTTTCAACACCAAAGCGCTTTTGTGGATCATATACTGATTAGTATTAATTATAGTGTCTGATGTTATAGAAGTACTGTTGCATGTTTTAGGCATTTGTGTGAGCTATAGCATTGTGTAAAATGATCTGGAATGCAAGAACTTTTTTGTCCATCTAATGTATTTTTTTCTTGAGCGTTAATGTCAGGCATCAATGACCTGATACTTGAATACTGAAGCCCACAACTGAAAAATATTATTTGCAATTGAAATCTTACCGAGTAAATTATTATTTTTCTCTTTCTTAACAGTTATTTCAGCAAAACTAAAAGAAAAAAATAAATGGTTTGGACCTAGCCCTTATGTGGAAGTCTCAGTAGATGGACAGTCAAAGAAGACAGAAAAATGCAACAATACAAATAGTCCAAAGTGGAAACAGCATCTTACAGTGTAGGTTTGATGGTTTTGTTTTCCAATTTATTTGAGCTAAATTAATGCAATTGACAGTGGACTTAAGGGATGCGTTTTTATTTTAAGCAAGGCATTCAATGTTATGTGATATGAAGATATTTGTGTAATTTTTGGAGCAAATATACTACAGTCTGGAATATATATTTACAAACTATTGCATTATGTCCTATGGAAAGGACCCAGTGCTTATGAAGGAATGTATTCTGTATTAATGTATGTGGCATATCAAAGGAACTTTAATTCTGTGGGTAGGAAGGAAAGTAAGGTAATTTGATATTAAAACTGACAGACCCATGCATGTTTTTATTGTTATGTTTAAGGTTATGGTGTTTCAGAAATACCGCCACTGAAAAGTGTAGCTGTTCTTTGTGTACCACTTTGTTGTGTACCATGCCATAGCACAGGTAGTTAGCTGTCTTGCGCCCGTCTAAATTCAGTCACAGGGACAAAATTCCCGATTAATTTGTGCCTTCAGAGTACAAAACTAACATTAGATTGAAGATGAACACAGCTGTTGACGTTTGCTTGGCCCAGTATTTGTGTTATGAGATGATAGGAAGTATAAAGCACAGAAAAAAAATTATCTGCAGCTTCTATAAAATTTAGTTTTCTCTTAAGAATGTGTCACATGGAACATTGGGATGAAGGTCAGTCTTGTGCTTGCACATTTGCTTATGCTTAAGTTCTAGATTATTATTCTTGAGGCACCTTGTACATTTCTGCCTGTTGAAAACCTTTTTTGTGCCTGTTCTTTTCTTGTAATTCAGATTATTATGAAGTTTTAGTTACTACTATTTATCTTACTTTCCACTGCAAAGAAGTATTTCAAGAAAAAGAAAACCTTGTTCTTTACAAGCATATCAATGTGCAAGAACAGAATTTTCTTTTAGCTTTTAAAGCCTGCCTTTTTTTCTTCCTTTTTTTTTTTTAAATTGAAATGTTTGTGGCTTGCGCTGTGCAAGTTCACATAATAATACATAGGCAATTTTTGCTCTTGTTCAGTAAGCACTGAACAGAGAGACTCAATGCATATCAATTTCATTGAAGATTACACTAATGCTGCATGAAACTTAGTGGAGTAAGTTAATCGTTTTTTAGGAAACATTTTGACACAGCTGCTTACATTCAGATTCAGAATAAAAAGGAAAAGTGTAATGGCTTCTGCAGATGGGTATGGACCATGGGCTCCTCTTCTAGGAGGCAATCTGTTAGGTGGAGCTGCATATTCTGAAGGGAGTGACTGACTGTGAACTCTGGACTTACCAACCATATACAAGTGAAATTGTCCATTGAGAAAATAAACAGTCATTTGTAATACCTGTTTCTCACAATTAAAATAATTTAAAAATATATAAATGTTAGAATGTTCCTTAAGTTGCTGTTATGGACTTAAAAAAAAAAAACCCCAACACAGAAATGTGTTCATACAATGTCAGCAACTGATACTGATGTAAATTTGTTTCTCTGTTGTAAGGCTTCTCAAAACTCAAGGGAGCATGAGGGGCAGGTGAATATTTTACCTCTAAGAGCAACTTTCTAGGAAAAAAAAAGTTTTGTGAGTCCATTCTTAATTGTATTATCAGCTGCTTTGTGATGCTTATCTTTCTGCTGTTTTCAGAATACTTTTAAGAAGGAAAAGGAAAACTCTAGGCTTTTAGGTTTTTCTTATCACTGGGAGAGTTTCTTTATTCTCCAAGATTTGCCTGATCACATACACTGTCTCAGCTGTCATCATCTTGCTGCAAAATGTTTGGTGAGATTTAGCAGTTTTGAAATGAGCATGGTTTGCTTCAGCTTTGTTTTGGAGCTAGATGAAGGAGGGCTAAGTAACTGCTGTGGCAGAAAATATTTCTGTTTGCATGTGTTTCTTCTCTAGTAAGGGGCTCTCCCAGTATGTAACTGCTGGCATAGATCTGGTCTTGCTGCGTAGGTAATCCTTGATCAAGAGCTTTCAGGTTTAGGGAGTGACCCTGCTGATGGCTTTTCTACGAGCAGAGATGTACCTTCTCTGCCACAGGTTGACAAATTCAAACTGTGTGTTTGGCAGAGGTTACAGTATTGTGGTTTTATGACCTAACCAGCCCACAAGATTTTTCAGAGAGAGCTTTGGCTCTTGTTTGGACTATGTAGAGGCTTACGTTGCCGCTGTTTGTACTGTGCCTGCTCTCTGGAAGGCATCTTTCCAAGTTGTAGCACCATGCTTTGAATGAAGTTCAGATTTTTGTGTCACTAAAACAAGTAAAAATTTAAGAAAAGCCTCAGGGAAGTGAAAGGGGGGTAGAAATAAATGGTTGAATTCTTCTTTGAATTACTTGATTTGGAATGAAGAGAAACTGTTGTGATAGTTGGGTCCATAAGGAACTTTTCTGGTAGTAAACCTGGAACCAATTCTCCAAGGAATAATCAAATTAGCACACTGTAGTAGTAATACATCCTACTTCTGGAAATGGTGAGGGAAGTTTGTGAATTGTTAAGCCATGGAAGATGTAGTGTGTTCTTCTGTTCTCAGTAAATGCATTGTGAAGTCAGAAGTATACTAGTAAAATGTTAAATAATTTTGTATATATTCCTGCTTCTTTGTCATAATATGATGTATGTGCCAGCTTATTAGGGGAACAGTCATCTTCTAAAAATACTTGAAATATTTTTTAGTATTTCTGAGTGCTTTCCTTTTCATGGGATATCCTAAAATTTTCTGATAACCTCTTCAGAAAGCAAATTTGCTGTCTTCCCTCTCTGTGTGCAAAATTCTCCCATCAAGGTATGCAAATGCTTAACACTCACGAAATGTGAACCTGCAAGAATCAGTCTTTTTTTCTAATCCTGGTTACACTCAGATGCTAATCGTGAGCTGGTAGTTTTTCTGTATTTCCCTTAAAGTAGTGGTAATAAAAAATGTGCTGAGCCTATGAACAGTCTTGCAGCAATCTTGATTTACATGACGTGTAAATGTGACTGCATACTAGAATGTGATAATTAGAAATGGTTTGATGTTACCACCATTATTTATTTGTTTTTAAATAATTTTAAGTGATGCTTGAAGTAGATTGTTGGCAGGGGAAGTGGGTAAGCAGAGCAAATGCCCTTACACAGTGCTCAACTTTTTCTTTTCAGAATTGTCACTCCTGTAAGTAAATTAAACTTTCGAGTCTGGAGCCATCAGACATTAAAATCTGATGTCCTTCTGGGAAGTGCTGCTCTGGATATTCATGAGACTTTGAAATCAAACAGTATGAAACGTAAGTATAAGATTAACAGACAATTCCTGACAAATTCTGCAGCATTCCAAGGTATTGTTAATGAGTGCTGTGTGCAACTCTGTAGATGGCCCTTAAGAATTCCTTTTGTTGCTACAGATTGCATTTATGTGCTGCTTCCTACTTTTTCAGTGTAATCTGTTTTTGTTATATACAGTCTGTTCTGGTGTCATTGAAAACATGGTATTTTTCACTTTGCTAGTATGTGCAAGAGTGAAAGTCTAATTAAAGACGAGCGTTTCCTTTTATATAGCTTAAAAATGAAAATTCTGATATGTTCCTGGTGCTAGACCAGGAAATGTGTAAATTTATTTTTGTTTTAAATAGTGTTATAGGGATATGTTGTATTGTTTTTCATGCATCTTAGAACTAGTTAGCCTTTAGGCAGTATGTGCATCCTATGAAGCTTGAAAGAGAAATATAGAATTCCACACACCCGTTACAGAATTTATGTTGCTACAGCATATAGCTTTGTGCTATCATACTTATGTTCTGTCCTTTAAAGAAGTGTTTACTTCTGGATTTTCAGATGTGGGCATTGTAAATGCAGCATGTTGATAGTGTAATAAGCTGTTCTCCTGACAGAATGTTGCTGTCATGCTGAATCTGGGTGAAAATCACCTTTGGTAACTACATTGTTCTGTATGACACCAGATGACCCTGCTGTAATTCACTGGGGTTTGCATCAAGAACGTTTATTTACAGTTCTGTTTCACTGAAAAACAGTTATTTACCCTGAAAATACCTTTGGTCTGGGGATATGATGCAAAATCTTCACATTCTAAATGTGAATCTTGATGTCATTAGATAAATGTGAAGTATTTTAATCAGAAGATAGAATTGATATCTGCTCTGTATGAAGAATAAGGTGAATTACATTTCCTAACTATAGGTTTTTGAGGACAGGTGTATTAATTGCTTTAGAAGTGTGAGCAGAAACGTGAGACTCCATCTCTGCTGTAGTTATAATCCTTTCTTTAGGCAGCAACAAGCTTATGCTCCAGTTTTCCCCTTTTGGAAGAAATAACTTTTTACTGGCATCTGGAATTTATTAGTTTTACCACACAAAACATAAAAAATTATGGAGAGACAGAGCTGTAGTTCTGGGTTTTGTTTTGGGTTTTTTTTCCCTTGATCACTGTGGTCTATGATTGGCTTCTTGAATAAAACGCACTTTTTTGTCATGTAGTAAGATAAACTCCCATTCTTTTCTGTACTTTTTAGTTGAGCAGGTAGTGGTGACATTGCATCTTGTTGGTGACAGAGAACCAGCAGAAGTGGTAGGAGATTTGTCTGTCTGTCTAGATGGGATGCAAGTAGATCCTGAGCTCCTAACCAACGGTGATGCCTCAAGTGCAAGAAGTAAGTAACTTTCAATTCAAATGTGTCCTCTACATATATCTGGTATACAAAGCTTTCTTTTCTGGAAGTTTTAACACAATGTTCTAATCATCATAACAACAGCGGTTTCTGTAACTTCCTGTTTGTAGAGACCAGAACTCTTACGCATTTTTATTTGGGGTGGAGTCATAGTCCACAGTGAAGATTTTCAGCCTTACTGTAATGAAACTAAGATCAGCATCTTTATTTTCTGGACTTTGCTAACTTATATCTGGCAATCCCAAACTTTAATGAAAGCCTCTAGCTTCCCTGAATGTTTAATAACATCATAAACAGAAAAGAATATAAAATAAGTTAGTTTGATCTCATAATAATAATAAGTATTCTGCTCACTAGGAGACATGGGTTTATACTTGTTTTTCTTAAAATATCTCATTTAAATGAACGTTTTCATAGATTTTGTTCCCTGTGGAGTGCTGCAGAGAGGGTTCCACTATTTGTTTAGTTGGTGTCTTCAGTTTCAGATAACTAGTATGATTTTTAACTGAAAATCTTGAATACATGTAAAATGTGTAATTACACTAAAATAGAAAGTAAGGGGTTTTAATTCCGTTGGTGCAGGTCAGGCAACGGAGCATTTTTGAGGGTATTGTATATTGCAAAGTAGAAATAGATAAGAGGTTATTTCTCCAGAAGGCAGCATTGGAGAGACTGTCTGCTGTAGCAACTAGCTAGGCAGTTAACTGGCAATTTTTAGGATTCTGGGGTTTTTTTAAAGGACTAGAGGAAGTTGCTTTGAAATTCTGTCTAAGTATCGTAGGAAAATTGAATTAACATACTAGCTTTGTAACCATTATTTCTTAAAGCTTTTAGTCCATCTTTTTTTGCATCTTGTTAAAAGGATCAATCACATGATCTGATGGCGTGGGATTTTTTTGTAAATAAAAGCCAAATGCTGGGATTGTGTGGGGCTTGTAGAGCAGGGCTGAGGTGTGTTGATAGAAATACCTAGTGAAAGTAACAGATTTTCCTCTTATGCAATATTTGGTTTTCATCTGTGCTTTCTTCCATTTCCTGAAATTCACCTACTGAGAAAAATGTTCTAGCAAGTAGAAAAAGGCATGCAGGTAGTGGAGTTGAGTACTGTATACAGTTTTGGGCTCGACAGTAAAGACAGACATTGACATACC
>NW_008824286.1:240870-247296 GCF_000699105.1 Pygoscelis adeliae | reverse complement strand
GAGCACGTGAGGAAAGAGTTTAATCTTAAAGTAGTCTAACACATTCTTATTGTACAGGCTAAAGGCACTTACAGGCAAATACATTTTTTATTGAGCAACTTGTTTAAGTTAAGATTTCTGTTTCTGGGATTAAAATCACTTCCGTGCACAGCCCACTAACAGCACATTATCATAAGCCTTTACATGACTACATCCTTGTCTTTGGCTTAGATCTGTACATAGTTCCCATCAGAGTTGATAACTGATTTCTTTGTTAATGACATTTGTTTAATTCTATGGAAATAAAGTATTTGTGCTGTCTACATGAATGAGCAGTTCTGTGCTGCATATTCAAGTATTGCAAATGTTGGCACAAAAGGCAAATATTTCCAGGCTGGCTGAATAAGCAGTTGCAAAATGTTTGCAAATCTAGGTTGAGCTGCTATAATTCTGTTCGGAGTGCAGCCATATTTTGTACCTGCTTGAATGCCTTTATGCTAAATGATTTACAGAGAAAGGGAAGGGTCTGTGCTAGAGAGCCCTAGAAAACAAAGCCCCTGCAGTTGCTTGCTAGCCAACTAGAGAGAAGATTTTAGAGAAGTTGTTGCCCTTCCTGCTCTGCCTGTTGCCATTGAAAAGGGAGAGAATATGAAAAGCCAGCTCCACTTGAAGAATGGAGAACACTGCTTGATATTGCTACAAAGACAGGAGACAATGTTATTGAACTGTGTGTGTTTGGGAATATTCATACAGTCAAATGATATCCTGTTATATCTTCCATAAGGTGGAATATTACTCACAGTGGCAATGATTTAAAAAAATGTATACACACACACACTTATAGACATGCAAAACGCATACAGTTTTGAAATAAGACAGTAGATAAGCAGCACATAGTGTATCACCTCCACATTTGAAAGAAATGTGAGCATTAAAGACTGCTTCTTTTCTTGGAAATTATTCAGAATGTTGATTCTAATTCTATTGTCTTTTTCTTTCTGGTATTTAAGGTCCTACACAGAATGATAGCTCCAAAGTAAAGAATGATACACGGTAAGACTTTTTTCCTCTTTTTGTTTATACTGCCTTTTAGTGTTTGCAGTTTTGAAAGAGTAATTGTATGTTTTATAAAGATGACAATTGAAAAATTTGAGTATGCCCTGCAACAGTATCTGTTAAGAACTGAGCTTATCCTAAACAAAAATACCGTACCATTGTACATTCACATATTAAATTGTTTTCCATATGAGTCCCATCTTCTAGCTTCAGTTTGCTTCCATACCTGACTGATCTTTTGGTTTATTTCCCCTTTGTGCTCCTCATCCTTCTCCCAGTGATTAACCAAAGTAAAATATATTTTTAAAAAAAAAAAAAAATTCCCACTGGTGAGTAAATGGTACTGGTTATTTTTACACTGTTTTGCTTTATAGTATGGAGGTATCAGAATTGTATTTAGTTTTGTTAAGAAGATACCAAAAGCTGTCTAGCAGTTGCGGTGTTTTAAGGTTGATATCGGATTGTGTACCCTGCTACTTGGTAGGACAAAAGTGTGACCGTACTTGATGGTGGATTAACCTGCAGTGAGCACCATGCCACTTTAATTAGTTCCCAGTACTACCAAGTATTTTAAGGGTCTGTACAATGCACAATACCCTTGGATGACATCTGGAGTAGCTAAGTTAAATTTCACTATTTTTTTTAACAGATCATAACTCTCTTAGCTATGTTGTCTAAAGTCTTCCCATGAAAGTTTATTTTTGTTCTGTTTCCTTTTCATGCTCAGAAGAATGTTTCCATTCTTGGGTATTCAGAATGCCTGAGTGTGTAATAATATCATAATAATAGTAATAATAGCTGATTTGGTTTTAGTACCAACCAGTGGGGGGTTTTGGTGTTCATTAAAGGTCCATTTTGAGGATCATGTAAATGATCTGGAATATGCCTAGCAGTGGTTATTGTTACATGTATAATAATGTTTTGATAGGCATTGTTATACCTTAAGCCAACTGGTCAAATACACTAAAGATAAAAGGTTGCACTTTTGACTTCAACGTTCAAACAGCAGCACTATGCTTTCTGGGACTGAGGAAAACCTGGGCTATAGCTCTTACAAAGTTCAGATCATTAATGATTTGTTCACGCTTTCAGTCATTTACTTTGTGGTATGGTATGAATTATGTGCACCACACCTGGTACAGAGCAAAAGTGTGTTTGACAATGATATTGAGGTCAAATGTCCATGCTTCTACTTGATCCTCTGTGACTTGTGATGTACTTAGGCTTACCTACTGGTTTTTATTTTGTGTACATTTAAAGGAATGTAATGTCAGAGGTACTGGGCTGAAACCATAACCTACAGTTTTATTACTGGTGACCTATGTACTTGACCTGTCAATCCACTAGAATTTTAGTTGACAATCTTTTTATTTTGCTCAACATATTCTGAAAATAAAATGCTTTAGCAGTAAAGATGTAGATACCTGTAACTCTGCTTAAGGAGCTACAAATATATCAAAATAATACACTGCTAGGTGTAACTGAACAGTACAGAATGGGTGAGAACTGCTATTTAGTTTAATTCTTGTAAAGTTGAGAAGCTTATATTCATAGCTGTTGGTCAAAACTTTAATGCTTAGTGCTAAATTCTCCAGCCCTTTCCAGAATTGAGTTTAGGGGGGAAATTGGTGTATGCGTAATTAAGTTTTCTAAAAATTTGAAGCATTCTGTGTGTTCTGAGCATACGCTAGCCCTGTGGAGCAAATGCACACAGGCTGTTTTCAGGTCTTAGTCAGCTTCCCATCTCGTTAGAGACAAGTGGAATTCATGGGTGGAAATAGCTGAGCAGCAAAATCCAGAGCCTGGGCCTAAAGGCAGGTGTATCGAGTTGGGAAATGGAAGAGGAAATTTGAGTGACAGATGTTATATACATCTATTTCACCACCTTTTCATCATTTGAGGTTTCATATACCTCAGGAGATAAACTCTTAGTATGTTTGTACAGATGTATAGTTTTTTGTAATTATGATGAATGTAAGAATCTCACCTAGTCATGACTATTGCGTTCTAGTGTCTTCCATAAAGTTTGATGGCATCCCATACACTATTAGAATAGTTCTCCTTTCTGTCTTTTCCTGCAAAAGGACTAACTCAAATGGCTTTGAAAGCTGTGAAGATGCTGTTCCCAATGAAAACAAGACTGTTAATGGCAGTGATTCTCCATTACTCACAAATGGAAACTGCAAACCTTCTAGACCTCCCAGGCCTTCTAGACCACCTCCACCCACTCCCCGTAGACCCACTTCAGTAGCTGGTATGTATTCTAGGGCCAGGCATTTATTTCAAAGCTGCACACTCTTTGAATGAATGTAGCTGTTTCTGATGCTGATTTTTAACTACATTTTTTCATGGTAAATTCTTTGGCAGATAACTTCTGAAGGACGATTTTTTAGCTTGCCTTCAGTACATCTTTTTTAATCATTGTTCCTGTTATTAGAAATTTCTCGCTTCCATGTCTGCTAAGTAATGATTGCAGTGATATTGCTACATAGAGTGGAGCTGGGACCAAAAGAACACAAGTGAATGCTACTACTGCACTAAGACATCCGCTGAGTTTGAGGCTTGAGATGAAATCTGCTGAAGGACTCACAGAACTGTCTCAAGTCGATAATATTGGGTTTTGAAATACTAGTTATTTGTTTCTACAATTCTAGTTAAATTCTGTGAAATAGCAGCACTTAAAACATTCATTACTCTTTTGCACTGAAATAGATTTTTTTTTTTTATTTTATCTGATTATTTAAAAACTACAAACCTTTAAGACTAATAGTCCTGAAAAGTTAGTTGCTGTTTTTAAGGTAACTCCTTTACCCCCATACACTGCAATCTGTTTCAGTAGTCTCATTATTACAATTGATAAATGCTGAGTCTGGATGGGAAACTGCGATACAGTAATTACTTTAAAAGATTAATCCAGTGTAGTTCAGTAATAATGCCTGACTTATATACAACTTCTAATCCCACCCACCAAATGACATTCAGAAAAAAATGAAAACTTTTAAAGAATGTATATATTCCCCTCCCATTCCGATAATTTCTTTCCATGCAATGTCAAATCTCTTCTTGAAAATTTTATGCTTATTATCTCTTAAATTATTCTACCAAATAATAAATGGAAAATAATTAACTCATCAATGCAAGAAAGTAGTTTTTTGTTTATAATTGTTTAGTGTTTACAGAATGCAAACAACTTGCTTTGGTAAATATGATTTATTCTATCAGAAATATCAAAATTGTGCCATTGATGGCAGTTCTTGGATTAAAGCATTTTTACAAAGTGAGACAAAATTGCTTTTTAGTTTTTGCGTAAGTTGTAAAATGTGGCTCTATGCGCGCACTTTGAAATACCAGTTCTTGCATGTTTACTTTTGTGATTCACAACTTCTAAAATAGATTGGTGATAAATATCAGTTAAAGGCTTTTTTTTCTTCTGTCTTTGATATCTCTGACATCATAGCAAGTGTAAATGGTCCTTCATCCACATCCACAGAAAATGATGGGGCCAGTGCAGGATCACTGGCAGGTACAGCTGCAAACACATCTTCAGAACAGAGCCCTGAGGGGGCAACAGCTGCAACAACAGCTCCTGCAACTGCTGCACTCACCACACCTCCAGTATCAAGACAAGTCCAGCCGGTAAATCCTCCACCTCAGGCACTTACTACAGTCAGTCAAGGTCCTCTTCCACCTGGGTATGAGTTTAATGATTTTTTTTTTTTGTGCTGACATTTCTGGTTTTACTTTATTTTACTTACAGTAGGTGTAACTAAACATTCATAACATCTGCCTTTTGCTGCGTAACACCCACCCCACCCCACCCCCAATATTAATTTGGAGGTTTTCATAACTGTTTTGTCTGGTAGGCCTTCAAGCATGGTTTATTCAAGCAAAGAATTAATCTTTCAGATGTTTTTGATACTTGTCATACGTTCCCATGTCAGTGAAACACGGAAGTTTTAAATAGTGTGACAGCTTGCTGTCTTCAAATTAGAATGAAGTCAGGTAGTAAAGTACTGGTATAGATAAGTAGAAGAAAAGCTGCTATTGCAGTACGTAATCTGTGATATGTTGTGAAGGTTTGGACTTCGTACTGCAGCTCCTGGGAGTAGCATGGGCACACTGTTGTGTTTCAGGCACACGTGGAATTTGCCAGGTGGTTGGTCTATTGCCTCAAAGCTCTCATTTAGATCCTAAACTTAAAAAAAAAAAAAAAAAAAAAAATTCTGGACTCTGAGTGAGGGAAAGCAAAAGCTTCCCAATGTGAATGGTGCAATTGGTGAAATATCTGCCTTACTTTGCAGGCAGTTGAACCAAAACATAGGAGAGGTCTGAATTACCTTGCTTACTCACAGGATAACTGTGAAATCTAAAAGCAGTCTTGAAAACATAGGTTGTTGCTTTACCATTTTGATTTCAACAGAAATGGCAAATTAGCACGCTTTTTTCCCCCTGCGATGTTACATTTGATGCAAATACAGGGGTAAGTCAGTATCCCAAATGCTGCATATGCAGGAAATATGACCAGTGCCCTTATGGTGAACTCTGCGTATATGTGATCTGTGCAAAATTTGCATATTTTGAGGATTTAAATTGAATTAATGTTACTCGAAAAGGGGATTAAGCTCTACAGATGATTCTGTTCAACAGGTTATTACTATACTTGATATTGAGTACAAAATTTTGCTTTACTGCTTGCTAAAATTGTACGCGTAGGTCTCAATTTTAGCTGCAGTTTTCCAGAAACTGAAGGTGGTCATGTAGAATACCTTTTGTATTCTAGTTGACATAGAATTACTGTTAATATGAACGTTGTACCACTGTGTACAGCATTTTGGTGCATCTTGTGAACAAGTGTTAGTTTCAAGCATTTTATTTAGAAATAAGCATTTTATGAAAACAAACACTTCTTGTCTTTATACTGTAGATGAATGGTTGGAGTAGTTTGATATGGAGGAAGATAAAAATGTTTTCTTTTCAGTTGGGAGCAAAGAGTAGACCAACATGGTCGAGTATACTATGTAGATCATGTTGAAAAAAGAACAACGTGGGATCGCCCAGAGCCTCTTCCTCCAAGGTGAGCCAGGATAAGTCATATGATTGTCTAGGATATGCCTGGATTTTCCAGAAACTGACTGACAGTTTACTAAAGCTAGAAAGCATGTTTGTAAATAGAAATGTGAGCCCAGTGCAAACAATTGCTCCAGGTTGTCTCCAAGGAGTTCTGCAAAAATGATAGTACGTAGCATGGAAAAGAGTTGAATGTCAAAAACAGAATCTGAATTTCCTATCAAAGATTAAGCAAGTGCATCTTTACTGAGAAACGGATTTAAGTTAAAGACAGCAGACACCCCCAACTGTAAAAGAAAACCAAACCCACAGAAAAGTATTTTG
>NW_008824286.1:228424-240845 GCF_000699105.1 Pygoscelis adeliae | reverse complement strand
GGAATGCCCTTGATTATCTCTTTATCCTGAGGTTACTGTTTGCAGGCCTTTGATCTTGTCTCAGGGTTCCCAGCTGCTAATTTACTATGTTCTTATGAAACAGCTTTGGTTATCAGGCTTTTCCAGCTGCTAGCATCAGAACAGCCAGTGATGTTAGTCTCTACGTGGAAGCGATGTTCATATTTGTTCTATGTTTCTTATTTTTTAAAAAATGTAAGAAAAATGTAAGAATTATTCTGTTGCACTTCATTCATACTCAAGTGGTTCACACACTCCTCAGAATTACAAAGTAAAAACGTGGGATAGTAAAGAGAACTTGATACTAAAGAACAAAAACTGGCAGACAGTCTCATAAAGGGAACCCACCTGTCATACTCTATTTTGAACTCTTTGAGAGGATTGACTAGTGTATTAAATTTATTCAGAACGGTAGTGTTTTCACTCAAGTTTTGTAAATAGTACTGATTTAATATGAACTGAAAATAATAAAAAAAATCCCAACCCAAAACCAAACCAAACCAAAAAAAACAAACCAAAACCCAATGCCCACATCTTCGTTTTCTGCCAAATTATTGTGCCAAATTAGGGTGTGAGGAAATCTTGTACAGGGGTTTTGCTGTCTTTTTAGGAGAAACCAGCAGACTATTGTCTTATGGGTTGGGTGGCATAAATGCAGTAATGACAGTATAGTATTGACAGTGGTTTGTGTAGCTCTTAAACTATTTCAGACAATCCTGAAAGTACAGTAAATGGAATGAGTCTGACTTGGTATAGTATGCAACAAAGCAAACGTGAGTCTCCTCGAATAATTTTAGGTCTTACATAGTTTTAATGGAGGGTAAGAGGAGAAAAATATGTCTGCAGATGAGCCTATGCTTTATATCCACTTCCAACATACTGCCTGTTTGCCTAAAAGTGCTTCTGAGCCCTTAAAATTGTGTGTTACTGAGAACTGTTGCTTGTAATTTTTTTAAAGCTGGGAGAGACGCGTGGACAACATGGGGAGAATTTATTATGTTGACCACTTCACTAGAACAACAACATGGCAGAGACCAACATTAGAGTCTGTCCGAAATTATGAGCAGTGGCAGCTTCAGCGCAGTCAGCTTCAAGGAGCTATGCAGCAATTTAATCAGAGATTCATATATGGGGTAAGGAATATAATGATGACTATAAAGATTAAGTAAGAGAGGTATCTTTTTCAAATTTTCAACTCTTTAATCTCTCTTCTGCATATTGAAAGTATATATGTATTTGGGTTTTGGGCATGCTTGTGGGTGACTTTTCCCCATAAAGATACCAGACTTTGTATGGTTTATTCTTTATGATAATATAGTATCTTTGTGTGTGTAGCGTGGCAGGAAGTAATAATTGGTAACCTTAGTTCATGTCCTTGCAATGACTGCAGGCAGCACATGCAGTGTAATGGTTTTTTATTTGTCAGCTGAATATAGGTGGTGTTCTTTGATAAAATTTATGTACAATATTGATAAAAGCCATTGGTTCAAAACAAACTACAGCTTAGTAATAAGCTGGTTTATTTGTATTGCATCTTGTATTGGCTTGCCAAAGACCTGGAAGGTAAGCAAGCTCACAGGACATGTATTTCTGCTTTGGGTAGAACGAAATACGCACAATGAATGTTATGAAAGCAGGGAAATTGAAAATAATCTTTCCAGAATTTTAAATCCATTGTTTACCTCTGAATAGTAGACTTTAGATAACTCCAACTCATGCTACTAGTTTATCAAGAATGGTGTAGGTTCTAAATTTGCCATATGTGTAGAGAATAAAAATGGACCTCATAAATGGTGGCAGGGAGAACTGTACTGAATGCAGGAATGAAGTGGTTTGCGTTCTGATTGTTTTTGGTGCTACTGTACTAATTTTTCTTCTGCGTAGGCAAGGGCACTAAACAAAGAATAATTATTTTCTTGGCACTGTAGATAATTAAGCATGCCAAGGTCTGTAAAACAGGCCTTCTCTGTGGAGAAAAATAAATTGTTGGCATCTTTGCTTATATGTAACTTCAACAAAAATACATTTACTTCAATAATTCATGATGGCTATGGTAGAACATCTGGAAAGCAAATGACTAGTCATTAATGCACCATTTGATTTGTGACTTGCAGAACCAGGACTTTTCATCCACACAGAACAAAGAGTTTGATCCACTTGGCCCTCTGCCACATGGATGGGGTAAGACTGACTTGAAAATGTTTCATAATGCAATGTAATTAAACATTAAAGTATACTTCTCACAAATTATTTTGTCAGCTGTTCTAGGCTATTTTTTTAAAAATGAAAATCTGTATTAAATATCTTTTAAAATTAAATTTCATCAAATGTGCTGTTAAAACAGAGTCCTGACAAGGATGTGCAGTTTCAAAGTAGATTAGAAACTACGAAGTATTCTGGTTTACTCCCTGTAACTATCACAATAGCTTCTTTCACACTGTCATCCTTTTTTTACCACTTTCATTAGGCAGGATTCCCCCCCACCATGCCATTCCTGCCAAATCAGACTCCAAATCCCCTCTAAATCAGACTGCCAAATCCCTCTCCAAGCCAATTCTTGGAGAGTTTTGTTGGTCTGAAAATGTTTTTTTTATAATGACAACTAACCACTTCTTGACTTGCCCCTCTCCCTGGAATAAATTTGTTTTTGTACTTTACAGGGTTAACAATTTACAATTAATATAATTGGGGGGGATTACAAAAATGTAAGTGTAAAACCAATTGCTGGTGTGACTATCAAGCAGATACAAGAATTCAAGTTTCATGATGCATAGGCAAAGTTCTCAGATTGTGTAATTTTAAAGCAAGTAATTACTTGGCAGAGTTAGACCTGGACTTTTGGCTCGTCTGTTTTTCAAACATAACTATTTGGATTTTAGTTCTGGTATTGATGCAATTTCATGCCATAGAATTGTTGTTCCTCACACTTGTGCTTTGTTGCATTACATATGTAACATTTCAAAGAAAGTTCTTTAGGCTGGCATTGCCAAGGCAACAACAAAACTGAGTTTCCACATCGTGTTGAATTCTGCTATCAGTGTAACTCTCATAGACAAGTGTCTGCTTCCAGACTCCTCTTGTAAACTGAAGCTTTTTACCTGTGGTAGTCGGACTTTGGCCTGTTTTTATAATTTGTATTCTATATTCTGTATTTCTTTTGCAACACTAAATAAAAATTGCATAAAGAGCTGCAAAATGGTACAGAAGACCAAGCCGGGGCATTTATCATAAGCTTTGTTCAATCATGGGCATACATTAAACTATCTGAGAGAAAATATAAATGTGTTTTCTTGGAAACTGCATTGATCATTTTTTATTCCCTGCTCATAATTTGAATATGAAGCCCTTGTACTTTCTTGATAATTGTGTATACATCTGTTACCTATTTTGTGTTTACTGTCTGTATTGCTTGTAATGTATGTCGCAATAATCAAAGCAGCTGGAATTTCCTGTGGAGAAAACAGCTTACACTATTTCTTCCTTCCAATTAATTTTTTCCTACAATTGAAAAATAAATAGCATAGTAAAGGATGTTAAGACGGAAATTTCAACTTCATCAATATTTTAATCCATACAAATTTTTAACTTGCAAAAATAATGAAAAACCTTTCTAAAAAAGTGCAAACAGTAGGCCAATAGATCTAGTGAAGGTAAATCTCCTGTGATGAGCTACTTCCTTCACGCAAATGTTTATATTGTTGTTATGATGCCCAGAATCTCTCTTGTGGTCAGGATTGTTGGTATAGGCAGTGCAGGTAGAGATAGCTGAACTTCTCAGGGTAAGAATTGAGATACAAAGAACTTACCTATGAACACTATTAAGTGCAGCTTTTCACTGAGGGTTGGTGATGGTGCAGTTTTGTCTGGCTATTAGCAGTCAGTAGTATTAAGACAGGTTCCTGTTTGTGAGTAGCCTATTAAGGAATAATGTCAATGAAAGTGAAAAGATGTTAAGTCAAAGGAGGTACAGAGAAACCTGAAGACAGTAGAGGCTGTGGTGGGGTCTGTTGATTGATTTTATTTATTTTATTTGATGTAGTCTCAGCAATACATTAAGCAGGTACTGAAATTTTTCCTTTTGCATCTTTTCAGAAAAGAGAACTGACAGCAATGGCAGAGTGTATTTTGTCAATCACAACACACGAATCACTCAGTGGGAGGATCCCAGGAGTCAGGGGTAAGAAATCAGTTGCAGCTTCATGTAAGTCTGGAATGAAAATGTAACAAAGTAGTGAGACTGAGAGCTAGGAAATGCTGCTCACAGCTCCTACACAAAGTTCAGACAGCCCATTAAAATATTAAAAGGTACTAGCCAAAATGGAACCTAGTAATAGTACAATTACCAGGAAAGTCTTGGTCAACAGCAATAAGTTCATTCCCAGAACAGCTCCTACTCTTTTTATAAAAAAGACACGCATGTCTAAACATTTGTATCACTGGGGGAGGGAGGAATTTCTTTCACAGGGTGATGGGGTAGTGCAGAGGATCCTGAATAAGAATTTGATTATTTCCTAGACAGTCAATAGGTAAGAAACAGAAAGAAGACAAACTTGAAAAACTGCAGCACCCCTCCTCACACCTTTCAAAAAAGGGGGGGGGGGGGGAAGAGACAGACAGAAAGAGAACTCGAGGCACTACTAAAAGTAATGGGAGTGCTGTTTATTTCTGTCTCTGGTCACTCTGACTCTGAGGTAGGGAATGTAGGCAGGAAACTGAGGGTGAAGGGTGTTCAGTCCCAACTCCTCTTGTTTGAGCTGAAAATTTCCATTTGGTGAAGCAACTTCATCTGTCCTCTATAGAGCAGGGGTAAGAGGAGGGGGAGTGGAATAGTGTAGAGGGGTAATAGCTGTAGCCAGAGATGACTTTTCCATCCCAGTCATGTCTGCAGCAGCTGACTGTGTGGAGAACACTATTACTCTTAATACAACCCAACAACAAAATGTGCTGGCTTCACAGCTAGAAATGTGGTCCTGCAATGTAGTTCTATGGAGGGAAGTCACTCTGAGAGCACTTTGGAGTGATACTACTCAGGTCTTCCAAATACATTGAGATCTCTCTTTGTTTATACTAAAATTGAGTTGGAAGTTGTCGAAAAATTATACAAGATCAGTATTTGCATTTTCTTTTATTTTTGTCATTCTGAAACTCTTAAGTTTTTGGCTACTGTGATTATACGTGAGGTACCAAAAGCTACTTATTAAAATCATGTCAGTTTTCAAGTTAAAAACTAATAATTAGAAGATAAAATTCTGTTGTTTAAGTGGAGGAAACATTGATAAACTTTGCTTACATTTTTCCCTTGTTTCTACTTGCCATCATTCCAGGTAGTGCAGCCAAATGAGCTAATGTTTATTAAAACAGTCATTTTGGTCTAATTGAGAGCTGATATGAAAATTTAAGAGGAAAAAAAAGGCAGAATAAATATTGAATGTAAAGTTTCTCAAGCCATAGTTTTTCTAGATCTGCCAAAAATTTTACTGTCTCAGGTATTGTTCAATTGACTTAATGTATTAAGTTGATCAGTTACCATATATTTTCTTGTCTCCATAGCCAATTAAATGAGAAACCCTTACCAGAGGGCTGGGAAATGCGATTTACTGTGGATGGTATTCCATATTTTGTGGATCACAACAGAAGAACCACTACATATATAGATCCCCGCACGGGCAAGTCTGCTCTGTAAGTGTTTTTAACATTATACTAAGTTTTCAAAAGTGAAATTTAGCATGCGTCATTTTTGCAAGTTGTTTTTTTTCCTCTTCGCACATTTTTTTATGCAGAAAGTTTTACATGTAGTAATGCTTCTTAATTTTCTGGTTTTTTTCATCCACTGATAACTGTCCCTGAAGAAGGCAGTGTTTTGAACACTTCAGAATCCTTCTTGCCAAGTAGTATATAAGATTTGAGGGTAATGGAGGAGCTTCATCAGTACGGTTGATGACCAGATCAATTCCTTCCAGTTAGTAGTCTTTCTTTTTAAAACTACACTCAGACCTTTCTTTCTTTGATTTTTTAGGAACCAGAATGGAGTTAAAACCAGAATTTAACTCCCAACTTAAATTAACTGAATATCATTCCATCCTTATTGTTACAATCTTTTTTACAGTTAATAATCAGATACTGTTTAAAAAGTACTGTGTATGCACTCCACAATTTACAAAGGAAGATTTTTTTTTTTGGTTTAAAAACAAGAAAATTACACCTCAAAATAAAAAAATGTGAATAAGAATCTTCCAACTCAATAGCCAACTAAATCATACAACTATATAACTAATACATTTGCAGGCTTTTACTTCAATTACAAAAACACTTTTGAAATTCATTTTTTTTCTCCTTTGGTTCCAGAGACAATGGCCCCCAGATAGCTTATGTGCGTGATTTCAAGGCAAAAGTCCATTATTTCAGATTCTGGTGTCAGGTACGGATTCATTTCTTGGGAATATTTGTTTGCATTTTTGGGTTTTGCTTACATGCTTTAAATGAACTCTTCAATGCCTTGCAAGTAAAGGTAATCAAACTACTTCAAGGTTAAATGTGAGTTAAATTAGGAGGGAGTAAATAGAAGACTTGTATAAACTCAGTAAGCTTTAAAGCTAGGTAAGCTATGGCTTTAAAACTTTTCAGAATAAAGGGAAACATCAGTATAGCTACTTTTTTTTTTTTTAAGCGGTGGGTTTCAGCATAGTGTTTTCAGTCTGCTGTTAATAAGGGAATATATGGAGGCACAGTATTTTTATAGTTAATACAAGATCTACTTTCTGCACAAATACATACTTCCGGAAAAAAATGCAGGGTATTTGACACAAACATGCATGTCTAAACATGGAAGAATATACTGTGTTGCATGTTAGTGTGCTCTAACGTAATACCAAATTCTGGTGTGTCAGTCTTGGTCCTCTAACCTCTTATGTATATCAAAAGATTAAGTAACTTGGTGTTTAGGAAAAAGTCTTAGGTTTAAAAGTTCCAGTTTTCAAGAGTCAATGAATTATCTTTTGAAAAATAGCGGAGAGACTAGCCTAATTTTTCACTTTTAATTTTGTGCATAATAACCTGAATTTTCTAATTTTTTATTAAATTCTGGGGTAGAAAGCCTTGCTGACTTAGAATATGTTATTGATCTTAACGTTTTCTGATGTCTTATAAGAGTACAGTATTTGAACCTGTTCTAAGCAGGATCTGGAGGCATGTATATCTCACTCTAGATACAAATTGCTTCCAATACTGGTTCTTGGAGTAAATTACAATTCAAATATCTTGATTACTGGGATTTTTTTATATGGATTACTGAAATTCAACTGTACCTCTTGAAACAATACATATAACAAATAACAGTCCAAACTCAGTATTAGAAACTTTAAGTGATTGTACATTTCACCTTTAAAAAATTTCATTTCAGCAACTGGCAATGCCCCAACACATAAAGATTACAGTCAGCAGAAAAACATTATTCGAGGACTCATTTCAACAGGTATTGTATTAAAACATGTTAGTAGTGGGCATGAAAAGTTGAGTTGATTAAATTTATTGTCATCTGTCATTCTTGATCCTTTGACGTCTTGCTAATGTTATATTAAGTGAGACTTAACGAAAAAATACTAGTTTAATAGTTAGGATACATTCATACTTGTATATTAAAAGATCATGCTAAAATGTGAAGTTCTGGCTCTAAAGACTGATTCATCTGACAGAGAAGGTGAATTTTATTTTTTATTTTTCCTCAGAGTTCTTTAAAATCTGAGTTAATTTTGAGGGGAGCGCTGTGGCAGAGCAGCTGCCCAGTCTCAGGAAGTTTTCATGTTGCGCTTATGTTTGTTGGCACGTTTTTCCTAACAGTGTGTTATATAAGCATGGGCTATGTACCAAAATACATTAAGTTGATCTTAGTCTGGGTGTTATGGGTCTTTAAATAAGTAATGAAATGGTTAAGAAAACCCAAAAATTATTAATTGTATTTAGATTATTAGTAGCAAAATTCTTGTTAATGCCTATAGACCTAAACCATGGTTAAAATTTGTTCATATACAATATTTTCAAGTGCTTTTGAATTTTACTTTTACTTTTTGAATGTTCATTGTGGCAATAAATCACTCCCATTGCTTGTTAAATTGAAGCCAAAAGCAGCTCTTCGTCAGTCTAGTAAGATACATAGAAACAGGCTTGGAAGTGCATGGAACAATTCCTCTTGGCAGATAGTCCTCTTGGCCACTTCTGTATTTTTCTGACTTAAGAAAACGCAGACCTTATCGAAGAAGATAGGAACTTTTAGCTTCCTCTGTACCTAGCTGAACTTTTTTAATCTTCCTATATGTCTTCAGGCTTCATTTCTTGCAGGAACTATCACAGATGTGTCAAGTCAAGAAATTTGAACAAATAGAATAGTATGTTTTGAGACAAAAATATTCTTAAATAAGGATTAATGCTTTCTTGTTCAAATTACTATAAACTGGCTTAGCAGAGGCAACAAAGTGCAGTTGGCTAGTCTTTTCTTTTGGAACAGTGATGTCTTCAAATAAAAGGGGTTAGAAGGGACAACATAAATCCTGTAACTGAAAGTTAGCTCCAGCCTTATTTCTGAAATTGCACTTGGTCCTTTTACAGTAACTGTAGAGGTAATAAAATTATACTGTACTGGAAAGAATCAAGAGAGAGATTATGTAATTATGTACAAATCAGCAAACCTAGGTTTCCGTAGTAAAACAGGGTGCCTTATCAATAATTTAGATTACATAATTGCAAAGACCTGAGTTAATTTTCTATACTTGTTAATCATTCATCATTTTCAGATATCTCTGGGGTTATAAAATTTTTTGTGATGATTACTACAGACATCTAGGAGAGAATTTAAAATGCAAATCTTGACCCAAATTCTGTGCCTCTCATTGCAAACAAAAACTTCAGGTTCTTAGACACACACAAGTGTTATGTGAAATTTCTTTATGTAAACCTCCGACAGTTGACCAAATCAGCATAATTACAAATTTGGTCATTGTATTAACACCAGCACTAGTAAAGTTCCTTAACATCTACTTCTTCCTAACTTTTAAAAAACAAACCAGATAGATTTTTATTATCCTCTTTAGGCGATGAAGCAGTAAAATGAAAAAATGTATAATGTATGTTTATTATTGTTTTGTTCCTAATTTATTTCTTTGAGTCCTTGATCATGTCTCTTCATTACTTGTAACCGGGATACCATTCAGTATGGTATTCAACAAATATCAAATTTACTCACTTTGGGCCCATTAACTATTGGCTGGATTTCTGTCATATACTTATAGACAGGCTGCTCACCTAAGTATCCCGAGTCTTTAATTTCAGAATGATTATTTCTTTTTCTTTTACATCTTTTACTTTTTAATCTATGGAAATAGGTTTGCACTAATGCTTCAGATTCCATGAATATTCCGTAAGCCGGTACTTCACATACTCAGTTCATTTTATGGTCTGAATTACTAAATGCTATATTGCTTGATAGCAAATAGTAATAAGTCTAGCCAGTGCTTATAGCTGTTTTCTTAAAAAGAATTGATTGTTTTTCTTTTACTAAGATAATGAGCTTCAGCCCTCAGGATCTACGGAGACGTTTATGGGTTATTTTTCCTGGTGAAGAAGGCTTAGATTACGGAGGTGTTGCAAGGTAAACTAAACTGAAATGGCAATCTTTTTCTGCAAGTTGTTGGTGTGAAAACTTCCCCAAAGTAGATACTTAAACTGCAATGCTTTCAAAATATTAGTGAAGTTTATTCCTTATCTTTCCTTGGAATATCTGAGGAAGACAGTTCCTTAAGATGTATGCATGTCGTAAAACTGTATAAAATTATTTTCAGTTCGCATTAGGAATTACTTTCATCGTCTCAGTGATTAAAGAGATTGCACAGTTTACTGAACTACAGTAAGCCTTCGGCACAACCGTTAATACCAAAAGTAGAGGTTTATTGAAAAAGTGAATAGAAATCTACTTTCAAGTCAAAAGTCTTTACTGGAATGTAACAGAGAAGTGCATGTATTAATTAGCATTCCCTAAAACCCTGAAGTTTAAATCAGTGGTAGACTTTTAATCTGCTCATTTAGATAAGGGTGGTGTTTTATACAAACCACTGACAGTTGTGTATCATTGTAACTTTGCATATTAATTTGTAATTTGTGTTAGTTTCAATTTGGTTTCAGTTTGGTCTAGCATACTTTCTGGTAAAGAAGTCAGATTGACTACCTATGTGCCAACAAGTTCTGAAGTCAATGTGAGTTAGCTAAAGTAATTTCTAATTTAATTTATTTTGAAATGTGTTTTTATTGTTTGTGTGATTTCAGGGAATGGTTCTTTCTATTGTCACATGAAGTTTTGAACCCAATGTATTGCCTGTTTGAATATGCAGGGAAAGATAACTACTGCTTACAGATAAACCCAGCCTCTTATATTAATCCAGACCATCTGAAATACTTCCGATTCATTGGAAGATTCATTGCCATGGTAAGTTCAAAAGTAGAAGGAGGTTCTCTCATGTAATTTTCCTATAAATAAATATTGTACCATCAGATGGATAATTAAACAAATAATTTTTGAGTTGAAACTATTATCGGGTGTTTGGATGTAACTACTGTTGGTATAAGTTAATTCAGCATATTAGCAGTTACTATATTTTTTGGCTGTCAGATTTCATTGGTACAAAGTACAGAATGTTGTCATATTAAGTATTCAATCATCCTTTGCATTATTTTGTCTGTTTTCATGTTCTTCAGGCTTTGTTCCATGGGAAATTCATTGACACTGGTTTCTCTCTGCCGTTCTATAAACGTATCCTAAACAAGCCAGTAGGACTCAAGGATTTAGAATCTGTTGACCCAGAGTTTTACAACTCTCTCATCTGGGTAAAGTGAGTTTGACTTGATCTTGTTCTTAAAATAGCAATACAATGTTTTTGATTTTCACTTATGCCAGGAAGTAGGTGTAAATTTATTACTAAAAACCCCACTGGAAAGTATAATGTATCAATTGCACAGCAGTACTGGAATTTTTACTGTAATTTTAGATACACAAATAATAATTTGATAATGCAAAAGCCCTTCTGGTTCATTGAATATTCCGCACAACATCTTGCATTCCAGTTTTGCTGTTTTTTAATAAATCTAGCTAGACATTATACAGATGTGGCAGTCTTGAACACTGTTACAAATAAAATGGCTTGAGTAAATTCCACTGAAACTTTTCAGATAACTGATTAAAAGAAATCAATGTTTCTCTCTCTAGTACCTGGTTTAGTTAGAAAACATAAAAAGTTTAGTGCTACAATAAGATGACTTTAACAAATGTAGATTATTATTTACTATCACATAATTCTTCTGTTAGTCATACCTCAAATTTGACTTAAAGGTTAATATTGAAGGTTTAATGCTTTAAAGAAGTTAATGCTCCTGTATTTTTCTAGCTGTCCTTGATTTTTTGCTCCAAGCTGAATGATTCAAGACCATTCCTACATATCGCCTTCCATGTACGCATTGTCAGTCCTCTGTCTATTCAACACTCACGCTCTTTTCGAGTCCTCCTTCTCCACTCCTTTGCAGATTCCTCTCCAGAGAGCAGCAAGTAAAAAGGATCGGGTGTTTGTAGACCATAATTATTTTGGAATTATGTGTTTAAAATATTTTAAGAAATAATTTAAAAAACCCCTTAGATCTAAAGCATTGTAATTCTGTACTTATTTTATAATAGCAGGGCTCCAGGATGTTGTAGTCAATGGTTGATGTGCACCATTTGTTTCCGTAACACAGGTGATTTTCCTTTCCCAGCAGTTTAAAAAAAAAAAAAATTTTTTTTCCTCACCAAAAAAGCAAATTCTACAACTTTCAGGAAGCTTTCAGTAGTTTTGAATTTCTTGGTACTTCTATCAGGTGGCCATTTTTCTCATTCCCACAATTTTGAAAATTTCACACAATCATTGAGTTTGGAAGGGGACCTCTAGAGGTCATCTAGTCAAACCTCTGCTCAAACTGAGCTAGAGCGGGTATCTTTCATTTTAAAAGGAAGGGGTGATTTTATTTCATCATCCATCTATCTGAAGCCTTCCCTCCTCATCTGAGATTTCATGCAATAGCTTGTATTTTGGAAAGATCAAGTTCAGGAGCACTGTTGCATCACGGTGCTAGATAAACCACAGCGATGTTTTCAAGACTGACATTTTTGTGTTACGGTTCAGTCTTGATTTTGCACTTTATTTGGGGGGAAAATTGTCATCAAAACTTCTGTATATGCAGGTGATTCTTCACTTTACAGAATCACATATCAACATACAAATTACAGTATTGTACCTGTTAGTCTCCTGGCTATTAATGCCTATAAAGAGAACAGAGTTTATTTGAGCAACGTTTGTTGGCTACAGATTCTTCTTATGTTGAAATTTCCAAG
>NW_008824286.1:217909-228392 GCF_000699105.1 Pygoscelis adeliae | reverse complement strand
TTGTTAACTTAGGAGCTTGGGACATTTTAGTATATGCTTGCAAGATAGTCCCATAAATGTACTGGAGTTGAAGATAATTCATTAAGCATGCAGTCATTCTTAATTGTTTCTTACCTGCTATTATCTGACCAAGTGACAGCTGCATTTTAACAGTCCTTACATTACTTGTTAGAAGAAGCAATCATGCAGTGAAATATGTGAAAATGTCATTACTTGAAAAGTTTTGGTAGTCCATAGACATTCCGCAGATCATAGTCAGCAGGTAGTTTGTCAGCCTTGTGATTGGTAAATTTAAGGGTACTACTGATCAAAAATTTCTGATCGGGAGTACAATTCATGTATGCACATTGGTAAAACGAGTCAGTACTTCTTGCAAAACCATAATTATTGTGTAAGGAACATTTTCCTTATCTTGATTATTTAGCTCCAAACCTTTTTTCCTTAAGGTTCTTCATACCCATCTCCTCTACTGAGTACAAGGTCTTGACACAGTTATTTAAAATTATTTTTTTTCCTTACAGAGAGAATGATATTGAAGAGTGTGACTTGGAAATGTTTTTCTCAGTTGATAAAGAAATTCTAGGTGAAATCAAAAGCCATGATTTGAAGGCAAATGGTAGCAACATTCTGGTCACAGAAGAAAACAAAGAAGAATACATTAGGTGAGAATAAATGAAGATTTTAAAATACTCTTATCTCTGTCATTTTCTTTCTTTAGTTCTAGTAAGAAAAGATTGCCAAACTGTGTAATGTGAATCCTTGTTGAAATTGTGTCTCTGAGTAATTGCTGATGTTGGCAACAAGTGGCAATTGTTTGGATATCATATTTGAAAGAAGAATATTGATAGAAATCAGTTTTTAAAATCCAATTTTCCCAAAGATTACAGTTAGTAGAAGGTCCACTTTTTCCCTAGAGATATTTAAGTTTAGCAGAACATCATGACAACAAGTGTGAATGTCAGGTATTTCATGAAATGGTTGCATGTGTTTATTATTGGAATTATATTGCTTTATAGCCTGCTGATATTCTACCCAGCCATTTCTGTTTGGGGTTTTTTTAAATGTAAGAACATTTTTGGATGCTTTTGTGATGATTCTTATTTTTCGAAGACACTTGGGATTGCTACTAGCTTTATCTGAACTGGTCTTATGGTATAACTAGATCTTGGCATTTGTAACAGGACAGTGTTATGAATGATGTCATAAGTTGTATTGCCATAAATGAAGGATTATGTTTGCAGTACGAGAATGTCTTAAACCAATAGGCTAAGAGGGAAGGAGCCTAAGAGCGATTAAAGAATAAAAATGTGAACAGTGACCTGCTTTGTCCTGAAATATCCCCTTCTTCCTCAATGTGCAGCAGTACATAAGCTCTGCTTTAGGGCGTGAACTTCAACATACAAGCTTGGAGGATGTGCTTGCAAAAAAAAAAAAAAGTCACATTGCAGGCACAAAATAAACTGAAGCACAGTAGAATTTTCCTCTCTTTCTTACAATGTGTTCTGTGAAGGCTTCTTCTTTCATGGAAAGGGGTGAGGGAGAAGGGAATGGATTTTGTTTTCATTGCATGAATAATCTGAAGACATTCCAGTGATTCACAGAAAAGGTAGTATTTGCAGAAGAAACATACTGGCATTTTGCAGTTTTGCAAAGTGTTAATATTGGGGTTGAAGATAGGGAGGATCTGCAGAAAACCATTCTCTTCTAGTTTCTAGGAACCCAGGGAGAGCTCGAATTCCAGCTTCACTCATATTCTCTTGTCTTACTCCAAGTCCTGCTTTAAGTCCCCAAAGTTTCTAGGATTGAAATCAGAAAATAGCCATCTCTCCTTCAGACTCCAGTTCTCCTGACAGGTTAGGCTTGAATTCAGCATAATGTCTGCTTCTCCCTGGGTTCAGGTTCTTCGGGGTCTCCTGCCTGCTTTTCACCCTTTTATTAATGGAGAGTGGAGTTTCTGCCACAGAGCAAAGTTTCATGATTAACAGAAACAAGTAAGGAACTTTCCAAATGGACATAGTCGTTTCTTGGTAAGCTAGCAGTCCTACTTATCTTCACCAGTACAACTTGACCTAGTTTTTACCTTTTCATGGATAATGACTGAGATTTCTGGGGAGAATATTAGACAAATATAGCTCTGTATTTTTTTCTTTCTTCAAATACCTAGGGACTGCTGTGCTCTCATTAATATAATCAGTGAATAGATGCTGCCTCCTCTTTGAGTCTAAAATACTTTCCGTAGCAGGATGTTGGAAACATAGGGTTTGAACTTAAAGAAAAAACAAAATCATTTGCACAGAGTAAAGGTTACTAATAAAATGATACAATGCTCTATCCCCAGAACTTTCCAGATTTTCCATGGTTTTTTTTAACTTAGCTTACAGTTCATCTCAAAATAGGCTAACAAAGATGTAGACTTGGGTTAGCACAGGCCATTTAAATTATCTTTCTGTATCTTCTTTTACAGGCTAGTAGCAGAATGGAGACTTTCCCGAGGTGTTGAGGAGCAGACACAGGCTTTCTTTGAAGGCTTCAATGAAATTCTACCGCAACAGTATTTGCAGTATTTTGATGCCAAGGAACTGGAGGTAAAGCGTTGTTTGGCTATTGCTAGATCCAGGTTGTTACACGTAAAATACTTAAACTCCAGTCGTTATGTCTGAAGAGCAGAACTCGCTAAGGTTGACAACTCTGTTTTATAGAGAGTATGAGGGAAACTTTATGGAGTAGTATTTGATCAGTGTGTTTCCCTTCGCTTTCCTCTTTGCAGCCTACTTACGTGTTTCTAAAGGCTAAGAGTCTGCCAGTAGAAATTTCTTATCAAATTGCTTTTGTAATCCTCAGCAATTTGATTTGCCTGCGTTCAAAGAATGAGTAACTTGACAGAAAGGGAGATAAAACCAGATACATAATGGATGATCGCATATAAACTGGACCAGGTTCTAGATGGTTTTGATCTCTCAAAATTATACTTTCTGAAGCATCTGTTCAATTTAAAAAGATAAAAAAATAAAAACAAAACATCCTGTTCCTAGCAGAGAATTGTATGGCTGGCAATGGTAAACTGTTCCTGGCTTGAATGTCTAAATGCAAGCAATTATTCCATTTTTCATGACACAGATACTTTCTATTTTGTGGCCTCTCCCAATACACTTCATGAGCAGTCGTCGTTCTTTGTTGTAAAAATTTTGGATAAAGTTTAAAATTAAAAACAAGTATACTGTCATTGCAGATGCTTCTAAGTATGGATGCAGTTGATGTTCTATTTTGCTATGTGGGAAGTCATAGAAGAAAAGTCGTAACTTGTACTCGCATGTTTATTTCCCTTTTTCTCCCCTAAAGGTGCTTCTATGTGGAATGCAAGAAATTGATTTGAATGACTGGCAGAGGCATACCATCTACCGGCACTATACCAGGACCAGCAGACAGATAGTATGGTTCTGGCAGGTTTGTAGACTTTGTTTTATTCTCAGACCAACAGAAGTTACAGAGCACAGCTACAGCTTAGTAAACAATGGTTAATTATTGAACAGATCTATAGTGCGTAAATATAAATTGTTACTGCTGATCCAGCTATTCGTAACAGTCATGTAATTTGTTAATCTATGGATGATGATGATGATGTGAAAATCTGAATATCAAATCTATACCTAAATGTTTATTTCGATTACTATTTTTCAGTTTGTGAAAGAAATAGATAATGAGAAGAGAATGAGACTCTTGCAGTTTGTTACTGGAACATGCAGATTACCAGTGGGAGGATTTGCTGACCTCATGGGTATGCATTAATAATCCCTCTAATGTGTTAGATAATTTTTTTAAAAGAACAAAGTTACATGTTTATGGACATTTTTAATGAATTTTATATTGAATGCTATTTTGTAACTCCTGCATATACTTGAGCTATGATGGAAAAAGAGATGGAGGGAATGTTTACACCTGTTGTATCGAGTTTCAAAATCACTTCAAATTTATGCATTTCACCACGTGCATACTTTGATCTAGACAGAGTTGTATAGTGAAAGACAGATGTCTTTTTTCTGTGCGAGTAGTGGTAATCTTGTCTTATGTTTAAGCCTTTCATACTTCAGTTGTAACGTATTACCTACTGATACAAAGGTAGCTGGACCTATGCCTTGTTTATTTGAATTTGTTACAGGGAGCAACGGACCCCAAAAATTTTGTATTGAAAAAGTTGGAAAGGAAAACTGGTTACCTAGAAGTCATACCTGGTGAGTACATAACCAATCAGAATATTACTGTTGTTCTGTTTCTGCTGACAATGATCTACTTGGAGATTTTAGTAAATGGGTAATATACTTAAATGGTTGAGACTGTGTGAAAGCAAACACCAAGTTATACCAATAAACTTTGTTGTTGAATAATAGTTGAACTTCTGTAAAACTTGTGGCATGGAGTAGATTCCATTGTAAATTCCATGGATTTGTGTATTACTGAAAATTTGAAGTAATAAACAGTACTGTCTAAAGAGGTTGGGATTGATCTTTTGTTATCGCTACACTCCATCTTGATAAGTGAAGTAACCACATTCACACTCCCTCTTCCCTACAGAAAAGGTAACTTCTACTCAGTTCCTCAGGTGTATTAGTGGTTAGTAAAAACACACAAATTTAAAATTTCAGATGCGAATGATGACTCTAGTTAATCAACTAGGAAAAGTTAGTGAAATTTCTTACCAAGTACACTGCATTTCTAGAAAATGGTCACTGTTCAAGCGCTTGAACTCGTAACTTTTTCTCTCAGAAATATATAAATTTATGTCGGTAGTCAGCTTTTCACAGGGTATAAATCCAGGTATCCATCAATGCAGCAAAAAGCTTAATTACCCATATTCATAATGAATTTTTTTGTGATGGTTTAATTATTTTTCAGTACTTAAGTTTTTTCTTTATTTTCAGTTTCAATCGCTTAGACCTTCCACCCTATAAGAATTATGAGCAGTTGAAGGAAAAGCTGCTGTTCGCAATTGAAGAAACAGAAGGATTTGGGCAAGAATAGCTAAAATTTGCACCTTGAAGAATGTGAACTCAACACAATATATGTTCTTCACTTCTGCTTGTTGCACACTTCATTGTAAAGTAGACTTGACTTGGATTTATTTAACAATACTAATGTGTAAGTAAATGGATGTTATCCTGAGGTTTTATCCACGTTAACTCTGGATTTCTACTGAGCACTTTCAGAAATCAAATGAGCAATCAGATATGGCTACAAATTAATTATGACCTAAGTAGAGGTTTAATACAGCTTTGGGCTCTGCTTTGTTTTACCATTCATTAATTAGAATGTGTCCTTAATGACTGACAGATTTTTAACAGTAGTTTTGTCTTTCCTTTTTAGTAGCATTTTTTGCTACTGATGCACTGGGAAGTTCATTGGTAGCTGCAATGCTGCAGCAGCATCATAAGCCTCTTTACAGCAGTGTTATTAGAGCCAGCTTGTAACCATCCTCTGCCTACCGTCAGCAAATTAACTGCTTAAGCTCTTTTTTCTAACTCAAGTGTGGCCAGACTGTTTTTTCCCCGCCTGGAGTCTGCTCACATGCCAGCTGGACTCGGGCTGCTGTTAAGGGGATGTCAAACTGTGGCACAAATCCAGGGCATAGCTTTGCTTTGTTTTTTCCCCAATCCTGCTGATTTCAGCAAAATAGACACCTGCCCAAAGTTGTTGGAACATTTCTGCGTGCCCTCAGAAGAATTCTGATCTTTTCCTGTGTAACACATTTAACTTTTACATCAATATTAACACTGTGGTACTTCACTTGTTTTGCAAAAGACAAGACCACCTGGGATTGCACTGATTCCATTTAGATTCCTGTTTGCAGACTGATGTTTCTTGTCAAAAGTCTTAATGGACATTATTCTCAGTGTTATTCTTACATGTTGCAGTCAGTTTGCTCTGAAGACTTTATTGGGTTCTCAGGAAGAAGAACAAAACAACTGGATTCAGAAAATGATAATACTTATCATTTTTGCTAATGAACTGATACGTGATACTGGCTAAGGCTAAGAGGATTAGAAAGTTCAGACACGGATTACAGATTTTTGAAAAGCTGGAGCATCAGTAAATAGTTCTACAAAGATTGAAACTAAAGTTTTTTGGGGAGGTTTCTACGCTAATTCACCCTAAGCTGCTTATAGCTAGTAACTTTTGTAGTGAGTTCCTATTGGATTAATAACATCTTTTACTTCCTTTTAGGATCTGATAATATTCAATTCTCTTCTGGTTTACAATAACATTTTGCATTTTACTGCTCCTTTGGACTGAATGCACTTTTTGGGTATGGTCAGCTCTTTTCCTATCTGAAGGGAGGAAAGCAAACCTCAATGAGATGAGCTGTTAGCCATAGTAAGAGACATGACACATGAAATAGCATGTAGCACATATTAAAGCATAACCGCAGCTCAAAGCGTTGGGACAGGAGCTGTTTTTAAGAGGCTTCTAGATACTGGAGCTGAAACAGGACAGTGGGAAACTAAAACTGAACTTCCAGTGTTGAAAAGAATATTTCTTTCCTGCTGTCCCTTCTGTCTAAACTATAAGATGGAAAAACTGATTCAGGCCTAAGAAGAACTAAGACGCTACAGTTTTTAACTGACTTGGAGAGTTTTTCAGGTCATACAAAGTGATACATGCTTATTGGAAGGCAAAATGATTAGACTTTAGAGTGAATAGCTCTTTTGTTGTGCATATTCTAAGAAAGGCATGGAAAAGAGTTTCTGATGATATAGAAATGACCCTCTTTTACAGTTTGGGGAGAACTAACCTGACTTTATGGTTTTACCAGGAGGAAAATCTGCCAACTTCAAAACATTTGATGGATATATTACAATATACAGCTCATGAGGAGAAAAAAAGCCTTATAAATACTTTCTGTTTATATTAATTCTTACAATGAAATGTAGTTATCTAACATATTTACAAGAGAGATTAAATTAAGCAAGATAATGCAAGATTAAGCTATGAAAAATAGTCTGTGTTCTGCATAATGCTTTATGATTCATGTAGGGAACCTAGAAATATTGTTAATGTATAAATATCACCCAGAAGGCTTTCAGCCCTATATTTTTAAAATAAAGAATAGTTATAATTGAAATAGCCTTAGCCCTAGTTCTATAGGGTATGGCTGTTTAATATTTTTATGGTTGAAATGTTTAGTTCAGGAAAAAGGTAAATGCTTGTATATATTTTTGCAGTCTGGGATTCCACTTATTCCATTTTTCTTTCTTTAATTTAAATGGCATGTTTATATGTCTTTTCTGCTGTATTAGGATGGGGGAAAGGGGGCTGGATATCCCAAGCACCAGATATGATTTTAAACAGTACAGAAAAGGGGGGGGGGGGGGGGGGGGGGGAATCTGTGAAATGTTGGATTTGGCCAAAATATAAAATATTTAAAGCAACTTTACTGTGTTAAATTGGCAATATTTCTGAAGTCAGAGGTTAAGATTACTTAGGCATTTTACTCTGTCAGCATTGTGAATGCTAACAAATTTGTTAAATTTTTACAGCATGTTGTGTAGAAATAAAAAGGAATTAATATAAGCCACTGGTGCACCTTTCTGTTCTTTATGGGGATCTGGTGCAATCAACATGTGGATGAGCCCGCAGCATCTGGTATCCCAGATAATGAGTTGTTATGAATTGGACTTACAAGTAAGATTTTTCAGCAGAGATTAATTAATTTGTCTCCCACTACTTCAACTGATTTTGCAGGCTGAGCTGCACAAATTCATAATATGTCACAAATGTATATTCATATGCAACTGTCAATTGATCCTAATTTTCAAGTATTAAAATAACATTTATTTAGAATTTTGCCTTATGAAAATGACATGAGAATATTAAATGCTGAGCCGCTGATCTAAGAATTAACAAAGCCTTATTGTTCTGGGTAGCTCAGGAAATGTTAATATACTAATGAAATGCACAGTAAATGCGTCATGTCTTCATCTGATCTAGTAGGGAAGTTGTTTGGTTTTTTTTAATCCAGTTGCTTGTGTTTAAAAAATAAAAAAGCTTTTTTTATGATTCTGAGAGAAGTAAAACAACAAAAAAAATGCTTGTTTAATTTTTTTTTGTTTGCATTTTTATTACATGCTGCACTGGATTTGTAATCTCAACTCTCTCTGTTACATTGGTATCTCCAGCCCCCTTTTTGTGGTGTCTTTTAATTTTCTTCAAGAATCACTGTTTGTGTGTATGTGCTCTAGTGAACTCATATATAAACTGGGATCAGCAGCACTGGATTGTAAAATACTGTACTGAAATTCATTGTCGAAATTTCCTTGCATTGTAATTTGAAATACTCAGGTAACTGTAACAGTATCTCAGTAAGTCAAATACTTTTATAAAACTACTTAAAGAGCTGGTAGTCTCGTCGTTATTCCTTCTGTGTTATGAAGCATCCGTGTGCAAATAAATTGTCTGTCTGCTCTTTTGGGGATGAGGGGTTAGGCTGGCTGAAGCTGTCCTTCTAGCAAAGCTCTTTCGGAACGGTTCTTTCCTGAGACCTCCCCTGCCGTTGTTGACTGCATTGGAAATTCATTAGGAGATTTCAGACACAGCTGCCTTTGTGACTGGTTAGAAACTGCAGATAAAACAATTACTGAATTTTTAGTGCTTGTGGTCCTGGGGATGCTGCCCCAAGGAGACAGCGAGGCTGCTGGTCTGTTAGCGATGGTAGTCTCGAGGGAGATGGTCTGGAGAAAGGTTCTGCAGGAGCCACAGCTTTAACATTTTCTTGTACCACTGCTGCAGTGATAACAAAAATGAGGTATGACTGTACAAGTCTGTGTTTTCTTTTCTGTTTAGGAATGACAGGGTGACAGGAAGGAGGGGAAAAAAGCTCAAAGGAGACTGACCAGCCTTGTAGTTACCCTGATCCTCCTCCTTGAAGGGAGGAGTGGTATGTACATTCTTCCTGTCATCAGGAACCTCTCCTGATCGCCATGACCTTTCAAAGATAATTGAGATGGGCTTTGCAGTGACATTGGCCAGCTCCCTCAGCACTCATGGGTACATCCCATCAGGTCTCATCAACTTGTTTATGTCCAGTTTGTTGAAATGTTCCCTAAGCTGATCCTCCTCCACTGAGGGTAATCTTCCTTGCTGCAGACCTTCCCGCTGGGGTTTCGCTCTGCTGACTCTCCCAGATGTTCACACAGGCTTGGTTAATACAATTTTGTTAGTAAAATTAGCAGCAAATCCCAAGTATGCTTTTCTATGCCACGTAAATAGATGCAATAATTGCCTTTTTTCTGCAGTGGGGGAGGTTAGATTTGAGTTGCTTCCTCCATGCTTTGGATGAAATCACTTAAAAGCGTGCTATTAAGTTGTGTAAACCCAAAATTTGACACTGCTTTGGGTAGTTTTAAGTTAGTACAGCTATGAGGGTATTTCACATATATCTGAAGTTTAAAGAAAAAAAAAAAAGGCAAAACCCCCAAAATGGAATCACAATGCCAATGCATGATGAATGTATGGTATGATAAAGGTACACCTCAGTTGCACCATTGCGTTAGTTCCTTGCTGTTTTCTTCTGTGATGATGTTGCTAATGTCGGTACCAGCCCGGGGTGGGGGCTTTGATGGTTTTGTACATGGCAAGACGGGAGTGCTCGTTTAGTTTAAACAAAGCCTTGTTTGGTTTAAGTCTCTGATGGCAGCTGTGCGCTGCTTACCTAGTGACCAAATCTTGTCATCATTGGTGGGACTAGAGGTTGAATCGATCTACGGTAAAGTAACTTTCTGTAGCCAAGCTTTAAAACTTATTGCTGGACTGATAAGAGAGGTTAGAATTTAAATTAATTAGGTTGCAGAGGTGTTGATATCCTCCAAAAGAGAAGAAAGCCGTATCTCTTGGATCCTAAAGAAGGATTTGTTCCTGATCTCTGAAGATGCCTGATCCCATGTCCACTCCCAACCTGTCACCTCCACAGCAGCGCACAAATGGCAGGCTTTGTTGGACAGATCCTCTGTTTTCTCTGAGCAGAAAGTAGTCCCTGCCAGATTTGAAGGACCGGTGAGCTAATCTATGTCAAATCCTGGTTTTCAGAGTGTCTTGGGGAAAAAAAAAAGAAACATGACATCATGAAGTATTTTTCTACTTTTTACCCAACGACTGTCCGCTTTCAGGAACTGTTTTGAGGAGCAGCTGCGTGTTACCCGAGTGTCGGTGTCCTGCTTGCCGCGGTGCGATGCTGGAAGCAGCAGCATCCCGTTCCAGCAGAGAATGGATTCCGGCCGGGGGGGCACCAAATGCTGCGGTTACTGTGTACGTGTAATACGCGCTAGGGTTACGTCTGATACAGTTCTTGAGGGTGTTGTTTTGTTTTGGCCCCAGGACACCCCCGATCCTCTCCGAAGGCGGGCTGAGCTTCATCCTTCCCGTGCTCCCAGGGGCAGAAGGCACCCTTACCCCTCCGCCGTGAGTTCCCGGGGGGGGAGGGCAGCAGGTAGGTTCC
>NW_008824286.1:206586-216407 GCF_000699105.1 Pygoscelis adeliae | reverse complement strand
TCCCGGAGTCACTGCGGTGGAAAGCCCATCGCTCCCGTGGACCTTCGGTTAGTTCTGCCAGGCGCTGAAGCACGCCGTGCGATGGCAGGCTGAAGATACAGGGTTCGGAGGAAAACCTTTGTATTTCTTACGGCTGCCGGGTTACCATTCCGAAAGCCGTCAGGAAAGGAGACTGTTTTAAGGCAACCGGCTGTTCAGTAGCCTGTGGAACCTGGAACGTATTCATTTTATTGCAGTTGTATTGGAGGTTGCTTCCTGCTCGAATGTGTCGTTGGCTAGTGCATATTCATGAAATTGGGGATCAAAACCTGGAAAAATTTCTAAAGAAATAAATACTGACCTAAGTTGCAGGTGGAAAACTGAAATGGTCTACTAAGACACGTTTTTTTAGGCGAACCTAGGAGTGTCTCTGTTTCCTTTAACGGGAATAGAAACTGTCAAATATTCACCCAGCTGTGGAAAACAGCTCAGGTGCTGGGGTTTTATCACCCTGTTAGAGAGCCCATAGTTAATTTTTGATGGATGTCTTGTAGCAATGGAAGTTGTGCAGAAGGGTTTGAAAGCTTTTCTGAAGTTGATAGTGATTTTTACAGAGAAGGCAAAGGGATTACTGCCTTGGCCATCAGTTTTCATTTTTCCTTTTTTTAAGTTGATTTTGCAAAGTTGTAAATTATTCTTAATGGTTCTAATCTTGTAGCTATCCTAGCGCAAATCGTAATGATAAATAAATAGCATTTATTCATTGTTTTTCCCCTCACTTTTCTTATTTGTAATTGCTCTTAGCATTCATTTGATAAAAGGGAAGGTGGTCTTGCACCCAGAATGTATCTTCTTCTACTTTTTTCATAAATTCCTTGTGTATTTTCATACATGATTTTTGTTTGACGCCTAAATTGTAGCAGCCTGACTAAGCAGTCTTCCAGTTGCGAGCCTACAGTGAGGAACTGATGCATGAGGTTGTGGGAGGGTTGGGGAGGAGGAGAGCGGGAAAGATTAGAGGGGAGTTCCAAGTTGCCACAAGATTATAATCATAAATGAGTGAAGAGCAAAAGACAGGTGGAAAACAACTGAAAAGGTCGTGCAGAAAAGGTAGTACCAAAGTATGGACACTTTGCTGTATAGAACGGTGTAGGTGGTATCTGTTTGAATCATCTTTCTGCAGCTTTATTTTCAGACGCATTACTGAAAACCTTTGGTGGAAGGCAAATAGCAGCTGTAATCTTCTATTGATTTGTGCTTTCTCTGTTTGCAGGCTGAGGTGGAAGAAACGCTGAAGCGAATTCAGAGCCAAAAAGGAGTGCAAGGAATCATTGTTGTTAATTCTGAAGGTACTGTGTCAGTCTCGGTTTTCTGAGATGTAACTTATTCTAAACATGCACTTTAAGGACCGCTGATTGCACTACTTGCATTTAGATTACAGTCTGTCTTTAGCAAAGGTTTTCCTGTAGCCAAAGCAGATAGACAATAGTTAGGCTACAAGAGAAAATTGGATTCCCATTTCTGCTTTTCTGAAAGCTCACTTTATTATTTTAGGAAATAAGTTAAATAAATTGCAAAAGCTTAGAAATATTTGAGCTATGCCAGTGTTTGAGACTGTTCGGTCAAAGCCTTTATCAGTAGCACTGAAAGCTCTTGTGACGTCTGAAATCTTGCTGCTGTGCATGTTCACATCTTGCTGCTGTCTCGGCAGACTCGAGTAGCTTAGCAGCTGTCTCAGGTATATGGCCACATAAGACTCATAATCTAGTTGTCACTTTTTGGAGTCATTGAAGGGTCCAACAGAGCAGACTTGTTCAGAGCACTCTAAATACACTGTGAGCAGCCCAGTTTCTTAAAATTGTGTGATGATCAATTTAAATTGAATATTTCCTAGAAATAATCCTTCGAAAATATTATTTCTTTTCTAGTAGTAGCTATGTATGAATACACTGAAGATCGGATCATTGCATACTTGTATGCAGCTTGTCTTCCTGCTCGCTGCTTGTTCGTGATAGTGAATAATGGATAGTGCTCTCCAGGCTGAAGCTGTGCTTATTTGAACATACAGCTGCAGCAGCTTTTCCACCATGCCAGTATTTGGTAGTTGGCTGCTGCATTGTTCTGACACGTGAGCTGAATTTTGGCTGGCTTTTTGTGGAAAACATATGTAAGGGGTGGCAGAAGTATACGGGAGGGAAAGCTCTGGCCAAACAGCATCAGTGTGTCTGCCCTCTTGGCTGGTGCACAGGAATTGCACCGGGGACCTCGCAAGACTGCATCAACTGTTACGGCTAAATGGTGGAGCCTCAGCTTTGTAACTGTGTGATGCAGCAGCTGATGTCCTCTATAATCAACACTGATCCCAGCCTAGCTTACTTGAGTACATTTAACTGTGATGTTCAGGAGCCTTTCTGAAAGGAGAAGTTGTCCCCAGTCAGGAGAACAAAATTGAAACATTGGTATTTCCTCTCTGCCCCCAAGATATTTATTTTTGTTATTATTTATTTCTATTTATCAATCTCATAAATAAATGAAAAAGCAAAAGTAAAGCACTGATGCTACTAGAGGTAAACAGTTCTTCTCACCTACGCCTGTGGTTCCAGATCTTAGCCTTTCCACATCTTACTTCTATTCATGTTCTTCTTTTAAGCCTTTAAAAAGAACCCTCCTAATCCCTGGTGTAGCGACAACATCTGCTTAGGTTAAATAGCCACCCCAGTTGGACCTGATGATGCCCAAGGCGGAGTTAGTTCTGGAGTTTTGTCACTGACCCTTGCTGTCCCCTGTTCCTTGCAGGTATTCCTATCAAAAGTACTATGGACAACTCCGCAACGATTCAGTATGCGGGCCTCATGCACAGCTTCATCATGAAGGCAAGGAGCACTGTGCGAGACATTGATCCCCAGAATGACCTCACGTTCCTGCGGATCCGCTCCAAGAAAAACGAAATCATGGTTGCACCAGGTAAAAGTGAGTGGGGTGAAAGCAGGCATCAGGGAATCCAGCAGAACTCTTTCCGCATGAGATTGACACTGTCAGCCTGAGAGAAAAGTTCTGCCTGCTGCTTTTATTCATACTGTATAATCTCTTCTCTTCCAAGAAGCTGTTTTGCTTTCTTCAGAGTTGAAAGCTTTTATCATTGACCTAAGTTTGCTTTTTCACGTTTGAATGTGGGAAATCACTTTCCTCATTTCACGTTGTTCAAAGTAGAAAGAGTTAAATAGTGTTTGAGAGAGTGTTGCAAGCCTCTCATGCTTTGTGTTTTTCAGTATAAAACCACAAGAGTTGGAAAGGAATGTGTTTTGAGAGCAATTTCAGTTCAGCACTGTAGACGAAGTGATAAAGCAAAACAGTCCAATAGATTTTCCAGTTCAGAGAAAAGTAATAAGAGCATATTGTAGCTGTAATCAGGAGTCGTGGAATATAGCAGCAGCAACCTTCTTTTCAGGAAACATCCTCAGTATTTCATCAAATTATGAAATGGGAAGCAATGAGATGAGTGCAGTTCACTAATGTGGCAGGAGCTCAGCTTTGTTCCTTCAAACTGCATCGGCTCCGCAGTGGGGTTGTGCTGATGGAGAGGCAAAGGAGGGGATCGGGCTTGCAGTAGACTGCTTCGCAGGGACCGGTCAAGGCAGATCTTAAGACAGGCTCTGGAGTTTATGCTGAGGCAGCCTCTGATTTCCATATGAAGGATGAAAAGAGAGGAATAAGCATTGCTCCAGAAAAAATGCAGCTACAGCCACTGCAGCCCCGCAGTCTGCCTGCGAGATAAGGGAAATCACTGTCTTGCACCACCTATTTTGATTCGATCATTGGATGTGCCAGTTACTGTTATTTCCTAGGCACAAACTGAGTTAAATTCAGTTGGCTTGGGAGCATGCAGTTTCTAAAGCTGAGACTTTTTCTCAGTAAGACTCGCAAACATAAGTGATCTGACACGCCAAGCCTGTTTTTCTCATTGAGAATGAATGTCAGGACTCTGTAGTTCCCACAGTGTATCGGTGAGATATGAAAAAATGTTGAAATTTACTATTGCTGTGAACAAATATCAGCAATGAAAGAATTTTTTTTTTTCCCCTACAGATAAAGACTACTTCCTGATTGTCATCCAGAATCCAACTGAATGATTACGCTGACTTGGTCTGTTTTTTTCCCTTTGCCCAACTGTTTTTTTTTTTTTATTTAATGGTAAAGAATAGAGCATTAGTGTTAACTCTGCTGTGCCACTTCAATAATGTCTGGAAAAACAAAAGCAGGTGTTTTTGTTGTTTACAAACAGAAAAAGTGGCTTTTTCTTTTGTATCACAAGTCGTTTTGAGGAGCAGTTGGTGAATTAGCATCAGGCAGTAAAAATGCAAGAGATTCTTTTAATAGTTAAGAAGATAATATAATAAAATTCTAATAATGTTCTAAAAAAGATTATTCTTTGTATGTTTCCATGCTTCTGTCACCACTATTTAAGATGCTTTTACACTATTACTTTTGAATGACTGTAAATATGAAACTTGCCTATCCTCTAGTTCTGTCTTACTCTGTTGGTTTTACAAGTTACTTTGAAAAAGTCTGGCCATATCAAATTAAAAAGTGTCATCACTGACTGTTCTTGTCTTATGTTTTCCTTCTGAAGATTTTAATTATTCTTATGATTGATTGAGTTTTTCTTCAAAAAACAGAACCTTCCTAGGACTATTTTTACTCATCTATTGCTTTCTCTAAACAAGGATTTAGTCTAAGTGCACGTGCCGTGTACTCATTATTGCCCTGTATGTGGGAGCATTTTCCTACCACTTCCTTTTTGTTTCAGACAGAGAAGTGGGGTGGCTCAGTAAGGCCGTCAAGACTGCCTGTTGGAGCTCGCATGCTGTCACAGTTCAGTAGCCGATTTAATCTGGTATCTTCCTTTAGTAATTTTTTATTGATGGCCATTAAGGACAAAAAAAGGTCATCTGGTTCCTCCGAAATAATAAGGGGGTTATTTTTGTAGCCTTGAAAGAGCCTTGTAATTGCATGCAGAGCTCAAGAATTTGTGCAGAATGTCTGCATTGAAGATGTTTGTCACGTGTGTGACAGACACAACTCTGGCGCCTGCTGGAGTCTTAGCGATGTGCTGAACATCATAGCCCAGATTCGGAAACGATGCATATTGTCGTGCACTGCGTTTTCTTTGCATACTCGGGTAGCTCACTACAGCTAACTGCTGCTGCAGGGAGCGGTGCTCAGGGAGCCTGGTTCCTTCCTCAGTCTCGTTTGCCCCACAGAGAAGGGGGGGCTTGCAGGTAGTGTAGCTGCCGGCTTGTGCTCCGGCCTCCTCACACGTCTGGCCTCCGACTGCTTGTGATAGAAGTGTTTCACCAGCCTGAAAAGGAAATTTCTCCCGAAGTGCACCTGAGCAAAGAGGCACAGCCTACAGGCGTGAAACGTACTGTACAATTAAAGAAAGAACCTTGACGAGTAACTGCAGTTTTATTAGGGGTTGCTGTTTCTTGTGCTGGTGAGGGATCACTCCGGACTCATGTATCTCTGTTAGCAGAAGTGTATAACCTGTGTTTAGCCCTGCTCTTTCAAAATTACAAGCAGTAGTAGGAACGTGATACCATCCAGTTCTACACCGAGGAACAGACTAAGAATTTATGGGTGATCTTAGCAGGTTAGGGGGTATTCCAGGCAACTGGCTGCAGCGCAGTTTTGGAGTCTTTAATAAAAGTGTCGGTGTTGCCTTGGACACTTTTCTGGATTTCAGAGCACAAAGTGATGGGGTGGATATGCAGCGACTCAAACAGCTGAGGTAACCTGTATGTTCAGCATTTGTTCTCTGTGCATTTTCAGACTTGGGTATTGATTGACAGACTGTGTCTTAATTTTTTAGGTAGTGTTTATGACAGTGAAGGTCAGAAATGCTTTTTGCGATCTGTAAAGTGGTCAGTCCTGCAGCATCTGGGCGAGGGTGCTTTACAGTATTTTGGGCAGCAGCTGTCATGGTGACTCGGTGTCGGCTGTTACTCAGTTTATGAACTGTTTCTCCCATCAGCATGCGTCTGACCACACTAAATTGGTGTAGCCCTGGGATCATATTTTGTGCCAAGAAATGACTGACGTAAACATCCGTCTCCTAGTCGTAGAGAACTGACAGGTAACTCGCATAGCGTGTATTCACTGGCCCTTTTATTATTGAACCTTGGGTTAAGCCATGCCATCAAACCAATGAATAGGGTCTGAAATCATGCTCTGCGTTTGGAGTAGTTCCTGGTACACAGCAGCTTGTATAACACGTGAGATCTGTCATAATTTAATTGAATCCTGTCTCAGAAAAAATGATCTCCAGCAAGCTGAAATCTCTAGATAATAACTGAATAGCGAGGCAAGGCAGAATTAAAAATGGCACTTCAGTTATCTCCCCTGTCTTTTGTTGTTCATAGCCAGAGAAATGTTTCCTTGGAGGTGGTGACCTGCTTATGTATTTTGCCTTTCCCTAGTAGGTGGCAGTGTTACTCTTCTGAACAGTGAAGAATTTCTTTAGTGTCCTGCATTCCTTTGGACACATCCTTAAGGACAGCTCTCCTACCGGTGGTTTTGTGTCGTATCTGAGTTTGGGACAGAGAGTGTCGAGGTGTTGGTTTTTTTTCTTTTAAAACAAGCTGTAATAAATAGCCCTCTTGCTAAACAAAGATCACGCCCATTTTCTGCATTGTGTTGAGACCATAAACTTGCAGTGAAATTAGAGAGTTCCTGCTATATGCTGATTGATTGGGGTTTTGGGGGAGGTTTGGGGGTTGGTTTGGAGTTGTTTTTTGGTTTGGTTTTTGGGTTTTTTTTTTAAGGACTGTTAGCAGTCTGACTTGAAATATACTTAGGAATTTGAATAAAGGGGTCTTGAAGAAGCTGGTTTTGGAGTCTGGAGGAGCTTGTCAAATCCATCTGGTCAGGGCAGGGCCTTGCTTATGCCATGCTAGTGCTACCTTTACACTAGCATTCAAAATTTTTTTTAAAGAGGGGAAGGGGTGGATGAAGCTGAAGAAAAACAACTTACATTTAGTACTTACTATGGAGAAAAAGTGTCTTATTTGGATCAGGAGCATCAGAGAGTCACAGAGATCTGACTGGAAGCAATTCTTCTGTATGCAAGTTAGGGGAGGATTTCACTTTTCCTATCTTAAAGAGGGTCAAGAAAGAGCTAGGATGAAGTTCTGCTTCTTGTCCTGTGTTTGCTGAGTCTTGGCCGAGTCATTCGTATGGTAAAATTATCGTCAAATTGAGGAGGAACAGAAAAACAAGCATTACCGTTCTAGTCCTTTTTCTAGCCAGGAAGCATGATGAGGTGGTTCAAAGGAGGGCTTGAATAACCTTTGAGATCTGTGCCTTAGAGCTGCTTTGTGTCGTGGTTGGAGACTGGCCTAATTTGCTGTCTTGGGGAAGTCAGTTTAGATGGATCCCTCTCTGAGGGCAGAGGAAGCATCTGCTGCCGAGATGTGGAAAGCAAACCCCCGTATGCATTACCAAGCTAATGAAAGGAAGTTTGAGGTATGGCTCTGGGCTGTGAACAGCAGCGCTTGAGGCCCAAGGACGTGCTCTCTTGTGCTGACTCTGCTCCAAGATAAGGCTCTGGCAGAGGAATGGAGGTGATAACGTATTAATACTGCAAAAGCTAGGCTTGTAGAAGAAACTCATCTTCTATGGATCTTAAAGCAGCTCTTTTAAGCTGCTCCAGCTCGTGTTTGCTGCAGTGCCCTCCCAAGCAACTCTTTGTCTGCCTGAGATGGCTGAGCTCTGATTGTGCAGCGCTCCTCTTCACGTACGGGACATTTATGCTTGATCTTAACGCTTTCGTTATGTATAGCTACGTCTATAGGGGATGAAAGTCTGGCATAGATGGTTACACCAACATAGGCTGGCCATACGTTGGTAGAGCTAGAGCAGCTCCTTGAAGCAGTATAATCTGTAGGAAGAGCTGCGGCAGCTGGGGTGTGCAGGGGCAGTGAGCTCTGACAAACGCTGCCATGTCAGCAGAAGCCTGAGCATCAACACGATTTCTGGTGACAAAAATACACTTCCTTTACCAGCATGACAGGATTCCTTCGGGGAGGTTTCCCTCCACTAGCGTGGTTTTGCAAGCATCCAGGTCTGCTTATTATCAGTGGTGTTTACCCTGTCGGAATGCTGGCACGCGTAAAGCTTGTTGTCCCTAGGTCATGTTAGGACAGCTTGCTGGTGCTGGGTTCCTCCCATCTTCTTTAAACCTTTGACTGATCCGGCAGTTTTTGGATCTCGAGTGCACCTCCTTAAGTAAGGAGTTTCGCCAATGGCATCAGTAAGAACAGGCGAGAGAGGTAGTAGCGTGCGCAAGATTTTTCAGGAAAGCTGAGGGCTGAAGGAAGAAGTGTATAAATGATACTCTGCTGTGTTAGAAGTAAAACTTCCTTGATCCACGTCCCATTTTTGTAAGTACATTAACATGCTGAGAAGCTCCAGAGCTTCCATGAACCAGTGTCTTTTCTCCCACTCCGGGTGTATGAATAATCTTCTATGGAATTATGGCCCCAGTCTTGCAATGAGGTCTGCATGGATAAAATCACTAAATCAGAGAGTTCCTCATGCCTCTCATCAAAAAGGGGTTAACGCTTTACAACAATAGTAATAAAATATCCTTCGCCTGAGGATGCAGTCTGTAAAGTTGATCAGCTTGCCATGTCTAATTCAACATTTACTGCTTTGCCTTACGTATTTTCTGATTAAAAGGACCTATATCGGAAATGAACGTCTCTGCCTGTATCTTAATTACAAAAGTGAATCTGATGAGTTTACACTTCATTACCGGCATGGGTTTAATTAACTCTTGCTACTGCTTGGTCAAGGAAAATCCATGATGTTAGCCATGAAAGTAATTGTTTCCTTTCTGGGTAAAGGAGAGAAGAATCTGTTTCATTGTAGGTAAATATATTTTTCTTTTAATTGGTGACACTGTTAATAATTGGAGCATTTTTTTAATAGATGCATTTTTCCTGTCCTTTTTTTACCAAGGTTGTACTTAATACTTTAAAGGTTTGTGTCCACTCGTGTTTCATGCCAATTTGCTGTACGCAGTGAAACATTGCTTGGGCAGAATACAGCTGTTGTTGCCGCATACATTGAGGAGAAATACTAAGCGTGGTTCTTTGTGAAACATTGACGTTCTGTTTGCAGTTGTTTTTTTGACTCATTTCCAGTAGCTCCAGAAATAGCCTGCTCTATTTGGAGTCGTGCTGCGGTCTTTAAAACATTCGGCACAGATGTGGCTCTGAATGCAGCAGGGAAAACAACAGGCTCGTTAGCTGAGGAATGATAGAGGTAGCTGTGGGGATTGCGAATATCCGATTATCTCGGTGAGACTGGTTTGTGTCCGGGTTTGTTGACTGCAGAAGCTCACAGGTACACCCATGGCCTGACCTGTCCCAGCAGGCATCCCCGCATGGACGCTCCCCCCCCCAGCCTCAGCGGCATCGCAGGAGCCAGCAGTAACACTCGGAAGACATTGGAGCTGAGGTCTCCGGGAGAAGCCGCTGCATGCCGGAGTCGTCGACACCTCTGGCCTTCAAGCACCTCTGAAATCCCGGCCCAGGCGCACTCCTGCTGCCGTTGACCAGGGCCCTCTGCTTGCTCTCCTCGGGCCGAAGCGAGAGAACTGCTGACGGTTGGGGTCAGCCCCTCAGTAAGTCACTGTGTCTTACTGGTAAACGGCCGTGCTCTCTCGTTGCATTCGTTACATGACCTTCCCGACGACGTCGACCTCTCTCTTCTATTTATAGCGTTACAGGCCATCGTAGCGGCTACGTGCTGATAAGAGGAAAATACCTGCCTGAGGGGAG
>NW_008824286.1:201979-205535 GCF_000699105.1 Pygoscelis adeliae | reverse complement strand
TCCTTCACTCCTGCCCTGGGTCCCATCTTTATGCTTTTGACCGTCGGAGCACAATGACCTCTTCAAAAATTACCTTCCGTGCTCCCCATCTCGCTAGCGTTAGAGTAGTTGTTCCAAGAATTTGATACACCCTCTCTAATTGTTCTCGAGACCCAGAAGGGTTAATGCTTGTGTCATCCCCATCCCTTTGTTAAATGTCCATGGTGGGAAGACTCAAACGGCGAGGAGGTTACCGTGGAAGGTGCCAGATTTGATCGCCAGACCTGATAGTGAAATCGGACGAAACATCAGTTGCTGTTTCTCTTGACCTTTGCCAGCTGGCATGGGGAAAGGTGCATGCTTCTGGCAGGTTACACCCCGAGGGGGGTATCGGTTGAGCTTTACTGCCTGAATAATGCTGAAATGGGTGTATTCACGCCAAACAAGACCTCGTGTTGTGTCATGTACTGTCCAAATGCAGGTGAGGGTGTGCTTCCTACGTGAGTTTTAAAACTGGAGCTTTTTCCTACTGAATTGCTGATCCAGCCCCTTGCTGCTCTCTTGGAAACTGTAAATATTTGGTAATTTATTGGTGCAACCCTTCTGGCCTTGAACGCTCACCCAGCCTTCTCCTGCCACAGCGAGAAAATTAACTCTATCCCAGCCAAAACCAGGACACCAAGCCAAGTGAAGGTGCGCAAACAAGCATAGAATGAAGTCTGGGTGCCCTGGGATACTTGCTTGGGACCCTGCTGTGTTTGCCTAACATATTTTAGTTAGATTAGATTTAGTTCTTACTGGAAAGAATACTTTACTGTATTAAAAGCAGTAAAGGCCTAAATCAAACCCTTAGTAACTACCTACTGTTAAACTGGTGAGAATCAGCTTCTTATGGTCAGGAGGAGTCTGGTTTGCCTTTGCAGATTGCTCACACTTTGTATGAGCCAGAAGGAAAACAAAATCCGAGGCTCAGAGTAGCTGAAAGAAAGCAGGATTAAAATAGCCCAGGAGGGAAGGAGGGGGGTGAGGGAGTTTGGTGCCGGCAACTGCAAGTGCTCCTTGGTTCTGTGTACTTTCCTCTGCCCTTTTGCTCTCTCACCTGACTGGTCTGCAGAGCTCAGCCAGGAGGAGGGGAAGGAGGAGGAGGCCTGGCAGCCCACGCAGTTGCTTTGGGTCAGGGCTGGAATTGCTCAGTTGGAGAAAGTAAATACAGCTTGTTTTCGTCTTTGAGTCATTACACAACAGGAGCAGGAAGCGATTGTTTACAATGCAGTTGGAGAGGGCTGATGGAAAACATCACCAGTGACACTGTACCCTCAGAATGGCTTGATTTTTAAGGCTTCAAAACTTCATAGAAGTGGAATGGTTCCAAAAACATGGAGAAAAGGCAGAGTCAGGGATATGACTGTTTGCAAAAGGCACCCAGGCTCCAGTTTCACGGCAAGTGGCTTGCTTAGGTCTTGGTCTGTCACCCCTTGCTGAAGATTCTGCTTGCCCTAATGCATGTTTTCCCCCTTCTTGTACTTTTGAAATTTGTCTTTTCCATGAGTTTCTTCTGCTTGTTCATCTGCTTTGTCTTGGGTCTATCCTGAATAACGTTTCTGGATTTCTATTCATCATTGTTGAGAACTTGAAAAAGGGACTGGCTGGGAAACGCCAGGGCTTTGAGCCAAGGTGTGTTGAGGGCACCGAGCACTGACTTCTCCTTGTGATCTGATGTGCCGTTAGTGGTGAGAGTGTGATGCTCTGTGACCTGGTCCGGTCCTTGGCATGTCTGCAGCAGGGCATCTTTGTTCTGGGTGCATGGGGGTAAAATCTGACAGTAACCCTCTGGTTTCATGTGCTGAACCCAACTGTAGATGCTTGAGGCAGCTGTCTTCTGTGTAGTCAGATCCATTGTAGGAGTCCAAAACAATTCCCAGAACAAAGCTGTGGTCTGCGTCAAAGGAACAGGGTGTCCTGGCTATAGCGAGAGTGTGCGGCAGCCTGATGACACTGCTGCACTTCCCATAAAGAGCACGAGTCCTTCGGAGCACTGGGTAGCGCTCGCACCTCCCACTATTCTTGAAGTGGTTGTTTTGAATTGGCTGCTCTGCTGTTGCAAGGCTGCCAACAGGCTTCAAGCTTTGTTTTCAATGCAGTGCATAACTGGTGTGGTTGTGGACATGGACCTTAAACCCAGACCTTTCCGTCGGCTGACTGAAAGTAAGTTGGCCTCGTGCCCCAGCATCCTACCGAAGTGGAGGCACTTCACAGTAAGAGACGTACGTGTGTGTCCTGTTGGTCAGCTGGAGCCCCTGGCTAGGTGACAAACATAGAGGTTTGACCTCAGCCTCTCTGGACTCAGTATTCCCATCCCAGGTTCACTCCTCTGGGAGATCCGCCTTTATTTCTGGGAAGCCACTTCTCTTTAGAGGAAAGGCAGCGGTAGATAGAGGCAGTGTGTGGAGCTGAATTCCCACTCCTCTTGGCTCTGAGGAGAAGTGAAGCGTTGCCTTCTCTGGGGACTCCTCTAGCATAAGCCAGCCGTGCTTGTACTAGTTGAAAGACCAGCAGTGGATGAATTGCCTGTCTTGTGCACAATCCTGTGCTTGTCGTAACAGTTTGGTGGCTTGGAAAAGCATCTTGATCTTCATCTGAGGATGGTTATTGAGTCAGCATGTCCTCATACTCTGTGCTCGGGGTATTCATGCTCTAGCAGTTGTGCTTTAAGAGCTGGGATTCCTTGAAATGAGGCTGCTGTTGCAAGTTGATGCTTAGCTGCCTGTGACTAGTTGTACTAATTACCGAGGACATTCTGTGACATGGTTTGATGTGGGGTTAATTATCAGGATTGAAGAAAATATTGGTACAAGAAGAACCAAACAAACATCCAGAACAAAAGCCAGCTAGACATGTAGACCACAAATACTGATTTTTTTATTATTATTCTTTTATATAACAAAAGGTCTTGACTGGCAGCCAGGAATAATAAAACCTGTATGTCCTTTGTTTGTTACTTAGTACTTTCTTCACCATGAAAACTTCAGATATCCCCTTGAGCCAGAAGGGTGGAGCCTGCTGAATCTAGGAGCTGTAAGACTGGTAGACTCTTGCTGCCTCTGTCATCGAGTAGCCATGAGCCACAGGCAGGTCATCTCCCTTGGCTTCTGTGTTCCTTCCTTGGTCAGTCCCAGTGGGGATCATGGCCAGGAGAGTCACTCAGGAGGTCTTCGGGTGTGTCACCCTGCCTCGTGTGACGTTCTGTGGTCGACCCGCAGTGTGTAAACACCTCCGACTCTGTGGTCGTGCAGTTGTTTGCTGCCTTTTGTCTTCAGAAGGCAGTTTGGAAATAGGCTGTGAGAGAAAATGAAGGAATAAATTCAAGACTCTTGTGTCTGACACATCTCCCTAAATAGGCCCTGCAAATCCGTGCATGTCCAGGCATGTTTGTGCACAAACAGCAATGACCCAGGCTGTGCAAAGACTCTTTGTGCGTGCACATGTGGTGTTCTGCATTAAAATACAGTTCTGTCAGCAGTGACAGTTTTTTGTTAGAGCAGAATGAAGTGTCCTGCGTAGTTCTGAGAAATTTGAG
>NW_008824286.1:198255-201944 GCF_000699105.1 Pygoscelis adeliae | reverse complement strand
TTCCTGCTGCCTTGGAGGCTTATAATTGTGAAGGTTGTCAAGACGGAAGAAAAGGTCAAACAAAAGCTAGAGGGAAGCCCTTGCAGAGGACTGCCTCCTGACGGCTCGTACGGAGGGAACTTGCTGTTCTTTTTCCAAGGCTAGTGAAACTGTGATTAAACATTGAGCAGAAAAACCAGTTCCTTTTCTGGAACTCTGAACTCTGATGTAAATACTCCATCTGCCATCCAAACATGGCACAGAAGGTATTACCCATTTGGCCCCCCATGCTCAGGAGGTGTAGTGGGTTGGAAGCCCTGTTTTAAGCCGTTTGAATGATGGAGGTCCAGCGCTCATCCCGCATGGCCCACGGCAGGGGTGACATGGTACTGTGCAACCAGAGAACAAGTGTCTTGACATGAATTGAGACTTCACAGTTGTTGTGTGGCTCTGCTTGGTCACAAGCTGAGCCCTTATCATGGATTTGCCAGGTACAAATACTCATTCCTGGAGCCAGGGTCAAAATCACACTCAGTTAAATTTTGAAACTGCTAAAAAGAACGAAGGTGGTTCCTGTTTGTCTTTTAAAATCCATTTTCAACCTCTACTCTGGAGCCAGGAAGATTGGGAACGCATGCAAAAGAACAAGACTGCTGAGATCCTTCTTCAGTCACAGGGCTCCAGGAGCTAGGCATTCAAAAATCCTTCCAGACATTAGACCTCTTGTAATGAAGATGTAACAACGAAATGGATGGTCAAGCAGACAGATCATCAGTTGCTCCACGTTCATGTTGGTAATACCTTCCTGTGACAGCGGAGCATCAGGCTCTACCTACGCCATGTTGCAGAGACACACTTTCTATCAGACAGTAAGTTCAAAACAGTGTAGTTTTGGTCCTGAGTCATTTGTCCTGTCCAGAGCCCCCAGCTTTGCAGACAGAAGTAGTAAAATATGACCAACAATCAGAATCACTGTCAAGTTTCTGCAACACTGCTGTCCTACGTAGCCTGGGACAACAACCCTTTCTTAGTAGTGAGGACAGCTTTCCCAGGGCACGGATGGCCTCGCAAGCTCTGCCCTCCCTTCCTGGATGTGGGAGTCTCCTCTTGCTCCTCCTGCAGTGCCACTGGCCTGAGAACGAGCTCTCCAGCATTGGGCAAGGACAGGTCAGGTCAGCTGTTGTGTGAGCCATGACACATGCACGGGGGTTGTATTTCCTGGTGGTTAGAGGTGTCTGGCCTTAGGGTGGTGTGATATTACAAAAACATTTATTGATGTTCATCTGGAATGACCTGCATAACTTGCCAGTGTCTTCAGCAGTTGCCAGCTCATCCCAGACATATATATCTTGATTTCAAACCATCCAATTCCTCTCCTTGCAGAAAATCTCTTGGAGAGAGGACCATGTTCTAGCAACCCTTTGCCCTAGGACTGACCACAGCAGCTTCTTGAAAAAACATGTTCGTTTTTGCATCTGCTTCAGATCTGAGGCAGATCCACCCTCAAGCTGGCTGGCAGAGTGTCTTGTGTATGGCAGTGAGAAAGCCACAGGGCTGGCACCCTCCTGCAAGTGGCAGGGATGTCTGCACCGTCCCTTCGTGCTGTGGGCAGCTGCACCCGGAGCCCTGGAACATGGGACCACAGGGAGAGGCAGTAGCTCATGGCTGAATTTCTACTCTCTGTTTTGCTTTCCGCATGCAGCTCTTGCTCAGCTCAGGAGCTGTTGACCTGGTAGCACGCTGATGACGTTTCCAGGCAGTGTTTTTTATCCTTAATGGTGTTTTCTTAAGAGCATTCCTGTTGGTCACAGGCAGCAGGGCTGGTCATAGAGTCCATCCGCTGCCCCAGGGCAGCACCAGTGCCTGACCAGTGTTTGCCTAGTGTCTCCTGAAAAATGCTGTCCCTTATGCAACTGCACTGTTGAAGAACTTGCCATGTGTTTTCCTTCTGTTCCACCATCTGTATCTTTCGTCTGATTAAGCCCTTTTGCATCCAGGGCTGTCCTTTTGTTCTGTGTCTGCACAGCGCCCACCACAGTAGAGACCTGTCTCCTGTAGCCAGGGTTCCTGGGCACTGCTGATAAAAAAGGCTAATGCTCGGAAAGTCTGGCTTAAAATTTTCTACTCTTCTCCTTAACTGTCATAAGGATCTCATCCTGTATTTCCATGGGATACGTTCTGTGCCCACACCTTTGGGAGAACAGCTTGGGAAGGACCTCAGTCAAGAAAACAGCTGGGATTCTGGTGTTTTGGGCAATTTGCAAGCTTTGCTGTTGGTACTTAACAGTTGAAACAGCAGTTGGAGGAGAAATAGGCAATTTTCCTGGCATATGCAATGCTACAAAAATACTCCTGTCTTTCAATAGGCCCTAGCAGCAAAATTTTTCTAGGAATAACCAATAAAATGTGTGTGTGTTTCATCTTGCTGCCATCTTGAGCTCTCACATCCTGGCACTGGGGAGAAGCCCGGCTTCCCTCGTGGCAGATGTGCGGTGCCCACACCTGGGAGCAGAGACGGTGCTCTTCCCTCTGTGTGCAGGTCATTAATCTTTGCTTAGCTCCTTCAAAACAGCAGCTGGCAGTAGCCCCTTCATCCCCTCTGGCTTGGAGTCCCTGAGCTGCTGAAATCAGGTGTGGTGTTTTGCTTCTCCTCGCAGCAAGGAGGGCCAGAGAAAAAAATGTAGATACAGACTGAGTTGTGTAAACAGTTCTGGTTCATTTTACATATAGGCTAAGGATTAACTATACCCAGGTGCTACAGAAAAGGGGAAAGTCTTAACATCAATTAGCACAGCTATAATTTGAGAGAGCTGTAGGAGAAGAACAAAGTTTGTAAAATCAGACCTGTCGTGTACGAAATGTGAGTGTGCAGACACTGCTAGTGAAAGGGTGGAGGGAGCATACCTGTCTGCAGTGCCATACGTGGTGTGAGCTTGAGTCCTAGGCTGGCATCTCCATCAGTGTCTCTCTGAAGTGCCCTTTAATGGTTTTCTCTTTATTCCTGTGACTTAGATTAGACTACATACACGTTAAATTAAAGGTGGTATTTATAGCCGTTCCTTGCTGTGTTACGTTGAAGATGCTTTCATGAGACACAGGATCAACCTCTAGCTCCCACTTCAGGCTGAGGAGGGTGTGGGTGACCAGCACCTATTTCTTGTGGGAGATCTCTAGCATCTGAACTATTGTGTGCACAGAAATTACTCTTGTGCAGGGTTTGATGCAGGATAGCTTCTCCTGATTCCCAAGCCTGCTTGGTTGGATCTCCAAGGCTAGGATGGGACTGAGTGTGCTCCTTAGCAGAGCTTCAGATGTCCTGGAAACTTCTGCCTGAATCTTCAGTCACCTGAACAGCTTCGGTGGGGTTGCTCCCAACTGCCTTCCTGAATGAAGTTTCTGAAATGGGCGTCTCCTGGGCAGAGGAAGAAGTGTGGTGCTTTAGGTGCTTGTAGTTGCAATGATATGTACCTGCAGAAGGGATCTGGCAGTCCCTGGAGCAAAGCAGCACCTACCGTCATTGCATTGTGGTAACCTGCAAATCAGCCACCTCCCACAGGGTCCTCTGAGATTAGAAAGGCTGCAAAAGCCGTGGCCCCATCTGACCAGAGGGACCAGGTCCTGGGCACAGGGCAGGTCGTAAAGAGTGGGACAGGGGAGCTGCCACTGTGATACATCAGACTTGAGGCTAGTTGAGAGCTTTATCACTGGTG
>NW_008824286.1:197521-198222 GCF_000699105.1 Pygoscelis adeliae | reverse complement strand
CTGGAAGAAACATGCTGCAGCAGCAGCCTGGCCTGCCTCTATCCAAGGCACCTGCAGTCTGCACCTCCCGGGGGACAAAGGACTGTGGTTTCAGAGGTGGGATCCTGAGACACTGACGTGTAGCTGGATAGATGATGTACCATTTTATTATCTGTGTGGCATCTTTTTCAGTGTGATGGGCAGAGGCACCTCTGGCTTCTCTGTGGAAGCGAAGGTGGTGATGGTTGCCAGCCTTGTGCTGGAGTTGGTGATGATTCCAGGGGGCAAGAAGGGGTATCAGGCATGTTGCTGCCCTTTGGCGCATGCAGCCTAGGCTAGTTGGATGCTCTGAGATTACCTACATTACTAGCCATGATAACATGCAAAGGCTGCAAGTTTGCCTTCGACGAATTGCTTCTCAGACCCTTCTCATAATTACCTGCATTGTTGGGGCTTCCTGTGCAAACAGTTCTGTGACCCTACAGGGAAATGCATGATGTCTAGGAAGTTCATCCACGTGGCCATCTGATAGTATGGAGAGAGATGCAGGATAGGGTGGATACTGAAGCTGGAAAAACTAGCCAGCCATGAGGACACACAGCTTTCTGCAGGCTCTGTTAATACCCAGCAAGTCTGAGTTGACTGCAGTCAAGCTGCCTAAAGTACTTACGCCGATAAGTGTTGTCCACTCATGCTCTGGATCTCCAGCCTTTCAGATGCTC
>NW_008824286.1:186251-197457 GCF_000699105.1 Pygoscelis adeliae | reverse complement strand
TTGTATACAGTGAACACGTGGAAGTGGAGCTCTGCAGCACGGGGGCACGCGCTTCTGGCTGGCTGCTCAAGTTGGGTGCTGTGTGTTGGGTGCTTGTGTGCTGGGTGCTTCTTGTCACTGTGTCCTTCAGCATTCCTGAAGAGGCATTGCTGTACCAGCATCACATGCAGTGCTGATTTCTGCGTAACTCCTTGCTGATTGGGACCTCAGGGGAAAATAGGCTGTATCACAAGGATAACTCTGGATACCCTGGAGCATTGGATACGGTGAAAAGGAAACATGAGGAACTACACCTTCAGTCATAAAACCCAAAACAAATATGCCCCAATTTTCCATTAAATCCAAATAATCTTGCTCTGTCTTGCTAGCCCATGGAGTCCTACAGAAGAAAGGCCTAGCAATTCCTAGCAGAGGGATATTTTCCTCTCAGAGGAGACAGAAATGGTGCTCAAAAGCTTCTGTGATCCAGTGATTTTGTAGTCTTGTGGCCTCTAAAGAAACTCCAGTCTCTTCCCAAAGTAGTATCTAGCCAAATTCAATTTATAAGCAATAAGGTTTTGTTGAGTGGTTAGAGGAGAAATGCTGAACGTTTGTGGGGAGAAAACACACTCAAACGCATGCACTTATCCTGCCCTACATGATCCTGGTGGGTTGTGAGAAACTGGGGCTGCGTGAAGCAGGTAAGGGGAGTTGGGCTTGAAGCAGGTGCTGCGCCGGCGACTGTGTGTGTAGCAAGATGATCCCATTACAGATCCTGCGATACTCAGGTCTTGCGTTTGTAGGCAGTCCTTAGTTGTTGGCCTTCACCCCCCAGCTTACCTACTGTGATCCATGAAACTGCGTCTCCTGGGCACTTCAGATGGGCCGTTGTAGGCTATGAAGCACTTCCCAGAGTAATGGTAATGCAAGGAGGATCGTAGGTCTGTAGTGGCCCAGGAAGAACACACACAGAGCCATACTTGGCCCTGGTACGGCTTCTTCCCCTCCTTTCTGCTGCTTTGAATTGTGGAAAGTGGAGAGCCCTCTGGTAAAGCAGTGAGGGGACATTGACATTCTCCTGTAAGCTCGAAGAGCGTACGAGCTTTTATGTGCTGCCTGTTGTGTTGCCAGTAAACATGAACTCTGGAGGAAAATGGGTTAGAAAGTGTGAGAACAACTGCAGAAAGAATCTTTTAGTATGTGGGTCATCTCCTTGCTTAAGTTTTTCTTCCTGTTTCCACGACAGGTCTAGAAATACTTTCTGTCAGGCCAATAGCTGTTGTAGCTACTATGTAGATCTATGATAGTGAAGGAGTCCTCCTTGGCAAGGCGTATCTCTTCTGGACCAAGGCACTGTGCCAGATAGTGCTTGGAAGCATGCAACAGGCAGAAGGAAATGGCTAAAACCCAGCCCCAGTTGGAGAATCATCTCCTCTGGGGAAGCAGCCAGGAGACACAAAGAGCCTGAACTTCCAGAGCTGGGACTCTAAAGCTGTGCTGCTGCCCAGCACTGATGGTCATGAGTTGCATTTGCTTCAGGTAGATTTAGGATTACAGTTTTGTAATCCTTATGGTCTCGTTTAAGTCATTTGGTTTCCATGTGTGTTGCCCAGTTGTACCAGGCAGGCTAGCATGTCCCTGCCTTGGGGGATGGTAGGAAGCCATGAAGGGTCGATCACTGAAGCTGACATCTGGCTGAGCATCTCACTGCTGCAAAATATTCAGAAAAGGCCTGGTGAACAGAATTTGCATTTCTTTTGCAATGTCCCTCTTTGTCAGTTTGTGGCTTGCAAGGTGGTTACCTCGTTTTTGCCTGAACTAGCACAGCCAGGTGTTTCTAACTTCGTTTCTGTACTTCTTTCTTTCCAGCGGATCGTTGTAAAGAAGTACAGCAGATCCGAGAGCAGCATCCAAACAAAATCCCGGTAAGTTATCATTCTCGCTGTTCTGCATTAGACTTTGTTCTCATGACCCCTCTGTGCTGCTGGATAGCCTTCACCAGCCAGCCACGGAGGTTACAAAACTTTGCTCCCCAGAATCAACACAGGACGCTCTCCATAAGCCTCCAGTGCCTTGTGCATGCCGGCTGCTCAATAGTAGACCACATTCTCAGCAGTGCAAAATACAGTGTTTCTCTTAAGCTTCATGCCTGCCCTAGAGGCAAGGAACTGATTTGATCTCAAATCTGCTTCCAAGCTAGTGCAGCAGGAGAAAACTCTGAAATGGCCTCTTTTGTTGTTGTTGTTGCAGTAGCTACCTGACTTTTCCTGGATAACCTGTTAAGGATTTCTCTGCATCTGCCCACAGAAAGATGTGTGAGATGATCTTCGCTGTATTGAAAGCAAAGAGACTCTTGTTAGGATAATTCATACCACAGCCAAAGAGTCACACCTGTTCTGTGCTTTCCCAGCACCTGTTGTTGATATGCATAGGTGAGACTCCATGAATTGCCTCCAGTTCTTCCTGCCCATGTCAGAGCTAATATGCTGTCTTGCTCTTTGGCTGTGAGTGGGCTTTTGATATCCTAGCTGAGTATTTGCTTCTCTTCCTGAGAAGATGGAGAACTTAGAGAAATAACGTACTTGGGACTTGCTCGAGTTAGTATTTGCAATACCATAGCATGTATGACCAAAAAATGGGACGTGTTCCTAGTTCAGCTCACTCTCAGTGTTGGATGAACATCAGCCTTGTCTTAAAATTGCATACAATCTCTCAGTATTTAGCCTTCAAGGCTTAATGTCTCAGACTGCTCTTGGCTTTTTTTTGCTCTTCTTTTGATTTTAGCACAGCATCTTCTAGCAAAAAGAATTCTTTCTCTTCCTTCTCTTCCACCACCACTGTGGCGTCCACGTGTTGCCAGCTCAGCAGAGCAGGACTTGCCCCTTGCAGCACGCTGAATACCAGTATGCCATATCATCTACACATTTATTGACCATTGCTTTTAACATGGTTTTCATGGCATTAGGCTGGCTCTGCATTTCTCCAGAGTTGTGGCAGAGCTAATTACAATGCCTTAAGGCTCTAGCAATAAGGACAGGCTCGAAATAAGTTGTACATAAAATATACACACATGCAAATATCAAGTGCCTGTACACAAATGCCTGTTGCCTGGGAAATGAACAGAAGGAGCCAGAGCTCTGCATCCACATGCAGAATTTTACCAGCATTACTGAAAGGTGATGGGAGAGCTTCCATACCGAGAGTGCTCTTTGTGTTGGGGTCAAACACCACGTGCCCCGGGAGAAGGCTTCTGTGTCATTAGGGCCTGGCCACTGGTGTGGTTGTCTGGGGAGTTGTGTGTGTGCGGGGAGGTTTAGCCATGGCAGAGACCTGAGCCCTCCCACACCTGCTCCAGTGACCTCTTTGTTCAGTGCCTTATTGTCCTTGATAGTGTCCTGAGTGCCAGCATTGTGAGAGGATGAGGGACTCAGCGCTAACGTTCAGCTGCTTTGCTTTCCTGGGCTGACTGACACGACAGGGGAGGATACATTTAGCTGCAAGTTTTGCTGGAGCAGTAAAAAGAATCAGGATGAGAGAAGGGTGTTGATGGCCTTGGGTGGTCCAGCTGTCTGTGTCATTGGTATCTCTAAAGGCCTGGTCCTGATTAGACCCTGACGCCAAGTTTGGTGCTGTCTCTTCTCTTTTACATAGCAAAGTTCCTGCAAGTCACTGTATGTAGCTTTCAGTGCTGGGGCTGTGAGCAAAGCCTCATACTGCAAAACGAAGCTTGGTGTGGGGGATAGCTGTGGGTCTGAGCAGTGCAGTGCAGGCAAATTGGCTGTACAAAGGTCTTGGTCTTCTGTGAGAGGCAGGAGCTGTGTTTGCCAAGTGACTGGCTCCCCTGGTGAGACACTTGGAATTAGCAAAGGGGTTTGAGCCCACAGCCCAGGGGGAGTTAGGGAGAAGATGGCCCAGGTCACACTCTTATTGCTGGCAGAAATCACAGCAAGCTGTGCTGCAGCTGCTGCCCTCTTCTTGCATCTCCAGTTTCTGCCCAGGGAAAGGCATTTCTCTCCTGTTTCCACGAGGGTACTTCCAGAGGAGGCTGAGCCACATACACATGGGGGGACTGCACGGGGAGAGAGCTGGTGGTGTGTCTGTCTGAGCCCACCAGAGACAAAGCAGTAGATGACCTGGACTCTGCCTGAGGCATGGAGTTCTCTGCTTGTGTTTGAAAGGAAATCACACCCCATCCTCACTGGCACATGTAAAAAGGAGATAGGCAGAAGCTAGGGGCTCCCCAGTGTTGCCCTATCCACCTCATGCCAGGGGCTCATTTGCTGTCTCCGCATTCCCCAAAGCTGACTGCACTTCCATGGTAAAAACTGCTGACCACAGGAACATACAGCTCTTACTGAGAAGGGCACGGTTGTGTTGGCAGTGAGGTGCTGCTCATGCTTAGCTCTGCTGGGAAGGAGCCTCCAGCTGCCCCTTGCAGGCAGCTGTGGGGTGGCTCCTCCTCGGGTGGTCAGAGCAAGCAGAGAGTTTCCAGCCTTCTTGCTGGGACCTCCATCCACAGCCTCAGCAGATGCTTTAGAAATCATCTTCTGCCCTGTTAGAGGATAGACTGAGGTTATGCCTGTCCATCGCCCTCGCCTGCTGTCGGCCCCCGTGCTCTCTTTCTGGAGCCCATTGAACTGGAGCCTGTTGAGGAGCAGCTGCAAGCTTTAAGCCAGCTCCAGTGAACCTTGGAGAGTCTAAAATCACTGTGGAACAGCTTGTGCTGGGCAGCAACAGGAGCAAACCATGTCCCAAAGCACTGTAATGCTAAATTCAGCGAAGCCTGGTGAGTCACGGGCTCTACTGCTGCAGAGGGTGGGTTAGGGAAGAGCCACCTCTCACGCTGCTGGGAAGGCTGAGGGTGTGTTTGGGCCATGCAGAGAGGTCTCTGTTAGGTTATGTGATAAAAAGCTCATCTGCACACCCACAGAGGAGCATGGAGAGGCAATGCCAGGTGAGGGAGCCCAGCTAATGCCCTGCCTCGGCACAATGGTGGACAGAAACCCAAATTACGGACTTGGAGGAAGGGACAACCTTCTCTGGGCGCCTGCGAGGGCTGTTCCAGGCAGCTGCAGACCCATTGTCCGGGGATGACACGACTGAAGGTGGATCAACACCAGAGCACCTTTTGGACTGAGGGGGGTTACTGTATATATTCCCACTAAAGGACCTCCCCCCTGCTGCGCTGGAGGGGGACAGGATGAGGCTGTTGGTGCTGTCTGTGTTCGTGTGAGTGCTCTGCATGTCTGTGTTGATCTCTGTGGCTGGCCATATATATAGGTATGTATGTTACATATACACATTAGTGTGTATGCCAACTGGGAATATATTCTCTGCCTTGCTGCTGGTTGGACCTGGGGGCATCGAGTGGTGGCAGCCTTGCCTCTGTCAGGCTGCCACGTCTGGCCCCATTCCCTACCAAAATCCCTTTCCACCTCTTCAGACTGGCCCCAGAACAAAGGTTGAGTTTATAAATGCTGCCCAAGCCCCTCTGCGATGGGACCAGGACCCCAGGCTCTGCCCTAAGCCTTTCCACCTGTGCCCCGCTCGTGTTATTTCTGCAGTGTGATCTGTGGTGGGTTCCCGCTGCAAGAGCAGGTGTCCCACACTGAGGAACCCCGTGGCCAGAGGCAGCAGCTGGGAAGAGGATACGGGAGGGGAGGTGGCTTTGTATACAAGCCCTGGGGCCACAGGGATGTAATATTAGCATTTGATCATGCGTTTCCCTTCAAAGCTAGACAAGAATGTTTTGTCCGTTGGCCACCTGTTCCCATAGCTGGGTTACCCAAATAGCAGCTCCTGTTCTGGAAACAGAAACTCTTGGAGCTGTTCTACATGACAGGCCCTCTGTCTGCTCAGGGCACAAGGCAGCTGCTGCTTTAACAGCCAGGACATCCTTCTCGGCCCATTCTTGGACTAATTGAGAGGCTTTTCTTTGTGGGATGGAACTGGCTGGTAATTAGAGACATCTGCTTCTGTTCCTGCTAGATGTAAGTGAGAAAGGAGGCATAGCCCAGGTGTACAGGGCCCTCTCTGCATGTAAAGGTATATGCACAAACAGTTGCTGCGTAGCTGCCCCTTTGTGAAAACTACTGTTAAAAACTCGAGGTCCCACTGTTGCCTCTGTGTTTTCCAGTGGCCGGAGCAGCATCCCTGTGTATGGCTGTTGTGAGTGCCCAGCCCCTTGAGACTATTCATCTCCCTATAGCCAAAGTAGTGACCTGTCCAAGTAAGACTCAAATTAAATACAGTGGGATGGTTCTGCTTGTCTTTGTCCTTCCTCTGCCCTCCTCCTGGAGGAAGGAAGGGACGTTAGCAGGTTGGTAAGGGGCACCCTGATGCACGATTTAGTCTGTTGCAGAAAATTGTTCTTTCATCAGGTCCGCATCTTGCAAAAGGGGCCGAAGGAGCAATACCTGGCTTTTCCTGGTCTTTTTCTCTGGCACTCTTGCTCAGTATCAAGAGGAGACACGGCCAATGTGAGAATACATGGGTGGACTCATGGGGGCTTTCATGTGCTGCTTGTCCAGCCCTTGGGCTCCTGGGTTCCCCTTGTGTCAGCTTTGTCCAGGATGGGCTCTTCAGAGGGCATTTAGGTGCAGAGCTCTCACCAAGGCGCCTCACACCCCTCCCTCATCCAGCAACTGCCTGCAACGTAGCTTGGCCCGTCCTGGTGGGCCTTGAGATAAGCCCTGCAGTTCTGAGGCGCTCATCAGACATTCCCAGCTCACTGGTGGTACCGCAACATCCCAACCAGAGTGTCTGATTTGGCTTTGGTGTAGACAGGCAGCAGGAGTTACATTGCTGCTGCTGAAAGAGGCTGGTGTGTCAACAAATGATTCAGGGAAAGGCAAATCAGTGTTCCCAGAGGTTTGCCTGATCCTTTTGGCTCCGCAGAGCCATCTTCTGGGGATGCTGATCTCTGCATGCTGTTCCATCCACTGTCCAAAGGCATTTCCAGTCTCCTGTGTATTTTTGGAAAAGACCTGGGAAAATGATTTATGGGAACTCCTTGCCTTATAGTGAAAAATAATGTTCAGTCTCAACTCGGAGAGAACGATGAACTGATTAGTATACAAGTGTCTTTCTGTGGAGAAAACAACTAGGTACTGGAGAGATGTGAGAGTCAGAGTATCACTGTAATGGGAACGTATTGAGCTTTATAAGTAATATCATTACTTATTTTAACTGCCTACCACCTTGTTTCTTAGAATACAAATAGTACATTTCTAAGCTGGTTTAGAATAGCAATTGTACCGGTCAGCAGACGCTCCTTAACAGAAGAAATTCATTAATTATAATAGCAGGAAAACTGAACAGAAATAATTGTTTAGCCGTTTCAGAATGTAGGTGTGGCAAGAGCTTTCCCAAGCGAGACCTCTTGCAGGGGGAGGACAGGTTGGGCTGTCCCTGTGGTGGCACTGTGCTGAAGTGCCCTGGAAGCTCACCGCACAGTTGTGGTGGCACATGGGTTTCTGATCCTTTTTGGAGTCAGTGTGTCTGAGTGTTAACATGAGGAGTGGGACTGGCGAAATCCAAACTCCCCCTTTCTGAAGGAATGCCTTGGGGGGCTTCGCAGTGATTTCTGAAAACTGCTTGTTTGGGAACAGCCGCAGCTCTTCCTGAGCAAGCAGGGTGATGCTGAACGGCAGCAGCCCAAAGTTCTGGCACAAAAGGGAAAGACAGTGTCTCTTGCTGTGCACCATGAGTTCAGTCCTTAGCTCAAGCCAGCAAAACCTGTGGTTTTGGTCAGTCTGAAAGTGATGTTAGAATACACTTCACTCCTTCCACATCTCCTACATGTTGGGGGAGGTAGCTAAATCAATCCACTAATGCCTACTGTTTCTCAGCCAGCCAGAGCAATTGATGCTTTAGTTCACTTATCACGGATGCTCTCCGCTGTCTGGCTCAGGCAGACAGATGACTCTGCTGAAGAGCTGCCTGCAGCCAACCTGATGGTCACTGCGCGAGTCCTTTTTTTTGTTTTCCTGAGGTGAGGGTGAAGCAAAGTGGGGCCTTATCTCAACTTTTCCATTTGTGTTAGTTTGTTTGACCTTGAGGCCAGTGCTTGGGGCACTGTAAACTGTGGCTAACCCTACCATTGACTTTCTCCCCAGGTCATAATCGAACGCTATAAAGGGGAGAAACAGCTGCCAGTGCTGGACAAGACCAAGTTCCTTGTCCCAGACCATGTCAACATGAGTGAATTGGTCAAAATAATCCGGTGAGTGGGGTGGCCCCAGCTGGCATGCTGTGAACCTGTCCTCACCCACAGGCCCTGAACACAGAGTGGTGGGGTGAGGATGAGGCAGAGGCAGCTGCTGAGGGCAGGGATGGGGACATGACAACCACAGCATCCTTGTGTTGTGTTGTGGTACAGACTGTTTGGGGGAGTCGAGGGGGTGCAGGTTCTTAGCATCTGGTGAAGTACTGTGACCTCTCCCTCATAGGGACACTCCATGAGCTGATGAGGGGGATCCAATCCCCTTCTTTTATCCTTCAGCTCATATGGAAGAGGCCCCTCTGCTTTGCACTTAACCAGCAGCGCTTGGAGAAAGGGGCTTTTGCAGAGTCCCAACTCAGGAGGTCTTGGAGCCCTGAGCAGCTCAGCTGGGCTCACGGACACCATGTCCTGAGCGTGTGGGAGGAGGTCCTGGCCGTGCAGGCCTGGCCCCATGTGAACAGCATTGCTGGGGGGAGGTAGAACTTGCTGTCACAGTGCCTACCCCAGGTGGGTTGACCCAGACCCTTCTGCCCTTGCCCCCACAGGCGTCGCTTGCAGCTGAATCCCACGCAGGCTTTCTTCCTGCTGGTGAACCAGCACAGCATGGTGAGTGTGTCTACCCCCATCTCGGAGATCTATGAGCAGGAGAAGGACGAGGATGGCTTCCTCTACATGGTCTATGCTTCCCAGGAGACCTTTGGCTACTGAGGCCTGCTGAGAGGTGGCATGTGGAGACAGATGAACTGTGGCGTGCAGGCCCCCGGCCTTGGAAGACAACACAACCGGAGGCTCACAAGAAGGGGACTGTGCTGACTCCCTTTTTCTCCCTCCCTCCCCTTCCCATCACCCTGTCACCAAAGAGGCTCGTGGCATGTGTTGGACTCGCACAACCCTCCACCTCTGTGTAGATTAGTTCTAGTCCCTCCACACACACGCATCCACGTGCGCACATACGTACAGATACCCATGCGCACCCATGGGGCCTCGGCTTCCCCTCCCCTTCGTGTAACCTGCAGCTGCTCTCGCTGTGCTGTGTATGTGTGTGCGCGCGTGTGTGCGTGTTTGTAGCCTACTGCCAAAACAGTTCGGCCGGTGATGGAGAGAGGACAGGACACTCTCACCTTCACTTTCAGCACAGGGAGAGCCGCCTCTCCTCCAAGACACTAATGAAGTGCAGGAGGTCTGCAAAAGCAGCAAACAGATGTTACCATTGCTCCCTAGTGTTAATTGATTTTAATTACACCCATATCAGATTCTTGGTGCTACTGAGTAGATGTAGGCGTCTCTATAGGACTGTGGATAATGTATATCCTTTAGATTTATTTTATTGGTTTTTTTGTTTGGGTTTTTTTTTTTTCAGGGATAGATTGGAATGGGGAGAGGGGGTAGTCTTTCCTGTATTCTGTAGGTAAATAAATCATGCTTTATTGCACTTTAAAGCATAGTAGATGTCAGAGTGGAATTTACTTTTAATTTATACAGGTTTGCCTTATATAGTGCTGCTCCTCTGTTGACAGTTGTACCTAGATTGTCTTTATTTCTTTTTTTTTAAATAAAATTTATTTCCCTTCTCTCTGTCTCGCCATTGCATGCAATTTTTCAGTCTCAGTGTGGCAAAGAGTTTGCTCAAGGAATGTACTGATTTATATTTGCTATGTTCCTGTTCCTGTTTCTCATGTATTATACCAAAAAAATGTATATGATAAAATCCCACCCAGTTTAATCTATACAAAGGTATATATATAAAAATATATATATAAAATAAACACAAATTCAAGTCGTGTCTTGTAGGAATGTTCTGTTCCCATTTCACTTGTCTATGTTAATGTCCCTAGTATCAAGTAAGAGTGATGCCTGTTCCCCCTGTTCGCTGGTGCACTGTATGCCTGCCCAGGCTTTGGAGCTGGTTAGTCCCAAGCTGTGGCAAAAGTGGCTGGCTGGGGTTGAGGGGCTGAGGCAAAGGTGGATGCTCGGTTTAGAGGACAGAGCACTGGATGGTGATTCGGGAAACATGATTATCCTTGCCCTACCTGTGACATAGTGTTAGGTAAGTCTCTTGTCCTGTGACCAAGTTTCCTCATCTGGGAAAAAAAAATTGAGGTGGAGGGCATGTGCAAAGTCTCTGCTTTTAAAGGAAACTTTGAGCAGTGCAGGATATCTCCCTGAGCACTCGGTCAAAACTGTTTTCCAACCAAAGGCAGGGGCTGATGGCCATTTAGCATTTTGGTGTGTTTCCCTGCCCCTCGGCTCGCTCTACTTCCTTTGCACTGCCCAGCAGAGAAGGGTTTAGATACTGTTTGCCTGAGTTGCAGCTGACTGTCTTGTTTATGTCCTATGCCTGCAGGGAATCTTCTGTCCAGTGGGAAGGGACAGATCCAGCAGAGTGCACACAGGTGGGTAAGCGCTGAAGAAAGATGGTGGGAAGCCAGCTGGAGGCACAGCACTCAGCAGAGTATAGGTGAGAACAGTTGCCCCACTGGTCCTGGCAGCTGGACTAGCAATGGGGGTTGCCCCTTGTTAAGCACCAACCTCATGGTATTTAAACTCTAGTCCCTGAGCTAAGGTCCTCTCCCATCCACCTCCCTGTAGGATGGGTTCCTGCAAGTGCTGGGGCTGTGCCTCGCTTCAGCGGCCCCACAGCAGCGTCAGCCCAGCTGAGGCTTCTCCCTGTGGAGGTTGGTAAAGGAGCAGCAGATGTGCTTAAACGCAGTGAGCTGGAGCCCTCAATGGGGTATCATAGTGGAGGTGAGGTGTCCCACTCTCTTCACCATGAATGCAGTCACCTGGAGACGTGCTGATTCCCTTCACTGCTATGGCTCTCTGCTACATGTGACCTCAGCCAGCGAAAGGATGCTTTCAAAAGGCAGAGCTATGGGAGAGGCAAAACAGCACTGCCTGTGTCAGCATATCTTCATAGAATCATAGAATGGTTTGGGTTGGAAGGGATCTTTAAAGGTCATCTAGTCCAACCCCCCTGCAATGAGCAGGGACATCTTCAACATT
>NW_008824286.1:184103-185305 GCF_000699105.1 Pygoscelis adeliae | reverse complement strand
ACCCTCCTCTGGACCCGCTCCAACAGGTCCGTGTCTTTCTTATGCTGAGGGCTCCAGAGCTGGACGCAGTACTCCAGGTGGGGTCTCACCAGAGCAGAGTTGAGGGGCAGAATCACCTCCCTCGACCTGCTGGCCATGCTTCTTTTGATGCAGCCCAGGATACGGTTGGCCTTCTGGGCTGGGAGTGCACATTGCCAGGTCATATCCAGCTTTTCATCCACCATCTTTGTCCTTCTTCCACGCCCTGCCTTGAGAAAGGCATCTGGGATGGCTGCGGCTGTCTGTTAGAGAGATTTCCCCAGGGAAGCTCCAGGATTTCGGAATATTTGCAGCTAGAGTCTCCCTCAAACTGAAAAGCTACAAAGGATTCCAAGGTGCAGCAAACACTGTCAACAATTTCTCTGGTGAGTTTGTCAAGGGAAGCCTGTGAAGATGCTCTGTTGGAAGCTGCTAGTTCAGTTTGCCCTGATTTCTCTTCCTCGGATTTGCCTGCTTGGGTGGCTCCTCATAGAATCATAGAATCATTAAGGTTGGAAGAGACCTCCAAGATCATCGAGTCCAACCGTCAACCCAACACCCCCATGCCCACTAAACCATGTCCCTAAGCGCCTCATCTACCCGTCTTTTAAATACTTCCAGGGATGGTGACTCAACCACTTCCCTGGGCAGCCTGTTCCAATGTTTAACTACTCTTTCAGTAAAGAAATTTTTCCTTACATCCAATCTAAACCTCCCCTGGCGCAACTTGAGGCCATTTCCTCTCGTCCTTTCGCCAGTTACTTGGGAGAAGAGACCGACACCCACCTCGCTACAACCTCCTTTCAGGTAGTTGTAGAGAGCAATGAGGTCTCCCCTCAGCCTCCTTTTCTCCAGGCTAAACAACCCCAGCTCCCTCAGCCGCTCCTCATAAGGCTTGTTCTCCAGACCCCTCACCAGCCTCGTTGCCCTTCTCTGGACACGCTCCAGCACCTCAACGTCCTTCTTGGAGTGAGGGGCCAAAAACTGAACACAGTATTCGAGGTGCGGCCTCACCAGTGCCGAGTACAGGGGCACGATCACTTCCCTGCTCCTGCTGGCCACACTATTTCTGATACAGGCCAGGATGCCGTTGGCCTTCTTGGCCGCCTGGGCACACTGCCGGCTCATGTTCAGCCGGCTGTCGACCAACACCCCCAGGTCCTTTTCCGCCAGGCAGCTTTCCA
>NW_008824286.1:172534-182365 GCF_000699105.1 Pygoscelis adeliae | reverse complement strand
TGTTGTATTTCCAGCAGATGTCCGGGAAGTTGAAGTCCCCCTCGAGAACAAGGGCCAGCGATCGAGACACCTCTGCCAGCCGCTTGTAGAACGCTTCATCTGCCTCTTCATCCTGGTTGGGTGGTCTATAACAGACTCCCAGCAGGATATCTGCCTCGTTGGCCTTCCCCCTCACCCTTACCCATAAACACTCAACCGTATCATCATCACAATCGTTGAGCTCTAGACAATCTGTCTTCTGAGGAAAGGGGTCCTGAGCAGAGGCTGAGTCCCAGAAAGCATCTGGTGGGACTAAGTCATATCTTTCCCGCTGCACAATGGCTTCCAGCTCCTCCTGCTTGCTGCCCATGCTGCGTGCATTGGTGTAGATGCACTTGAGCTGGGCTATCGATTTCGCCCCCGGCATCGGCATGCCACCCCTCGGCTCATCTCTAGCGAGCCCGGTTTTGTCCCCTTCCCCCTTCGAACCTAGTTTAAAGCCCTCTCAATGAGCCCTGCCAATTCATGAGCGATGATCCTTTTCCCCCTGTGAGACAGCTGGACTCCATCTGTCGCCAGCAGGCCCGGTGCCGTGTAAACCTCCCCATGATCAAGAAAGCCAAAATTCCTCCGACGGCACCAGCCCCTGAGCCACGTGTTGATCAGGTGTGTTTTCCTGTTCCTTCCAGTGTCCTTCCCTGCCACTGTAGGGATTGAGGAAAACAGCAACAGGCTGCTCCTTCTGCCTGGCTGCCGGCCCTGGCTCAGACGCTTTGGATTTGCTGGATGCCAAACGCTTCCCCAAGCTCTCCAACACGGTCGCTACAAGCTCTTTGGCCACCCGTCCAATTTCCTGCTGGCAATCGGGAGAAGTCTCTGAAGGCTCTGCTCTTCCAGTGCTGCCACACAATCTTCCTCTGATCCCCAGGGCAGCCCTCCTTAAAACACAGACAGACTGATCCCGAGGAGCCTTCCACCTCTCCAACACTTCCTGCACCACAGTCTCAGCCACATCTTCAAGCTTCTGGGCTTCCGTTGCAGTTTGTTGTTCAAATGCAGCTTGATTTCAGGGATATCTTTCTGCTCTTGGGTGGAGGTGGGCAAGATGGTTTTCGAGGCTGCAGCAGCTGCTCTGCCAGGCTGGAAGTGTCAATCGCTCCTGGCAGTTTGGGGGCATCCTTTAATTCGGGCAGGTGTTGCTGAAGCCTTTCCTGAAAGGTGACCCCAGGTTGTGGCTCGCTGTTGCCTGGACAAGAGCTCACACCCCTGTGTGCTGAGGCTTCACGCAGGCCCAGGCCAGTGCCCTGCTTCAGCCACATGATGAGGGCAGAAGAGAAGGGCTTCCCTCAGTACTCCACGTGCTTGCACATGACCTTCCTGCCCACGCCCACCCCAGCACCCTGCGCTAGCTCAGCTCCAAGCCAGGCAGTCCTTTCCCCGCCACAATGCCTGGCCCAGCAGCACAGCCCTCACCTCTTCTGCACTGACCGCCTCCCCAAGATGCACCTCAGCACCGTGCCGCTGACAGGTGTCTGTGAACACTTTGCTTTGCCTACCTCTTCTCGCCTGAACATTTTCTCTGCCTCCAGCTTCAGCCTGGTCAGATACTGCCTGTACTCATTGAACTCCTTCAGAGTGCAAGCCACCTATGGAGAGAAGAGGGGAGAAATCACCCAAGAACTGTCAAGCCAGCTACGCAGACTGCCTTCCCTGAAACAGCCCAAACCCAGCGGGAGGGGAGCTGCTCCTCTGCACACACTCCCTCTGCGCTCGAGGAACCCTGCTTGGAGGGAACCATTTTTCATCAGCCCGACGATGGCCAAACCTACTTTGCCATCACTGCTGACGTAACCCCCTCTCTTCTGCCTCCATACGTTGTCTTTGCATTTGTGGTATGCCTACAGATGCAGGTCATGCAGGCTGTTGTACTCTGTGCACATTAGGTGACAGTAGGGATCTCCCAGGTCAAAATAGCATGAAGGCTGGTGAAGCTGTGAGAGATGTTCCAGAGTATGAACAGGGCAGGAGAGAGCAGCAGGGACGAACGCACTTCCCGAGCTCCTCACGCACACATGGTGGCATTTCCAAACCTCCAAGGTATAGACTAATTCCTGGCTTACTTTCCACCCAGAGGAAAGATCTCTCTACTTCAGAGATCTACTTCTTCTCTCCAATGGAGAAGAAACCCTGTGCCTACATCCTCCGTCTGGTGGCTACCTACTGTTGCTGTAGGAACACAAGGAGCTGTTTACTGCAGGGGTGAGAGGGTTGCGCCCAGTGCTGCACCTGTAAGGAGCTAAGCTGAAATGTTGCCTACAGCCATGTCTTTCCCTCTGGCAATTCACTCTGATTGCGACATGGGATTGCGCTCCCCAGAGGTGCCAAGCTGTCCTTGTGGAAAGGTAAAGGGAGTCTGAAGACCTGACACCAACTCTCTTCTCCATCTAGCTCTGGCCAGCCTGGAGCACTGCTATGGGCAAGTCCTCCTTTCTCTCAGCACCGCAGAGCCAGGAGCTTCCCTCGACTCCCCAGCCCTGTCCAATTGAAGGGCTGCAGCTCCTGCTGTAGAGCAGGTGGCCACAAGGACTTCTCTGAATGCTGGGGACCCCGTAAAAGAGGAGACCTTTTCTACTCCTTTCTACTTACTTTTCCCCCAGCTTTGTCCAGCAGAAGACAGGCTTGGAGCCAGGCAGCAGAGGGATCTTGACCCCGAGTGGGGTCAAAGCATCTATAATTTTATGGTGTCATCATCCATCTGCTTCTTTCTTGATCTAAATGTCCCTAGGGTCAGTCTTGCTACAGTTATTTATCTGTGATGCCAGATAAGGGGAGGGTTTCAGAGAGGAGTCGGAGGGGCTAGGATGCTGGCGTCACCTCGGTAGGCCGGGGGTATCCCTTCTTCTTCATGGCGGGGGCTGTCCTTCTCCTTGCAATGAGCTGGGGTCCTTTAGTCATGCTTACTTAACCATGAATATGCAGTATACAATGTAAACTATTTATATCTTAAGAAAGTTCATACAATTTCATCGTATAAAGACTAATTGGTACAGTAGTTAGGGAATGAGGTTTTTCCTAACAGTCCCTCCTTTTCTTTTGACTGTCAGGATCACACCACACTGTTCATTAATTTAGTAGTTAATTGAGTTCATAAAGTTATACAATGTAAACATACATACATAATTATGATGCAAAATAAGATAGTGAATACAAAACCAAAATCCTCTTAGCTCACGGTCCTATACCTAGGTCTGGGAGCCAAGAGGTTAACCACCCAAATAGATTTAGGGGAGATGCCTGTCTTTTCTCATGTAATATTTTTAAATGTGTCTTTATCTTGTTCTTATCAGTTTCATTTTTCTGGTCTGGATTTACATAAACCCAGCAGCCGTTATGCAATAATGCACATACTACGTCCTGTGCTGCTAATAGGTAGTCTATGGCTAATCGATTCTGTATTACCATTTGTGACAATAATTTGATTTCTTCCTGTAGGGCTATAATACTATTTGCGATTTCATTAATGGCTTTTTCTAAGTCTTTTGACACATTTGCAATCGCTCTTTCTAGTTTTGCAACCCCTAACCATGGGATAAAAGCTCTTACAGGGGGTGTGGAACTCAGTGCCACACTCTCTGAGGGTGTTGACGCTTTTTCTCATATATACCGGCAGTTAAGAGCTACAGAGGCAGAACAGATACTGGTTCTAACCTGTGCGGATGGCATTAATGCACCTAGAATACACTTTTCAGCTCAGGTTGCGAGTAAATACTCAAATGCCATTTTTCCACACATCCAATACTGCCCTGGTAGTTGTGTAAATAGGGTACTACAATCTTCAAATAAATCTGAGTCATGTAAACTATGTCCTGCAAAACAGTTATCATGCGCCAGGTTTGGTTGTATAAGTAAACCAGTAAGGTTCGGACACAGATTAGATGACTCAGAGCAATCAGGATCCTATAGGCCCGTAGTGGAAACCAAAATTTTATAATTATCTTTAGTTTGATTATGGCTTCCTACAGAATATCAGGTTAATCTGTCTGTGAATATCCACATTGTCTCGGAGTCTGCAGGGCCTGATAAACTCCATCCAGGAACAAATCTACAGCATGACGTCTTATTATAATAGGCTTTATGTAAGGACTTTTGGAGAATTTCCCTTTTACACTCAGTGGATGTAGTATATAGTAAGGTTTTGGAAAAATATATGGGGGAATACTGATTGCCTTTAGGCATAGGAATAGATCTATGGAACATTCCAGGCATAAGAATCCCCTTTTCATCTATATGGACCCAAGACCTGAATTGTCCCTTTCCATTAATTCTATTAATTTTAAAAATATATTGGCATTTTCAATTCCCAGCCCTTACAAAGTGAGTATGCTCCTCAATAGGAGGAGCAAACCAATAGGTTTGCTCTCCAAGCCTACCCAGGGGTCTCCTTTCAAACTAGTGACAAACCCTTCTTGGGTTTCTCCTTCCTTTTTTTAGTGCAAACCCATAATGTATATGCCCATCCTTGTACCACTGAGAATTCAATGGGACTGAAATCCAGGAGAGTTGATTTCCGGCAGCGGATAGGCTTTTAGTGCATTTCCAACAGTCAGGCTTATTTGCAATAGTATGGACTGTTGCTATGGCCAAATTATGGAATGAACACGTATAATCAATATTCCACCACAGGCTTATAAGAAAGGCTAGCCTATCAAAATCTAGGCTTCCAAATCACTATTAATAGGAAAAACAAACAAACACAAATAGCAAAAATAATTATACCTTGGTTGCACTCTTAAGTAAGGGTATGGTTCAGTCCATGTACAATTCATAAGTATCAGATTACTTTCCACTTTCCTGTTGAATTCTTACGCAGGATCAGTGGTTTCACAGCCAATCCGCTGGCTCTGTGTAAGTTCCCAGCTGCGGGTGAATCAGTCTCTGTGGTGGTGGATGTTCCTTTAGTGGCAGGAGGGTTTCGTGGTTCCACTTTCAGAGTGGCTGCAGCTTTTAGGTGGCAGTCATGGATTCAAGTCGATTTTTCCTCCACCTTTACTGCTGAGAAAGGTTAGCAATAACAAAAATGGTCCCTCCCACCAAGGAGATAAGTTATCCTTTCTTTTGTGTACTTTTACCCAAACGTTAATTCCCTAGATTGAAGGGGTGCAGAGCCCCTTCTGGAGGTACTGGTTGTATTAGCTGTGCCCGGGCCTGATTGTATTTTAATAATTTCTAAACCTGTAAAATATACTGGGTCACATTTTCATTTCCTGCTAATAAAATTATATGAGTGGGTACATCAGTTCCAGGGAGTTGTATCAGTCTTTCAAATAGTATTTCATAGGGAGGCAGTTTTGTTGTTTGTTGAGGTCTTTGTTAAATATTCATTAAGGCTAAAGGTGGTGCGTGCAAGACACAGTTACCTATTTGGCTGCAGCATAAATTCCTGGCGCGAACCAATTTTTAGCACTGTCTGGGTTAGTGCAGCAGTCCCAAAATGCCCTAGATGGTGATGCATTTTTGCTATGGGAATTGGATACTGCTTAGGTAAAATAGGAAGGTTTTCCATACCTGCTTTCCATATTCCCTGGGAATCTTTGGTCACTTCATACCTTTTCCTAGCGTCAATTTCTTCAGTAGGAACAGCCAAACAGATCTTTTCAGGAGCGGGCAACACCAGGTCGGACCGTTGGACTGTTTGTAAGCCCGGTGGTTCGTACAGCTGTTGTGCTGCAGCTATAGTGGCAATCTCTGTTAGACTATTTCTTTTATCTTCTTTTGTCCTTCTGCTGGTATGGGCTGGCTGATGAATGATAGCAAGTTTCTCTGGAACTGTATAGCTTTTAACAGTTCAGTAGTTTGAGGAGCATTTGATGTTTTACTTTCACTGTAAGTATAAACCCACACAGCTTCCATAATTGCCCAGTAGCATGGCATACTTCAGATGCATATCGAGAATCAGTCTTTTCTTTGGCCAGCTGACAGGCCTTTGTTAATGCAATTAATTCTGCTGCTTGCGCACTCAGCTTCTGGCCGAGTGGTGAAGTCTCTACTACTCCATTCACTGTAGTTATTGAATAACCCGTAACACAGCTGCTGTTCAGATAATATGAGGACCTGTCTACAAATAGTTCCAGATTGGGATCTAGAAATGGCACATCCATTAAATCTCCTCAAGCCTTTTCAGCTTCACAGGTTGTTACTACACAACGATGATATGGAGTTCCTTCCCCAGGTAAAAGGAGTAGAATAGCAGGGTTCAGCGTATTACACTGCTTAAATGTTATGTTTTCCATTGTTAGGAGAATCAGCTCATAGTGATGTATTTGCTGTGGTGACATTGCCTGCATAACTTGTGCCATTGGAGGATGTCCAAGCACTACATTTTTTTACTCCGTTCAACTAGGATTGCTATGGCAGCGATTGCACAGATGCAGGCAACGGATCCTTGAGCTACTGGATCTGGCTGAGTTCAGTAATATGCACTTAGATGTTGTTGTTCCCCAAAGGCTTTGATTTAACATCCCTGAGGATGGGGAGATGTTTTTCTGGATTTTAGTAAGGCTTTTGATACTGTCCCTCACAGCATCCTACTGGACAAGTTGTCCAGCTGTGAGATGAGCAGGTACATGGTGCACTAGGTGAAGAACTAGCTGAATGGCAGGGCCAAAAAGGTTGTAGTGAATGGGGCTACATGTAGCTGGCAACCAGTCGCCAGAGGTGTTCCTCAGGGTTCAATTCCAGGGCCAGTTCTGTTCAATATATTTATCAATGATCTGGATGCAGGAGTTGACTGCACCATTAGCAAGTTTGCTGACAATACCAAACTGGGAGGTGCTGCCCACTCTCTTGAGGGACAAGATGCCTTGCAGAGGAACCTAGATAGGCTGGAGCATTGGGCAATCATTAATGGGATGAAATTTAACAAGAACAAATGCCAGATTCTGCACCTGGGATGGAATAACACTGAGCACAAGTACAAACTGGGAGAGGAGTGGCTGGAGAGCAGCCCTGCAGAAAGGGATCTGGGGGTGCTGGTCGGCAGCAGGCTCAGTAGGAGTCAGCAGCGTGTCCTGGCAGCCAAGAGGGCAAACCGCATCCTGGGGCCCATCAAACACAGTAAAACCAGCCGGTCAAAAGAGGTGATTATCCCACTGTATTCAGCGTCGGTGTGGCCTCACCTTGAGTGCTGTGTGCAGTTCTGGGCCCCACAATTTAAGAAGGATGTGAAGGTCCCTGAATGCGTCCAGAGGAGGGCAACAAAGCTGGTGAAGGGGCTGGAATGAATGTCCTATAAGGAGCGGCTAAGGACTCTGGGTTTATCTAGTTTGGAGAAAAGGAGGCTGAGGGGTGACCTCGTTGAGCAGGGGAAGTGGAGAGGGAGATGCTGATCTCTTCTCCCTGGGAACCAGTGACAGGACACGTGGGAATGGTTCAAAGCTGCATCAGAGAAGGTTCAGACTGGACATTAGGAAGCATTTCTTTACCAAGAGGGCGGTCAAACACTGGAGCAGGCTTCCTAGAGAGGTGGTCAGCGTCCCATGCCTGTTAGTGTTTAAGAGGCATTTGGACAATGCCCTTAATACCATGCTTTAAATTTTGGTCAGCCCTGAAGTGGTCAGACAGTTGGACTAGATGATCATTGTAGGTCCCTTCCAACTGAAAAGATTCTCTTCTCTTCTCTTCTGATTGTATGCAAAAAGCACCACAATTGCTCCAGTTCCCAAAGAGATGCAGTGTGATGGTGAACGGGATGGTCTGACAAAGTAGCAGTGGCGGGGGAGAAGGAGGATTGCTACAGCAAGCTAGAATTGCTACAGGGGCTAGAAATGGGAGCCTGAGCTGTGTCCTCAGTAGAAATGGCAGCCTGAGCTCTCCTCGGGCAAAAAACAAGAGGCCTGACACCAGCAGCGTTGAGGAGAGTGGGGGAGATCTGCTGGCTTGTCTTGGCAAGAGTTCCCCTCCAGCTTCTGCAGGCAGGGCAAAGAGGCTATCCTGAGCATAGCTGCTGCCTCAGCAGCATGCGAGCTGAGCTGCCGTCAGCTTGAGTCAGCAGGGAAAAGGCCAGCACTGGCTGTTCACACAGCAGAGCACGTTCATAAAGCTGCTTTGACAAAAAGATGAAATCCCTGTTCTGCATTTCTAAAACCCAATGTCCTCCTCCACAGGGGAGCAGCAGCACCTTCTGGCCTGGGATTCCCAGGCACAGCGACCCCTCCAGCTCCAAGCACATCACCGGTGTGCTGACGCCTGTTGCACAGCTCAGATTTGCCAGCCAAACTGCCCTGTGTGCCAGGCTGGCTGTGGGCACAGTGCTCCAAGACTCCCTTCCCAGCAGACAGGAATTCAAACTTCTGGTGTCAGTATGGTTACACCAATGCCAGAGCAAGAGATTTGCCTGGTGGCACAGCATCTCCCCCTGCCCAAAATCCCCGATAAAAATAATTTATTAAGCACGTGAAAGTGCAGGCTGCTGACTGCTCTTTCAGACCCTCTGAACTCAATGAGGCTGGGCCATGGGGGCTGCCATCCACAACCTCCTACTTCAACCTGTCACCACAAGGCATCATTTTTGGTCCCGAGTGAAACAAAGGAGAGAAATGGAGTGTGACAAAGCCCCTGCGTCTCTCCGAGGCAGCACAGAAACCCATGCCTCCACCTGGGTGCACATCTCAGAAGCGCCCTGTTATGTGTAACTCTCACAAATCACGGTGAGACCGGTTTGAGTGTATGATCGATTTATTCATTGGCAAGAAATGGCAATAAGCAAAACAGCGCTGGGTGGCCCGGGAGCCTCTGCTCCACCGACGGCACACACGGGTTGACAAAGCACATCAGGTTATGTACAGAAAAATCATACATATTCATCAGATTTCCTGGAAGGGATAGTCTTATTGTACAGAAAAACCATACAAATTCATCAGATTTCCTGGAAAGGGTAGTCTTATGGTGATGAGCTCCCACGCATGCGCAGTAAAATTAGGGTTAGGGTCTTTTCACCCTCCGGTGGTCATTCATAGTCTTCCTCGCTCTGTCCTCTGGTTGAACTTTGGGCTTCCTTTGTCCATATATAGTCACTGAATTAGCTTACCAGTCCTTTGACTCTGGAATATTACAAGGGGGTCAGTTTAACTAGTTTTTTAACACTTACCTTGACACAGTCGTCCTGAGTTCCTATTATCAGTGATTTACACCGGAGGCCTAATGAGCTAGCTCAAGGCCTGTAAATTCTGGTCAGGTAAGAATTTACATGTCTCTACTAAATCACTAAAACTATGCAAGTGAAGCTAAGAAAAATCACAGCAAGGTTTTAGTCAGGGATTGTCAGGGATTTAACCCCTTCATTTCCCCCATTTCTCTAAAATTTGTAAATTCCTTTACAAATATTCTGAGTTATCATATTTCATTACCTTAGGCAAAGTCCAAACTCTCATAGCCAGTTTCCTTAGCTTATACCACAAAAGGCAATTGTCTCATCAAGTTTGGTGAACAAAACAATATACCACTTATCACAGCCCCACCTCCCTTCAGATGGGAATGGCTTCAGGGCAGGACCACTGGCCAACAGACTGCCAGCCCCACTTTTCCTCTTCTCCTCAGGCTCGTTAGGAGGAGGTGTACACAGCTGGCCGCCTGCACCTGGGGCTTCTACACACACGTCTGCTGAAGGTCTTCAGGCTGCAGGCAAAGACAACTCGAGGCAGCCTTGGCCGGGAGCGGGACCTTTGAGAACAGGAAACAACCCCGTCGTGAGAGAAGAGGCCCGCAGAGAAAGTCCTTGGCCCTCCTGCACCTCCTCTGGTGCCGCGGCGGGGCCGGGGGCCGCTGCGAGCCCCTCCGCGCTCTCCCCTGCCGGCA
>NW_008824286.1:159686-171665 GCF_000699105.1 Pygoscelis adeliae | reverse complement strand
CCGGCCCCTGGGCAGGTTGGGACCCGGCAGGCAAAGGCAGCCGTGCCCCTCCTGCGTGCTCTTGAGCATCGGCCTCCTGGGAGGACCTTCTCTTAGTGCCTGTGCGGGCATCGTGTGGTGTCCCTTTCCCTCGCTTGCTGCCGTGTCCGAGTCTGGCCGGGAGGGAAAGGGGGCACAGAAGGGTAGCCCCACTCAGAGCTGTTTTGGTTAGTGTGCTCTGCCCTTGCTGCTCAAGGACAGCTTATTTTGGTCAGACCGAAGGTCCGCGTGTTCTAGCACGCTGTTTGTCAGAGGCCGACGCTAGATGCCAAGGCAGTGGTAGCAAATGTCCAGTCTCCGAGCAGTTTTGCAGCTTGGCTTTATCTTGAGCTATTAATGATGTCCATGTTGAATAGCACTGTATGTCCGTTTGGTGAACTTTAACGTGCCTGGCCCATATGCTGTCTTACACCTTCTTTCTCCTGCTTTGGAAGCAAGGCCTTTCTCTTTTCCTGATGGATTCTGGTACCTTCTTGTTGCCACAAAGAAAAAGGGATTGTTCTCCCTCTTGTGCTTCTCCTGACTTGAGCCCCTTTCCCGCTGCTGTGTTATGTTAAGGGAAGACGTGCTTCTCCTCTCCCCCTTGCTCTGAGTGATCAGGCTGCCAATGTGAGAGCAGCGCATGCAGATGATTCATCAGCGCTTGTGTGTTGAGGACTGTGTCCTGTGGGTCAGATGGATTGTCCTCGTGGCTGGAAAAAGCTTATGGGATATATGTCAATCTCATAGTAATCCTAGTCTAAGTATTGAATCAGAGGGCCGGGGTATTGGCCAGAAGAAAGAAACACTGGGGTGTGTGCATGAAAAGTTATTGTGAAAAGTTTATGAAAGCAAGCCTTCATTCAGGTTTTATTGGCATTTGCACTTAATGACGACTTAATATTCCTTTTTCTTGTGGTATCAAAGTGGGGGGGGAAGAGAAGGGAGCAAAAAAAATAATCCTGAATTAATGGGTATTTCTGAAAACGCTGTCCTTAGCATTTTGAAAAGTTTGACGTGTGGTTTTATCTAAGGCTGTATTTTGGGGGGAAGGTGGGGAAAAGGGACAAAGCTCCTTGAGGAGAGTTGGCTATTTTCCTGTTCTGACAATTTGCTAGATATCTTCCATTAGTAGAGGAAAAGTCCATCTAACCAGAGTCCCTGCAAACTTTCTGAGTGTGGGGTTTTTTTGTTTGTTTTTTGAAAGAAATACTCCTGTGCTCAGTGCAAGTGTAAAGCTGGAGCTGTGTTTGTGGGGATTGCCCAGGCCTGTTAAGCTGTTTGCTTGGAGTGATGGTCCAGAGGCAGCAGTAGGTGGTGGGCAGTGGGTTATTGGGAGCGTGCAATCTTGTGATGGCAAGGTGATGGGGTGCACAGGAGGTCTCTGGAACAAGACAGAGCTTCTTGGGCACTTCTGGTGCTCCAAAGACCTAAGTCTGCCCCTGTTACTCAGTAGGGATGACAGCCATTTTTATGTGGCAGGTCTGCATTGTCCTGTCAGGACAGGTGATACTAAGCTGGGTCTTCAGCTCTTTCCGGGGATCAGGTGATGTTACCAAACCTAACCAAAAAAAGAGAGGTGATTGAATTTTTTGGGCTAGTTTGTCACTTTTTCTTTTGAGGAAATGTTCTGATCTGTTAAGTTGAAAACTTACCGTGGCACCTTACCATCTGTTTCTTTCTTTTTCAGGGTTGGTTAAAAACTTATGGCTACTTACTTCCATCTGACAGCCAAATGTCTGCCTTGCAGTCGGGAAAAGCTGTGCAGTCCGCAGTTGCCACTATGCAACAGTTTTATGGGATCCCAGTAACAGGAGTTTTGGACGAGACAACTATTGAGTAAGATTAACGTAGGCTAATTTTGTCTTTCCCTTTCTTAACGCATTGTCATATTACCTGGGTAATTATTCCAGCTACAAGAAGTCCTCAAAAGGGATAGATTTGACTGACTCAGCCAGAGAAGTCTTGATTATGAAAAGATGTCCCTACGAAAACATGTGGACAACTCCACCTTTTCTTTTTCCCAACAGTACTGTTTGCGAGTGTGAAGAGAAGCTCTTGTTGAATGTTGTTCTTTGTATGTAGATCCCCATTGCTGGTGCATAGGCAAAGCATGAATCCTGTGAGCTTCTGAAAGCGGAGAACATGAAGGGTTTCATTTGTTTCCATCTCTGTCTGGATTTAGGTGAAAATCTGGCTCCAGAAATGGCTTCTAATGTATTTCTTAATTAATTGGAGTTGTGGATCTCCATAGATGCTATTTGTGGAGATGTATAGTTGCAAGTTGAAGTGAGTTGTTGTAGTGTGATGGCGATAGTCAAGACTACTTCGCTGTTGATAGTTGCCATTTGTTGGGCATTAGATGTTCTCTGCTGTATGTTGACCATGTGTTATTTGTTGTTTGTGATAGGTGTCTTGATAGCACAGAAGCATTGGTCTAAATCACCTAGGCTGGAGGGACTTTGTTCTTTGAAGGCTGTTGCCTTTAGTCTGCTTTTCAGTGTGTACTGCGAAGTGTGGTATGGAGGTGGTGTTCTGGTGTGGAAGTGGTGTTTGTTGCTGCTACCTGACTGGCTTCCTGTTGTCTGATGGCCTGGATGTTGTGTATTGGCTGAATCTGTCTGCTGTTGGTCTGGACTAGAGCATCTGTTGACTAAAGCAGAATGCAGATAAGGTCTTACTTATGCTTTCTGGGGGAAAGAAGTGTCTCATGGTGAGCCAAAAAAGAAAGCACAAATAATAAACTTGCTTAGGGCCCTACCTGAGAGTTTTCCCGTGACCTTTTCTTACTGCATTAGCAGACCCTTTTAGAGTATGCTCTGCCTAGTTCTTCATCTCTCCTGTTACTGCACTCTGCTGGCAAAAGGGACACAGTAGCATGAAAGAAGGCGGCACAAAGTAACCAAACAGTGTGAAGAACAAAGGGGTTTGGTTGTATGCCTTCCAGACTACAAGAAGAGGGAGAAACAGACCAGACTACCAGTAGAGGGAGAAACAGAAGAAATTAGTGAATTAGGCAGGAGGGGATCATCCTGGACTGGGAGTGCCTCTCCAGTGAATGTAATATTCCTCCTTTAGCTCACAGAAAAAGCCCCTGTTCTCCATTGAAAGATAGAGAAAATCCTGTTTGTTTGCTGTTCAAATGAGTTGAAAATGAAATGCTTTTTAAAGGTTGGGATTTTCCATCGGAGATCTCTTTGCCATTAATAACACAGTTTGTAAGTGAATGCTGAAGAAGAGCCAGAGAGCAGGGTTGTGTATGTGCCGTTGGTGTGTAGAAGCTTGCAGTTGGGATGCTTATGAGTTGGAAGGGGGTGGGGAAAGAAGGGGCTATGGTATTGGAGTGCTAGTTTGGCAAGTTAGGGAGCTGCTTCTACTGCCCTGTGGGTGACAGGGGAAGGGAGCAAACTGCATGTGGGATTCCCTGCTTTAGTAAGTAAAAGTATTTTTCTGGAGGAAAGGAAGGTGTTGCCCATGTTTTACTGAGTTTATGTGTGGGCAGGGGTTGACTGGTGCATGAACACCCAAAGGCTGATGGGTGAAAAACCTAGATGGTTCCCTCTTCTGAAACTCGAGTCTCCAAAGGCTTGAAACCTCAGCTGCAACCAAAAACCCACAGGGTGTGCTTTGCAGGCATGCAAAGCCTGCATGCCTCAGTTGCTCTACCTCCATCTGTCCTGAATCAGTCAATCCATATGTTGTATGGCAGGATGGAGCAGGAGTACCTACCTAGAAGTTACATGAAAGGAAAAAGAGGTCCTACTGGCTGTTAGCAGGGAGCCTGTATTTTGAGTTGGAGGGGCTTGTCTGGCTCGGCCTTGTTGGGCTGTCACTTCCTCAGACCTGGTTGTGGAAGCTGAGCAAAAGGAGAAGAGCTGGCAAGGCAGGCTGGCTCTGAGAGCTCTGAATTACTCAGGCATTTGCTAAGCTGTTACTGCAGTCTGTGTTACGAGTTTTGAGATTGCAATTATGAATTTTTCTGTCACTTCTGTCAGTGTCATAAGCTCTGTCCTTTTAAAGTGACTTTAGACAGAGTGCGAAGTTACTATTTTCTATGGCTTCTTTGTTAGGCAACAAATTCTGCATATTCTATTTACAGTTATTATGGAAGCCTAAAGTTTTTCATCTCCTTTCCCATACGCCCCCAAATCCCGAGCTTGTTCTTTCCTCCAAGAGTGGTACGCAAGTGCGTGAAAGCTACCACGCAGGCGCTGCCAGTGGGAGTGGGAAATGGGAAGGAACACCGCCATTTGTGTTGCTTACTGGTACTTGAAAGGAAGGTGGGGTGGGGGTCTGTTCAGCAGAGGGGCTGTCTTGAGGTAGCAGGTTGAGGATATATAGTTTCCTGCAAGGAGAGCAGGGGAGAATGCGTAAAATGGCCTCCTTGTACCCTGCAATTGACAGTGCCTCAGCAAACTTTGTGTCTGCCTGCAGCTAGTGGGTTGAATTGTAATTTTGCTCAGCAGCTAGGCACAGGTATAGTCCTGGGAGCGTGCTGGGAGAGAAGGCATGTTAGCGCCTACCAAAGTGATGACTGTTGTGTTTGTCGTAATCAATCACATGGCCCTGGAGGGAACCAAGAAATAGTCTTATTTTTGTTGGAAGTGTCTTGTGTGTCTTGTGTTTTGTCTTGAGCCTGTTGTGTAGGTCCCTCACCTTGGGATGCACGACACAGCTGTTTAAAGATATCACTCCCACCAGCTCAATACAAGGCAGTTGAGAATGACAGTTTCCTCTATTTAAGAGAGTCTTGTGGAGGGCTTGGAGCCTGAACCGGGGAAAGCAGCTGTATCTGGACAAGAGCTGGATGTCACTGCTTTTGAAATTACCTGTTTTCTGCATGCCAAGCAGCTGGAGGAATGCAATGGTCTATATGTAAACAGTACCAAGTATAAATTTTGATGAACCAGTGTTATTGGTGCCCCCATTTAAAAAAAAGGGGGGGGAAGGGGAGAAGCAACCATAAGTATCTGAATCCTGCTTCAAGTAATTATCTTTTGTTGTTGTTTCTGATGTGATGTGTTTTTATAAATCCTCTGGAACACAGAAAGGGTTATCCAAACTGCTCAGTAGAGAATGGCTGTCAAAAAGCTCAGCTAAAGAAGATCAATGGCAGCAAGCTACAGCTTCGTGATTATTTTGCCATAGAATAGAGAAAAGAAGAGATGGCTGGACTTGCACCCTGGCCTATGTGATTAGACTGGGGCCCATATGTCTGGGAAGTAAGTTGAATCAGGGAGCTGATCCAGATGAACATTCTCAGCTTGACATTAGCACAGGCTGTTGACAACTTGGGTACTGCCTAGCTCTAACCAGGTAGTTGGGCTTTTTTACTAAGTCTGTTTCAGAAAGTGTGTAGCTGAGCTCTGGAACAAACTGCGGTAGAATACGGGGGTTCAGACTGGCCTAAGTGTAATGGGGTTGAAGGAGGAGTTACAGCTGTGTGTAGCATAAGTCTGTTGGCAGCTTTGCAAATGCTGATACTTTGGAAGCTTTGACTCAAGAAGCCCTTAAAGCCCAGGGTCCCGGTATTGCAGCGTGCCTCTGGAACAGCCCCCTGTGCCCTGCCCTGTGTCCATACGTTGTGATGGAGCTGGCACAGGGGCAGCGAATTTGACTGTCTTTGAGGGGAATTAACTTTTGGTTGGGTCTCTGTGCAGTTCTGATTGGCTTTGATAGGGTAGGACTAATCTCGGGGGGGCTGATGTCCTGCAGCCTGCTCAGCATAGGGCAGGTGTTGGGAAGGGGCAGCCGGTGTTCGTACATGAAACAGATGTTGAGGTGTGCTAGAGAGATGTTAGCAAAGTGGTAGAAGCAGTGCAAAAGAACACAAATAAAGGATACTTGGAAAACCATAGTGTATTGAGGTTGAATTAATATGGCTTTTCTAAAAGCAAACCTTAGATGTACTGCTTTTCTTTGAAGGTGGCAGCAGTTGTGTGGGCAAGACAGATCTGATTTCCACAGGTTGCTTAGATTTCTGAAAGACATACCGTACTGATAAATGTAAGGTAATGTAAGTGGGGAAGATCTGTGCTAGCTTTATATACACAGCTTGGGTTCTTGTCAGGTATAGTACAATATGTATAACAACTCTCATTTGCTCTGTTCTTGGTGGGAAGAAGATGATGGATGACTGCACTGAAATTTGTAAGCACCCATAGTTTTTACATATAGGAAATGGACTAAGGAAAGGTCAGCTGCTTGGCTGCCTGAACTGGGAGCAGGTATGTGTGCTGTGAAAGAATGTTCTTGTGAGGCTGTACAAGGCAAAGTGTCTGTCTATTTGTTTTTTATTTAAAAGGTGTCCCGGAAAGAAGTCTTGTAAACCATCTACTGGTGATGGGAAGACATTCCTTTCCTGAAGGTGCGGGGCTAATATTTTTGATAGATAAGATGTACATTGTTTAGGCTCAAGCGTGTGGGCATATATGGACTACTTGCCATTGGCTGGCTGCAGTTGATGGAGAAATGTCTGCATTTGGAGGCCAAAAGTTGTCCCCCAGATGGCCAGGGATGTGGGGGAAGAGGAGAGGGGAGAGAATTTGGTGTCCTGTGTGAGAAATCTGCCAGGATTAGCTATGATGCTCTTCTTGTGTGTCATCAGGCAGTGGCATATTTCTGCATCCCATGTCGTGCAATGTGTTCTTAAGGCGTTGTGTCACAGTGGACACTTGCCTTTGCCATCAGAGTAAGTGGATCAAATGCATAAAATGCCTGAAGAATGCCAGTGGCAATGTCCCCAGCAGCAGCCCAAGCAGGAGGCTGAGGGTAGTGCCAGTGTGCTTGGGAGGCTGTGGCCAGAGACTGCTTGCATTATTCCTGGGCTCTGGTCACCTGTCCTGGGCTGCACTGCAAAATCCTGAAGAATGTGGCTGGGCCAGAAAGTTGCTGTGCTGGGACCTTTGGAGAACAGTACCTGTAGGTCCTCTGTTTCTGTCCCTGTCTCCTTTTTCCCTTGCTGCCGCATGCAGTGATGGGCAGATTCCTTTCTCCATAAGCCACTTCTGACTTCTCTGGAGTGTGCCCACACCAGCAAGTGGGATAGTATTCTGTGGCACAGTCTATTTCTCCTTGTCAGAGAATCATTCAGGTTGGAAGGGACCACTTGAGATCATCTACTCCAACCCCTTGCTCAAACAAGGACAGCTAGAGCAGGTTGCCTGGGACCATGTCCAGCTGGGTTTTGAATACCTCCAAGGATGGAGACTCTACCACTTCTCTGGGCAATCTGTGCCAGTGTTTGACCACCCTCAAGCTGGTGCAAGAAATAAGCAAAAGGTCTGTTAAGGCTGGAGGTAAAGGAGGTAGGGGAGGAGACCTGAGTTCTCTGATAATAGTGCATGGATCCCTGTGCAAGGGACAGCATCCTTTGCTCTTCCAGCTCACCTGGCCATAGGGGCAAGAGTTTCCTGATGTGGGGATAGGATTTTCAACTGTGGACATTACTGAATTCGATTTTAATGAGCAGGCACTATACCCGTGAGAAAGCACGCAGGCAGAAGATAAGGAAGAAAGGAATGAGCTGCTGGAAAGGAGTAAACAAGATAAGGACCATGAAGTCATGCCGCATGGTCAGGAAGAACAGACCTATCCGCTGGAGCATAGATGCGCGTGAACACAAGGCTGTAACCTATCTGCAGGCTGCAGATAGCGCGTTATAGCAATTACGTGTTATAGCGTAATTTATAGCAAGACTTTTGCTTGCTATAAATTACACTAATATAGAGCAATAAAGGTCTTTGGTTGCTGCTTGCCAGAGTCCGTGCCGTTTGTCCCCACATCCTACATCATGAGTGACATAGAAAGAGTCAAAGGTTATGGGGAGGATCTAACAGAATTTGGTGACTGTGACCCACAAACTGGAGTGATCTGTTCTGGTCATTACAGGTGAAAGCCTTAGTCGTTATCTGGGATGGTCGTGTTTGCACTTGTTCAGTCTTATCTAGTGAGATATGGAGGTTTTTTTTTTACTGGCACAGGAGCACTTTAAGAAATGGAGAGTGGATAGAGTAGGTGATAGGAGAGTTTGATCCCAGTGCACATGCAATTTTGATCTGGGTCTCTTTTCTGGCATTGTCATCATTAAGCTCTTGTCAAGCATAAGGGCTACCTGATCTGGTATCTGTGTTTCCAAAAGGAAAAATGAATTTTTTGGTGTGCTGAGGTGTGTGGATTGCCAGCAGAGGTGGGGTGTACATGTCTGTGTGAAGAGGGTAAACCTGAGAGAGGGAAGACTGAGCCCTTCTTGGTGTCTGTGTTGGCCATCCCTCAGAGGTCTTCCAGTCACCCCCTAGTTCTTTTGAATCTCTTTTCCAAACTCTTTGTTAGCTTTCTTTTTCTTTCCTTCCCTTCCAGGTGGATGAAGAAGCCTCGATGTGGAGTTCCAGATCATCCCCACCTACGCCATAGCCGGAGGAAAAAGCGGTATGCACTAACTGGACAAAAGTGGAGGCAGAAGCATATAACCTACAGGTATAGCCCCCTCCCCGCCCCTTTTTGTTTGGGGAAAAAAATGTTCTGTACTTGTTTGGTGTGCAAATATTGTAAGTACTTTTAAAAACTGGATTTTCCCTGTAATGCCTAGTTGAGGCTTTAATTCTGAGAACATGGGGAATACTTTCAGAGCACTGGAGTAACTGAAGAGTCTACTCTCAATTAGAAAATAACTGATCAGTAAAGATGCCTAAATCCCAGCCATCAGTTGTATAATTTTGGCAGGAAAATCCTATAAGCCCCTTTCTGTTCCCTTAGAAATCTAAGGCTCTAGCCCTTAGATCATGTGTCTTCTTTAACAAACCATTAAAGCAGAAGGAACATCATTGTCTAAAGGCTTGATGCTTTCTCCCTCTACCGATTTGCAACATTTTACTGAATGTTTATTTTTGCAGAGGTTTTACTTTTGCTCATGTAGTAGAACTCTTGCTTTTGTCCAGACTTAGGCCTGCTGCGGCAATATGCTGAAGTGGGCTACAGGTGTCAAATGAGTGTTACATAGTGACGATTGTTTCCCAGAGATGTGTTTTGTTTGAGTCATTTAGGTCCTTAGCTTTTGAAAGGCAATTGCTGAATAATGCCAATGGAAGTTTCTGACAACAAGAATGTCACTTCAAAATAAAATTATCCCCCCTCTAGTTGGAACTGTAGCCTTTTAATTTTTTTGGAGGGGGAAAGGAGGTTGCAGAGGAGTAAAAATTAGGAATGCAGACATTAAGGAGAAGATATGGGTGAGCAAGGCTAAGACAGAAAGTAAGTCTGTGGTGAAGAGGTAGAAATATGAGTGACCAGCATGGGGGAAGGTGCCAGAATGTGTAGGAAGAGATATGATGGTGTGAAGGGTTTTTTTTTCAGGGGCTGGGGCACTCTGTTGCTTCTGCTGAGAGCTCTGAGAAAGGAGGAGGAGGATTCCTCAAGTAACAGTGACGGACTGCAGAGGCTGGGAGGAGGGACTGGTTCTGCAGACTAATTCAAAGCTTTCACCAATAATCATTCCTTTAACTCAAATTCGAAAGGGACACCTTCTGTATGTGAAAATCTGAGAGTCAGATCCTGCTTCTAACCTTTTCTGGACCTTAGGGAAAACTAGTATATAATCGTGTAAATAAAACACATCTTAAGCGTATGCATAACCACAGGAAGCAGGTTGGCAAATGGCTTCACTTCTGCCATTGTCAAACTAGTAGTTGTTTAACTTTCCAATTGCAGTATTTGTAGTGTGCCATTCAAGTGATAGATATCTTGTTCTACCACTGGATGTATTACAGTGTCTTTCATCTGTCAATCATTATATTAAATTGAGCCAGTTTCATTAAAGACTGAAAGTTGTTTCCATGACATAGATATTTCATATTCCCCAAGCCAAGCTTAATAGGTCTCAAGTCTATTATACGCACATGCAAAAAACACCCCATGAACAGCACTTTTAAAGCTAAAGTTTACAATTATGGGAAATTTATGTGCAGTTAAACTTTTTTTTTGCCCCCCCCATAAACTCTGTATCATGGACTGGGTTGCACAAAACTGGCAGGTCCATCACTCCTATGAGCTCTTAAGTATTTTAAGTAGTCCTGAGAATGAAGCTGCTCATATAAGTAAGATTGTATAGTTTACTGAAAGGTTTGTTTCTCAAAAAGAATTTTAGTAGTCAGGTTTTTTCATATACTGGATTCATTTTAGCATGATACTTCAGATTTTGTCTGAAATTAATTTACATTTTTAAACTAAGTTACTTAGCTGTCTACACCAGGATTTGAAAGGTTGTCAGGTTTTTAGGAAGCAATGCAAGATCAACCAAAGTATTGGGAAGATTCTTATTAATAAATGTAGACTTCAGATCAGGGCTGTAGTTTTGTTGGTAACTTTATTTGTAACAGCAAAACTTTGCATGCACAAAGTAGTGTCTGCAAAAAATAAAGACCCTTCGGAAATGGAAACTGTGTAGATGTGGCTGTGTATTGGAATTATAATAAGAAGTCTCAAATGTATTCTGCAAATTTAAACAATCCTTCTTTCTCATTCACACAGTGTACACAACTATACCCCCAAGGTTGGAGAGATTGATACAAGGAAAGCCATTCGTCAGGCATTTGATGTTTGGCAGAGAGTGACACCACTTACCTTTGAAGAAGTCCCTTACCATGAAATTAAAAATGACAGAAAGGAGGCAGATATTATGATATTTTTTGCTTCTGGTTTCCATGGAGACAGTTCTCCGTTTGATGGAGAAGGTGGATTCCTAGCTCACGCTTACTTTCCTGGACCAGGAATAGGAGGAGATACTCACTTCGATTCAGATGAGCCATGGACCCTGGGAAATTCGAATCATGATGGTAAGAGCGCAGGTCATTTTTCAAAACAAGGATAAACTGACCGTAGACATATTGACAGGCTTTCAACTAGAAAGTATTTGGTTAGTGGAGCTTTCGCCTCCCATACAATGGTTCAGATGTTTTCTAAAACATGTATTCTGTCTTAAATGGGTAAATAATTTTATTAGTAAGTTTGTGACTCTGCATGCCTCTGTGCACACGTGTGAATGTTGAGGAGCGAACAGAAGCATGTGTCTGCTGGCTTTTTACATCTCTCAAGATTTGTACCATAGCTGCTACAGAAACTATGGCTCTGGGAGGGAAAAGGTGAACAAGAGTGTTGAAATGTAAACTCTGTATCTCATGGAATACTTAACAAGGGCAATTAGAGTTAGTTGTAATGGTGAATAGAAAGTTGAGAGAGTGAAGACATTTAAATGTCAAGTCGTTTTGATCCATGTTTGTTTTCTCACAGTCTGAGTATGGTCATAATTCCTCCCATCAGAGGTTGGGGCTGGCTGATTTGTTAAGGAAGACTGATGATTAGGACAACTGTTTTTATGATATTAAGCAATGAAGAGTTTCTGCATCTTTCTAGCTTTATCTTACTCTCTAATGGCAATGAGCACTTTCTGATCTATTTTCAAACCTTTGATTGAGGATAGTGATGACTTGTTTAAGTTGGAAAACCCGAATTTTACAGTGGCCTCATAAGATATAACTGCAATTTCCACGGTCTTAGTGATTTGGGAAGGACAACGTCTCTTTAGACCTTTAGGGATTCAAAATCACATTTTGAAACATTTTATAAGGATTAGAAGTTTACTTGGAATGTAAATATGGCTTGATTTTTAAACTGTATAAAAACATAGTAGCATTGTTGTGGCCATGATGTCTGAGGACATATGCAGAGGTAATGTCTTTCATTAGACCAAACAGTGTAGTTTGAAAAGGAGAAAAGCTTTCAGGCATGCAAGCCACCTTCAGGCCTGACCTAAAAGTGACAGCTTTCTTTCAGAATGGAATGCAAATTGAGAAAATTGCTCAGAGTTTTGAGTCGGTATCTATCAGATCATCTTTGAAAGAAAATGGAGCTGGCAAGTTCAACGTGGGAATGCTAATTTGTAGGAAAGCAGAAATTGTATGTTACTTG
>NW_008824286.1:137284-159646 GCF_000699105.1 Pygoscelis adeliae | reverse complement strand
TTTCCTGGCATGTTTAAATGACTAGATTAGATGTAGGCAGAGAAAGAGAGAGGTTATAGCCTGTGGGAGGTGTCGGGGGGATAGTGTGGAGGGTGTGGGAGGTTATGGTGTGGCGGAGAAGCACAGTCTTGCTATCTTGAAATGTCATGAATGTCTATTCCTAGGTTTGTGGCTGGAGGGCATTTTATAGGTTTCCTTTTAGGATCAGGATTGACAATCAGAGACTGAGTGATTACCTTGTGAGAGCTACTTTTGCAGCAGTTAGGTGTGTTTGTGCTTTATCAGTGGTCTGTGCGAGTTCAGTCTGGTCTTAGTAGTTACTTGATCTCAACTATGGGGTGTGAGGGTGGCTTGTATGCTGGATATGACTTCCCAGGTAAGCCCATGTATGAGACCTGGGAGTGCTGGTGTCTGGGATAGAAGGTCCTTACAGGAAGGTGGAAGGGAAGGTTTTGACAAGTTGTATTTGTTTTTTTTCTTTTCTCTTTTTCCGCACAAAAAGCTTCCTTCTGATGATAAGCTTAACAAGGTTGGGAGGCAGCTTAAAGACTGGCAGGGATGGCTCTGGGGAAAATTTTCCGCTGTGTAGGATGTTGTAACATAGATTATTACTTTTTTGAGGGTTTTTTGGTATAGTTTTTAGGACGCTGTTTGAGAGAAATGTATACAATGAGTAGGGGGTCTCTTTTTTCATAAAAGCTATTTCTTATGCAGTGTCTGTGTGGCTCTTTCAAAAACATGATGTATTTTTCTGGTGTGCTGAGTGACTGCCACAAGTGGTGTCCTCAAAGTGCATGTAATTGGTATTTGAGGGGCTGGTGTGCACTCCAAGGATAAATGTCATAGACATTTATCCCGCATAGACTGGGCGGCACGGTTATTTGAAAACTCTTTTTAAAAAGTCACCAGCAAGGGTGTTGAGAACGGTGGGGTCATATTTGTCCCCTCTACCTGGGGGAAGCGCTGATGATAGAAAGGGAATTTCATGTGTTGAGGATGACGGGGGTAAGCCTGTAGTCAGAGCATTATAGATGTGAGTGTTAAATGCGAGGAATTTGGGTTTTGCCTGTGTTCTTATGCTTGGTATGCAAATGTGAAAATGTCCTGTCTCCTCACTGGATGATCCAGGCCTTTTTAGGAGGTTTTTTCCTTCTGTTTCACTATTTCTCGTCATTGGAGCTCTCACTAGCTCCAGGTTCTCACCTCTGATGTGTTTTACTTGAAATGCTGTTAGCGGGTCTTAGAGTTTCTTCTTCGTCAGAGGTTTCCTGCACTGTGATCAGTTCACTGCCTTTTTTCATTGGAAATAAGGTGTTAGCAAGGACCATATTGTCTTTTTAACAGGAAGTATTTCTTCAAACATGGTCTTGCTTGTCCTTATGACATGTATTTTGGGGTTGCTCAGTCTGGAACTGAAGAAGTCTCTCAGTGAAAGAATAAATATACCCTACCAGTAGATCAGTAGCAAAGCTCTCATTTGTTCAGATGCAAAAAAGGAACTGTTTTGGCCATTCAGCATCCATTCAATGATTATAGAAATCTTAAAATAGCCATGAAATAACAATAGTATCTTTACATCAACTCGCAAAATATCACCATGTAAAACGTTCCATTCCTGACAAGAATGTGTATTAGCTGAAGGGAAAATTTGAACAATCTGCTTTAAAGCTCTCTTAGCCTTGCAACAATTGTAAAGGTAAATCTCTGGTCAACAGAGCAGGATGCTGAAACTGGCACTGTAGGTCCTCAGAATATTTGGCTGATCTATTTAGCCCATGTAGTTTTGTTACAAACCAGTATGATCTGAAGCTTTGCTTTTGTTGGTCTACATTTGTCTTACTGTGTTGTGGCACCTGAAGAGTTTCAGTAAGTCTGTTTTTGGATGCAGCTGTCGCCCCACAGAAGAACTGTTTTGGAGTCTTCACTAGCAGTGCAAATTTTATGGATAAAAGCAAAACATCTCACATGAAGTCTCATCCAGTCAGGAAAAAATGAATGATTATTTGAACAGATCTTTCTATGAAAACAGCCATCTCTGATTTGTACATGGAGAACGTGATATATCCTGTTGATGAAAGCTTCTATCTTGTAAAGATAACTTGTGGTAATCCACTAGGGTTCATTAGCAATTTTATCACACCAGCTAGTGGATAATTAGTTGGGATTTATATACTCATTATCATTTTGCATGATCATTATTATACTGATTTTGCCCCTTGTGGACAGCATGACCATTACCATGTCCCTTAAAGTTTTAGTATAATCATAATAGCAGTGATGCTGTTGGTTGTCTTTCTGAGACCATGGTAATAGGGGCACGTGCACCAACACTTCTGTTATCTTCTGCTGTGAAGAATGGTTCTGCATAGGCTTTCAAAGTGAATGCAAAGTTTCCTTCCCCCTGGATATTAGTTACAGTTCCATTCATGCATACAATTCCTTCAGCAGAGTAATACCGTACTTTCAATTCACGATTGCTGATTTATCATCTTAATTGTACTGCCTTCTCTGACACTCCCATAAGCAAGCTGTGGAAGATTAATTTAGATAATATTGTGATGAGGATGTGCAAAGCCAGGTAGGAAGTTGAACTCCTGGACCAGTCCTTACTAACTGGGATCACGGGATACAGAATTCATTTGTTAAGTTTTCAGATGAGAATGTCAATGGGAGCAGCTAGAAGCATGAAGCAGAATACTGGGATTGGGAAGGATCAAGGCAAATCAGAGAAATGATATGGCAAACAGGATGCAACTGAAAAAGAAGAGGTGTGTGGTTTTACATTTAGAGATATATCATCTATGCAACCACACAATGAGGAGCAACTGGCACGGTCACAGTTGCAGGGACTTACCGCATCTCATGTTTTTCCTGGAAGGTGTTCCTCAATAGAAATGAAAGCAGCTCTTGGCCTTTAGCTTATCCCAGACTTGTAGCAGCAAGGGCTCCGGCTTATTAGACTTTGATGTATGGGCACTTGGAGACAACTGAAGCCATTTTTAGAATCATTGTCTTTTAGCAGTACACTTTGTGTAGCTGTTCGCAGGCCAAGTGGCCTCTCTTGGCCGCTTAGAATGCAGTGTTTGGTCACTGAGTTACATCTCAATGCAGGCAGTCTCAGTATCCCAACTGCTTGCATTACCAGAAGAGACACCAAAGGTGACTTTGCTCTACTTTCTCCAAGTCTTGGGCTTTTTTTACTTGAAATGTGCTGTAGAAACAGCCAAGCAAACTTCAAACTGCCCATCTCAAGATTCACAGCCACTGACATACCTTGCTCACTGTAGGCAGCAAAGCCTGTGCCTGAAAGTGGGTAAAGACACTTGGCTGTGCTGGGTTCTCTCTCCCTTGGCTGCCTCAGTATCTTACCTAACTTGGCTCAAGCATAGAGGTGCTGCATGAAATCCATTATTATCTGGCCAAATCAAGTATTTCCTAGCTGTTATATGAAAATATATATATATGTATGTATCTCCAACAACAGGTTGAAAAGGAATCCTTGAGTAGCTGAAAGTAAGTTCTGTCAGTTTAAATATCCACATTACACCTGACTACTCTTACATCCCTCTGACAACTCAAACATTCATTTAATCCAGGTTAATTACAGGAAGTAAGTTTTAATCTCCAGTTTAACATTGCAAATAGTATCAATAATAATCCCAGGCAAATCTTCTTCATGGTCTTTTAAAAGTAAAAGACCATTGCTGTTATGCATGTTGTCAACACCATACCGCTAAATATGTGGTGTCTGCCAACCCACTGCAGATATTAGCTTTATAGCTATATAGATATAGCTGTATAGAGCTATTAGCTATATTCCTCTTGTTGGTAGTGAGCACAATACTTGTTCTGTCACTGTCGCTGCAAATAGCAGTGCCTGTATCTTACTAGTGCTGGTGCTAACGGCACACACCTCTGCAGTAACTACCCATGGCTGTAGCAAGCACTGCTGTTGCTGCAGGGTGGGTAACCAGAACTGCCACTGCTGGGGCTATCCCATCTGCGACGGTGATACCTGCTGTCAGTCTTCATGTACAATCCAGATTTCATTTCAAAGCTTATGTGTACCAGGCACCATGCTGGTCAGGAAATGCACTGAAGCAGTAGAAGGCTTAAAGTGGAGCAGGTTTGATTTAGGGAAGACATTTAGAGAACGTTTTTAATGCTAAAGCACGGTAAGTACTGAGGTATCCATGCCCTGCCAGGGATCACCAGAATTTTTTTTTCTTTCAGCATGCCCAGAGTTGAGCTCTAAGACCCTCCCTATCATCTGCTTGTTGTGTGGCATTGTAAGTGGGAGTGTGCCCAAGGGCAGCCACTTCAGCTTCTTCAGGAAACAACCCCAGTTGATAAGTTATTCCTGTAGCGACTCTAGTGTAACTCAACTTCACATCAAGTTTGATCATTTTGCAGTTCACGGGATTCATCTTTCAGTATCCTCTCTTCCAGGTACTCTCCCACGCTGTAAAGCTTCACACCTGTGTCAAGTTCTCTTTGTAAATATGGGATTACCACTGTGACTGCTCTTTAGATATTGGCAAGAAATGCTGAGCTTTGCTAACAGCAAGTAAACAAATATTGTAATCATTACAACAAACATGTCCCCATAGATCCTGGTGGGTTCCTCCAGAAGCTTCTTTGGAAAGCTTCTTGTTCAGGGCTTCTGAAGAAAAGCAAACCAAAAAGAGTGCCAGTGTTTACAAGACACTGCCAGAACTGGTACAGGAGATGAGACCTCATGGGTCGCTTTCAGTGCCAAATCAGTGCAGGAGCTTCTGCAGAAGTTCTGGAGAAAAAGGGCCTGAACCACCTTCTGGGAAGGCTTCTGTTGGCCACAGAGGAGAGGAACTGGACAGATTTTTCTCTGTGATTCCACCACAAGGACTAGCATTGTTTCAGTGGGCATTTACCTGGACAACAGAGCAAGCACTCCTGAAGTCACCATCTGGACTTCACATATGTTCAGGAACCTGAGCAGGTCTTTCAGGACAGCCAAATACTGTCTAAGCTGACTAATGTGAATGTTCAGCAAGGATCTTGAGGAGAAAGTTTTGATTAGGGTAGCTAATTTTGGAGGAGAGTCTTACTGATAGCCAGTGAGCATGAAAGCCTGTTGTACCTGTTGGTGGGGGGCATGCATAGCTGTAAGCTGACATTTAATCTGCTGGTCAGTGTGTTCAAAGTGGTGTCTTCACTGGAGATTTACTGTTTTCTATCCTGGCAGTATTAATATCGCAAACCTTCTTGATTCTTCTGGCATTTGTATCCCCATTCCTAAAGATGGGATCCTCTCTCTCACCTCTGCATTTACAGTGGAATTCAGTTGCACAAACATAGGCATTTAGCCAAGTTTTGAGAGAGCCACTCTCCTATCACAGCTTGGGCTGTTCTTGTTAAGAAATCAGGTGTGCCACATTACTTTGAGCTTGAACCTGCATGTCCTGGTACTCTTTTTATTCCTGCTATGAGTACAAAGTTCTTAAAATTGCCCAGGCATCTACAGATTTTCTGCCACAGCAGCGCTTCTGCTTGGAGTCTGTCCCATTTAAATCACTGACCCTTACCTTTATCCATTTGGTCCATCTTAGGTGTCTTATGGAGGATGTCCCATACTTCTGATACTTGTTGCCTTTACTGTCACATCTGAGTACTTGAATCTGCTCACTTGTCTTGAATATCCTAGAAGCCATTAAAGATACAATATGGAAGGTTTCTTCTCTAAAAAGGCAGTTACTGAGCAATGTCATTATACTCTACAGACCGTGTCTAGCTATAACAGGTTCTTCTTCTACCGACTGTCGGAAGGCATAGGTGTATGGCTTTCCCTGTTCAGATTCCTGGATCTTGGAGGGATGAGTGTCTTTCAAAGCTATGAATAATTTGTCTTTGAATGAGAAACAGAATTCAAGTACCATGCTTTTAATTCTCGGCTTCTAGAACTTAGTTTGCAGGCTAGTGCTCTAGGTCTCCAGTCAGATGCTTTAGGTCTCCACTCAGTTTAAACTCCTACACAAGGGATTGTGTGCATGCTTCCCCCCATCACTGTCATGTTTATCCCAGCACCTCTTTCTCTTTCTTCCCCTCTGAACCAGGGGAAGGCTGAAGTGGCCACAGTGTGAACCAGATAAGGGAACGGATGTAGCCAAATGTTGTTTGTCTTTCTCATCCTTTCTCCTGATCTGGTTTACCTTAGAGCTGCCCCAGCTCTTGGGCCCAAATGAAAGAGTAGGTAGAAATGGGCACCTGGGGCAGGAAAAAGGGCTGCTGCCCTTTCAGCTGCAAGATGCAGATCTTGATCATAAAACCGCAGCAGAACTATTGCATGTCTACATTCTGGGTAGAGTTTTATTTCTTCAAACCTATCTGTTAGTCTCTGCCTGCTGTTCTCCTTGCCTTTTTTGCTTCCTACTCTTTGTCACTATTTTCATACAGAAAGCTTTTCTTGTTCCTTAGGTGGATCTCTTTGCAAAATCAGCTTCGCTTTTGTTGGTAGTGCATGGTTGAAATCAGTGATGTTTTGCATTTAAAAAGAACGGAATGTAGTGTTTGGGGCCCCCAGTACATGAAAGGTGTCAGCAAACTGGGAAGAGTCCAGTGCAGGAGCACTGAGGTGATAAGGGATTGGAGCAAGAAGAAACCAGGGGAACTGGGCTTGTTCAGCCTAGTGAGGAGGAGGAGGATGGGATGGGGAGGAAGCATCTAATAGCAGTCTTCCACCTGAGGAGATATTATAGGGAGGACAGAGCCACACTCTTCTTGGAGGTGAACAGAGAAATGAACAAAAGGCAATGGGCACAAGCTGCAACAAGGAAAACTCCATCTGGGCATAAGGAAAAAAAATCTTCACTAACAGAGTGGTACAACTCTGAAGCTGGACCTGAAGAGGTTGTGGAGACTCCATCCTTTGAGACTTTCAAAACTTGGCTGAATGATGCCCTGAGCAACCTGATGCAGTTTTGAGATTAGCCCTGCTTGAAGCAGAAAGCTAAACTTGATGACCTCCAGACATGCCTTTCAATCTAAATTTTTCCATAATTCTTTAGCATTGCCAAACAGACAGAATTTTAGTTCCTGGAACTTAAGAGCAAATTGCAATTACTTCTCACGGCAACTCTGAGCTGTAACAAGATATTCAGCTCATGAAATTCTCTTTTCTATCACCAAATTCCCTTCTAAAAACAGGAATCTTTTAATATTGCAATTCCTCATGAAGGAGGACTGGTGATGCTCATAGGTGCATAAAAAGGTAGCTGGCAATATTTTTTGCCAGATGTTTGATGCTTTTGAAGTACCACCTCTTATTGTTACTTTCTTTTTTTCAAATGCAAAAATGTACAAGGTTTCTGTAAGCATTCACTAGATTAATCATACAAACATTGGATGTATGTTAGGATGCATTATATAACAGATCCTCTAGTATTAAGTGGTATGTGTAAGTAGGTTTGGCATTTTCTTTACCTGGTCAGGTAGTTCTTTATTGTCAAAGACTTCCAAGTGTTTCCAATCACTTTGGAAACATTGCTGACTAAACATTCTTTATCCTATTTGATTTGTTTGATTACAATCGTGATATTTTAGGTGGAGGAAGGGTACTAAGAGGAATGAAGATCATCCAGTTGTTGCTTTTTTTTTTTTTTGAGATTTGTATTGGTATCCACTTTCCTAGGTTGACTCTCTACTATCTACTTGCAACCCACTTACCTGACTTGTACAGGTACAGTGCATGCTTGCTGAAAAAGAAAATACAGCTTCCCTTAACCCTTGTACCTTCGTCCGTTGCATTGCCAGAACCTGGTAGTCTTTTAGCCTTGATTAATTCCTGTTTCCTCTGCATTTTGCCTTGGTTTCTGTCTTATTTCTTTCTTATTTTACCACTTTTTTCATGTTCATTTTCTATGGAAATGCTGAGGCCAGCAAAGACAGTCTACAAAGTGTCAATGTAATGAGCAACTTGACAGAGAGCGCATGTACTCACAACACAGTACACATATAATCTTTGTGCTATTTGGCTATTAAATACTTTTTTAATTTTCTTTCTCTGATTTCTCAGGTACAGAACATCTCCACATCTAAAGAGTTTTGTTCTAACAAATGGCATTTTGAATCCATCATTATTTTTCAGGCTTCTGACACTCTATTGTTGAAAATGAGCATCAGTATTTTTCAGAGCGAAAATCAGAGCTGCTTCGAAGTTACTCACGTGTCCTTTAACACAGAAGACCTGTTGTCTGAAAGACTTTCATATAGCTGTTGGAAGTCAAGTGGGGCATAAATTGTATTAAAATTTCAATTTATACTATCAGGCCTTTTTATGATACTTCACTCCACCAGATCATGCTGTTGGTCAGTACTTTTGTTCATTGAAGAAGACCAGTTCAGTATTTAGTCTCTAGAACATACCTACTTAACATTGGTTTCATCCTGTAACTGCTTAGAGAGACTTGTTCCCATAAGCCAGAGTTCTCTAAAATCATATGCTAATGTTGAACCAAATTTGAGCAAGCATATAGACACATGGTCTCAAGACAGCCAGCCACAGTAAAAAGAAATCAAATCAGGCGGCTTAAATCAGCAACAGTTTGAGATCACATCCCTGTCATGTCAGTCTAAACATAGAAGGCCATAAATAGAGAACTTGCAAATTAAAATTTTTTACAAAAGTAAAGTGAAGAGAGAAAGCCCACCAGCACACATGGAAGACTTCTGTCTTCAGATTCTTCTTCGCTACTGGACAGCATCTCTGTAAGTAGTGCTTTCTTTTGTTATATATGCTGTCATTATACAAACAGAAGTAGCATTACAGTAGTGCTGTGATAGTGCAGTCTGGATTTTAAAGCTTTGCAGTATTGACAGCTGAAATTCATTAATAAGGATCACCTGCAAATTCCACTTTCAAAACAATGTACTTGTAAATACACCTGATGTTCACAGTGTTCTATAAAGAAAATTATTATCCATTGCTTTTGTCAGTAATTGTTTAGTACACAGAGTATGAATACGGTTATTTAGGTATTTGGAATTCTATTGATTTCTGTATAATCAAAGTAAAATATTTTACTTCTTTCTACAGAGAATGGGATACTCTGAGATTCGTAGGAAGGAGCCAGTAGGGATCAAAATGATGTGTCGTTCCCTTAAAAAGGAAGAAAAAAACCAACTGTAAAAAAGGCAGGTCATGAGAATCAAGGTGAGCCAAAAAGTCTCTTTTTGCCACCTTCCTTTGTAAAGCAGAAACAGATGATGTGATGTGAGCCAAAATGCAGCAGTATCTCTAATAAACTTGCTGCATTCCACTTGCTGAAGGGGAGAGGAGTAAAACAACAGGTGTTCAGGAAGAGAAAAAATGAAAAATAGATGAATTCTTGAAAAGAGTTTGCTGGTCATTGCAGTCAGAGGTGGATTGCAGCATCAGCAGTGAAATGACACCCAATACTCTAGATTTTGAGATCACAACCCGGCAAACCTGGGAGTTTTCTAAACTACATCTTTTTTTTCTCTCTTGTTTCTGAAGAAGAGCACAAGATTTGAAGACCGTTTAACTAGTATTGCCTTCTGTACTCAAATCCACCAAGAATACCACTTTGAGGGGGGAATGTCTCTTACATCCCAGTTCTCTTATTTCTCAGTCCTGCTCAGTCTTTACAGGCCCATCAGGAACCTTCTGTGTCAGGGAAGGACAAAGACAGTAAGTCTCCCGTCCTAGGTAGAAAACACCCTCTTTGTGGCAAAGAGCTACTCTCGTAGCTTCCAGAACAGCACTTTCTCTGTTGCCAGCGCCGGGAGTTAAATATAATTTCAACCTGACTGACAAAAAAGAATCCCAAATAGCGCAAACTGGTTTGTATCCGTACTGCCTGTGCCAGGACCTGTTTGGAACAAGGTGGGCCAGCCTTCTAACTGTTTCAAAATCCTTTTTTGGTTTGGTGGTTTGGTTTTTTTTTTAGTTACCTTCCAGTTGTTCCATAGCTGGATCAAGTACTAAATTCTGTCTGTAGACCCTGCTGTACTTAAATACTTTTAAAAAATAAAACTACCAGCACAGCTTCTTTTCAAGACTGATGGAATGAAAGTCATATCTACATTTTCCGTGTTTTAATGAGTGTTTTTCTTTTCCTTACCATCTGTTCTACCAAATTAGGGAATGATTTGCTAATATAGGTAAATATGAGTTTTCATTTTGGGATTGGTAATTCTTCGGTATTGAATTGCTTATTGAATTACAACCTACACTTGTGAAAGATAAGGGAAAATTTTTCAGCAGAACAGTCTTATTCCATTGAATGTCAGGCTGCTGAGCCAGCTAAAGCAGTCACGACTTCCCCTGTCTCTGGCTGCCCACTCCTGCCTCCACATCACTCAGTCAGTTTTGGTCTCACCATTCCAGAGAAATATTTTATATTTTTCCTGTGAATTTCTACAGGAGATTGTCCTCATAGCACTATCTGTGCCATGTCAGATAAAGCACAGTTTGCAACATTAATCAGGTCTGTAACGCAACTAACAGACCTAGTTTGCACACTGCCTTTTGGGGACAATAAGGCAAACTACCTATCTTTCATGATTGGTAACATAATGCAGTTCTTTGTCTTTCTGCAGTCACTTGATCTCATGGAGATCAGGTTGTTAAAATGGCTGTGATACAATTTCTGTTAAGACTGCATATCACTCATTCTTCTTTCTCCAGTGAAGCTGTTCAAAGACACTCTTAAGAGCTTTCATGAAGTCCTTAAGATGCATCATATTTATTGCTACATTTATAACAATAATGGTTGATGAACAAAATGAAACCTGTATTTCTTTTTAACATGTATTTTCTTCCTTTCTAGATAGAAAATCTGTTTTCTACATTTCATTTGATGCAAACAAATGGAAGAGCAGTATCACCACTTCTTCAGGGTCTTCAGAAGATTGAAAAGCTTTTCTTGAGCAGAGCATGTTGTGGAGGTGAATGGAGGAGTACAGACAAATCACATGTTCTTCTGTTTGACACTTCAAACCTACCAGGTCTGAAGATGCAAGAACCAAGGCATAGCTTAGAGTAGCCCTAAAGCTTCTTTAAGTTGTGCTTGGAAAACAATTGTCTCTACATGGCTGTTGGAGTGGAAGGGATCATTTTAGTGTATTTAAAGCATGTTTAGTTCAGACCATCTTTTCTGTAATTACCCTAGGCATGCTATTGTCACAACCAATGGTCTGACTTCTTCAGTATCATTCTTACTTTAATAAAATTTCAAAATTTAACCTTCATATGTCTTTTTAATTATGTCTGAGTAAACTGCAAAATGTAGATGTGTTAGCATGATACAGTTCATAAAGTATAAAACTAATATGACAAAGATCAGAGATTCACGGTTGCTTTTCTATTATTAATCAGCTAGACAATATTATTTGTACTTCTGTTGTGCTAGAAGCTCTGTCCTGGATTTACACTCCACTGTGCTAGGTGCTCTACAGAGTCTACCTACACTCATTACAGCTATATATATAGCTATCGTGCTCAGGGATAAATACTGATAGTAATATCACAACATTGCCATAATAGTATCCCTGTGACCTATTTCTCTAAACCGATAGGCATTTAAATGAGTGTTTTTCTTGACCTACAGCAATTGGATACCCTACTATGCAGTGAGTTACTTAGCCAAATAAAGAAAAGGTTTTGATATGGATTTGCATAATTAAAATGAATGAAACTGTACAAGAAGGCATGTGCTAGCAGTTTCACAAAGAAAAACTTTTCTCAAGATGTCTGTTACCTGATTTAACAGCTGTTTTTCCAGCTGAAGATGAAAATCAAAGAAGCGTGAGTGATGATGGAGTATGTGACTAGAAGGAAGATCATACATAAATCAGTTTATCTGTGACTACAGTGTTCTCTGTGTTGGTGCAATAAAACCATGTTTCCTATCTCTGCAGGGAAAGGTAGTATATATTATAAACAATTTGAGAGTACTTAACCAAAGAGCTGGTTTTGATGTGTGATTATATTGCAATTTGTCTCAAGTAAGTTAGCTCAACTGGGAATACATCAGCTAACAGGAGGTTTATTCTGAAAACAAGTTTAGATTACTTTTAATTAAGAAAACTGAACTAAAAAGTATGTTTCAAGTTGTGTGTATTCTGTGTCTGGTGTGTGCATGGGGAGTATAGAGCTATTAAACTGAATGTAAGATAAGCAGTGTATTCACCTGGTTTGGCATCATGATAATGGGCGATGCTTTTATATTGTTATAGGTCTGTCCTCAATTATAACTTTCTCTGGTGATGACATTGTTTTGGTAAGGAAAACACTTCAGTAACTTTAAAGCTAAATTAACTGTGTTTGTTTATGCTTTAGCATAGCAGGTCAAACTATTTGACTCAATGAACCAAGTTACAAAACTACCCCCAGTTTTACAGAATCATCCTCTCTCTGGTGCTTATTGGTGGACTTTTGGATGCCTCCTGAGAATCGAGAAGGAGAAAGCTCAGGCAGGTCTCTGACCAGACCTGTTTATTTTGTACAGATGGTGCAAATGAGCAAAAATTGTTGGATTTCTCTTGGGACCTTCCCTGCAAATACAAAGCAAGGGTAGTCAGTTCCCTCTTCACCCTACTGTCTTACCCAGGTGGCTGGTATACACTGAATACAAGTTCTACTTGTTAACTTGGTCTTGGTCTTGGGGGAGGAGGTTGAACAGGAAATTAAGGAGCTTTGTCTGGTTGCCTGACCTTGTTTCCATACGAGTAGCAAAGTATCAAGCTAGGCTATTAGTTCTCCATTCTGAATCTTGCTCCAAGAAGATGGACACTATTAAGAGTGCTGTTCGGACAAGAGTGGTGGAGAACATGAAGGTCAGAGACCTTACTGCATGTTCAAGAACTAACAGAAACAATTTGAGAGGTACAAGCTCCTTTCAAGACTCCTGCAGATCAGCTGAGTGGACAGTTTCCAAATGGCAGCCAAACAGCAGTGGGTAACAGTACACAAAGAGCCATCACAGCTCCAAACTAAGGGCTGTGGGAGGAAATAAGTACGCTGTCAGGCAATAGTTCTATACCTTGATATTTTCTTTTCAGAGCAAATCCTAGCCCACCCATTGAAAAGAAAATGAACAATGTGTTCTCTTCCACTCTATGAAACTCCCTACCATTTACAAAAATACAGGGAACTTCTTGCTTAACGATGTTATTGGTATAAACTGACCCCTCAAGAAATAGGATGATGAATCTAGAGCTGGGTTTTCAAGCACTCTGTGCTTACAAAATGGTCTTAGATTTCTTTCTCCTGTCTTTCTCTTCCCACAAAATGCATGCTGTCCACTTGCCCTCTGAGAATGACTTAGCTGCTTTCAGACTTGGGACCCTCATAGAATATAGCAGGGTGCGGAAGGCAGATGACATGGGCATACTGGAAGGAAAAGAACTATGGATGTGTCTGGGAGGAGGCTAGAACAAAAAGAAAGGTGTGGGGATGAAACAGTGGTGAGAAATCTTTAGCCAGGGCAGGAAGCAGGGGGAGAGGGAGCTATGTCTGCTGGTGCAGAGAAGCAAGAGGAGCTTCTTTTCCTGCTTTCTGTGGAAGTCACTTCATTTCCTAGAAATTCTCTTTAGCTCCACTTCACCTGCTCCAGCCACCACCTCCCAGCACATTGCTACTCCAGTTTGAGTGGCCTCCTAGCAATATATATATGGAGGATAGCTTTTCCACTCCAGTGTTGACCTGTCCTCTGTGGCTGTGCTAGAACTGGGAAGGTTCATTTCTTAGTGAGTCCCTTACCTCTAGATGCAAGGAAGCAGAGCTCCCCAGCCAAAATTTTCTGTGTTCTGTGGCATCCTCACACACCACTGTCAATCAAAATGGTGTTTTAAAACTGGACAGCAGCAGCTGTTTTCCACAGTTGTCCCTATTTCTAGGTATAGGTATTTCATAAGGATAACTAGGAAAACGTGCATTTCTGTTCAATAGTGGAAGAGCTGGTTGGCCTGACCACCATGAGTGTTGGCATACTTCCTCAGGTATAAGCCTTCATCTTTCTGGGCTTGCTGATCATATCAGAACTCTTCCTAGTTGTCTCACTGGTGATCAAGGGACCAACAAAGAGAGGTGATCTGCTGGACCTCATACTTAAAAAGGAAGAACTGGTGGGTAGTGTGAAGATCAGTATCATCCTTGGCTGCAGTAACCATGAGATGGTGGAGTTCAAGATATGTGTCAGAGGGGTTGATATTGAGGTCAATACTGTTTAATACCTTCCTGAATGACTTCAATGATGCAGCCGAGTGCACCCTCAGCAAGTTCGAAGATGATACAAAATTTGGAGGATTGGTTAATATAATAAATAGTGATGCTGTCATTCAGAGAGACCTTGAGAGGCTGGAGAAATGAGCTAACAGGAACCTAATGAAGTTGAGCAAAGATAAATGCAAAGCCCTGGGCTTTGTTGGTGGCCAACAGACTGGAAAACAGCTTTGCAGAGAAGGACCTGGGGGTCCTGGTTGACACCAAGTTGAACATGAGTCAGCAGGGTGCCCCTGCGGCACCGAAGGCCAACAGCATCCGGGGCTGCATTAGGAAGAGCACTGCCAGCAGGTCAAGGGAGATGATCCTTCCTTTCTACTCAGCACATCTGGAGTGCTATGTACAGGGCTTCCCAATACAAGAAACTTGAAATTCAAAACTTGACTGGACACAGTTCTGGACAACCTGCTTTACTTGACCTTGCTTGAGCTGGGGGGTTGGACTAGACAATTTCCAGACGTGCATTCCACCTCAACCATTCTGTGATTCTGTGTGATTCTGTTTTCCAGCTGTAAAGTGGGCTGGCATTTGTTTTGAGCAGAAACAAGTGATTGAAGGCTATTTAAAACTAATTTAAATGAAAATAGTGTCTGATCTTATGCTCCTGATAAAGGTTTAGCACATAGAGGCAAGTAACTTACATAGATTTATATGTAGACTTAAATAGAGACAAGTTCTAGACATGCTGTCAGTACAAACTCTGCAGATACTTCAGCAAGGAGGAAAATGCCACAAATTGTTGAGGGAAAATGTCTCCAAGCACTTAGCACAGGCACAACCTGTGAGCCCATGGTAAAAGTCACTCAGTACAGAGCTGACTTTTCATGAGACTCCTCTCATGAAAGTCAGCTCTGTACTGATTGACTTTTACCATGGTCTTCCATGTGTGAGTAGTTGTGGTATTTGGGGCCAGTTCTGTTCAATATCTTTATCAATGATCTGGACGAGGGGATCGAGTGCACCCTCAGTACGTTTGCAGACGACACCAAGTTGGGCGGCAGTGTTGATCTGCCGGAGGGTAGGAAGGCTCTGCAGAGGGACCTGGACAGGCTGGATCGATGGGCCCAGGCCAAGCTAGAAGAGAATTAAAAACTGGTAGCAAGGAAAAATTGTATTGGAGAAATAAAATTCTTATTCAATTGTTAGTTTTTTTCCTGGGAGACAGACATATATACTTCTGAACTGTGGCAGGGGCTGGAATAAGTGATACATTTTTTCACAAGCAGCATTTACAGTGTCTGCCAGCTAAAGAGACTGAAGGTTTAAATTTTTCTCTGCAGCAAGCAGGGTTGGATTGCAAGTTGGCTTCTGGAGCGTGTTTGCCCCATTGGAGGTGCACAATTCATGACAAATTCCACTTAGAGTTGTATATTACTGCCGGTGTCTGGAAAGACTCACAATTGCCAATTCTCAAAATACTGCTGCAAGTGGTTTTCTTAACAGCTCACTTATCAGAGTGTTACAAATCTGAGTCTTGCCTCATACGTGTATGTGTGCAGAAATGAAGACGTTCAGAGAAGCTAGGAAACATGAATCTTCGAATCCCAAAGCCTAGCAAATCACTGTGATTCAAACCTACTCTCCTGACGCCTGGGAGGAGTCGTACAGTTGTATGTTCCTTACAGTTGTATGTACACTTCCCTTTGCCCAGGGAAGTGGTTGAGTCACCATCCCTGGAGGTATTTAAAAGACATGTAGATGAGGCGCTTAGGGACATGGTTTAGTGGGCATGGGGGTGTTGGGTTGACGGTTGGACTCGATGATCTTGGAGGTCTTTTCCAACCTTAATGATTCTATGATTCTATGGTAGCAATGAAAATTACACTGTCATTTAAGTGACATAGGAGAGTAAGTCCACTTAATTTTCAACAGGACTTTGAGTCTTTGAATCCCTTTTGAAAACTGGGTGCATCTTCTAAGCTTGAGTGTTTTTGAAAACCCATGAAGAGTGATCAATCCTCCAAACTTTACCATGAAACTACTTAATGCATTTTATACTATGCTGTGGGACATTTTATTGACTTGTTCTGCACACACCAGATTTTTCAGCAGCAGACTAGAAAAAATCAGTAAGTCAGTCCCCATTTGGATTTCTGAATACAGAAATTCTGGAATTTTAAATGCATATATGGCTAAATTTTAGCCCACGTATGTTTTTGGACATTTGTATTTGAACAAATGTATTTGAACATTTATTTGAAATGCATTTGTATATTTTAACATCTTGCATGTTCAGGTGCTTACGCCCTCCAACTCAAATGTTTAGACAATTTAACCATTTTGGTGTGGTATGTATGACCAGTTGAGCACTGTTTGTTACTGACTTTAGGTATCTTGAGATGCTGGCAAAGCACCCTGCTGTGAAGACTTGCAGAGCCCTCAACCTATATTGTCACGTTTTTATGGGTAACAGGGAAGCAATAAATATTTTAAAAGTGGAGATAGTTCTACATGAATCACTGTTGCAACTCCTGTCTCAAGGAGAGCTCAGCCGTGTACACAAAACTGAACTTTTTTACCACTAAGATAGGTGCAGTTTGGAGATGTGGGGAATGGAGATACGCTGTTTGGAGATGCTGCAAAGCAGCCACTGAGCTGCCACTGCCAACTGTTTTCTTCCACATCTGATTGCAAGTGCTCTTGGTTTGTGCCTTGACAAAAAAAGCAGAGAAGCCCAATTCAGGCAGAATTGAGGGCTCAGGCATTTTATTGGCATGGGTAGACTCTTACATCTGTCCTCGTTGGCTGTGTCTTCATCCCTCACACAGCCTGTGTCACCTCCCATGTCAAGGTGCCCTCGTAGAGTAGGACATCCAGGGACCACACTAGATCAAGGAGATGAGGGTCCCAAATCCATGGGATTGAAGAGGAGTGTATGCCTGTAACATAGAGTTGAAGGTACCCCTACTTCACACTCCTACCAGCTTCTGGACCGGACAGGGCTCCTCAGCCCTTTCTCTTCCTGTCAGGAGCATGTCCCTTATTTCCTCCTTCCTCCTTCTCCCTCCTGCCATTGGGATCCAACCCAACCTTTCCCTATGTGGCTCTACCTCCTGCAGGATGGTGCTACCTGTGCTCACCTCCTCCCGCAGACATGGCAGTGCCAGGAGTCCAGCAAAGTAAAAGCATGTTGAGGAGCCTGTGCTAGAGGAGATGGGGTTGTCCCAGGTACTACATGTGCTACGGTGGGTGTTAGCTCTGGTCTTCTCTGTCCTTCCTCCTGCCTTGCCAGGTGCCTTACAGATCTCCCCTTGGATTTGGTGGTCCAGGTCAGATCAGAGCACAGCACCGGAGGACCCAGAAGGGTGACAAAGCTCCCTTCCCACCATGTACCCTTGTTGATTAGCACACTGGCAGTGCCGTCACCTCTCCTGGCAGCACTCAGATAAGGAGGCAATGGTATCAGAGCAGCCTATTTTGTTGGCCATTTTCTGTAAACTCTCTACAAAAGAGTCTACAGTCAGTGTCCTTTCACTCCAGGCACCTGCCTGTTTTACCTGGTCTGAGGGTGCTCATGGTCATGGGTGGTCATGGGCTAGGAGCCTCCTGCCCATTCTGTGGCAATGACTGTAAAAGCTGCACAGACTTTCAGGACTAAAACCATCTCCAGGAACTGACCCTGGCACTGTGACCTGCTGTGCAATAGGATAGCAAAGCATTTGCTTCTTGCTTTATGAGTAAGTGGGGCTTGGGATTGTGTCAAGCTGTGGCTGTGTACTAACCTGGCTGTGCCTTCCTTCCACAGGGAATGATCTCTTTCTGGTCGCAGTCCATGAGCTGGGACATGCGCTGGGTCTGGAACACTCCAATGATCCCAGTGCTATCATGGCTCCTTTCTACCAGTACATGGAAACACACAACTTCAAACTGCCCCAGGATGACCTCCAAGGAATTCAGAAAATCTATGGTGAGCAACACTATCCAGTCATCTACTCTGAGCTCGAGCCTAGTGAGTATTTTACAGCCACAGACAGGTAGCCCCCAAAATGCTTGCAACCGGTGGGCTGGATTTCCTGCCATAGCTGAATGGGGAACTGTTTAAAGCCCTTGATCCACAGCCAAATATCAGACAACTGTCCCAGTGGCAATATCTTTGCACAAGTCAGGATAACCAAACCTCTGTGATCTCCCTGCTGCTCCATCCCTCACTATGTCCCCAATATCAAGGAGCACTAGAAAGGGAAAAACAGGCGGTTTGTCCATTAGGAACAGCCAGTGCAAATAGAGGGGAAGAATGCGAAGAACATGGAACATCAAGGAAAGGTAAAAAGTATTTATGCACTCATTTTTTCCTCCATATATAGAAGGTGGGGAAAAAAAGTTTGGATCTGCTTAGGGAACACTTTACTTCTTTTAATCTCCAGCTGAACTTTGTTGTATAAGTGCCACAAAGATACGGGCTCAAGGAAAAGAGAGAGGAAAGGAGGCAGAGGGATTATGGGAGAAAACCAAGGGGCTGCAGATGATGTGGTACCATGTGACAGGATCATGGATACCAGGGTGTGAGGACAGGGACTTTCAGAGAATTATTGGCTGAAGGAGACTCTGGGAGGAAGGAAGATGCAGGTTTTAGGAGCCGCAGTCAAGGGGAGGCTGAGCTAGAAGATGCTGATGGTACAGTTTGTGGCAGCCCATGGAAAACATGTTTTGTCAAACATCCCTGATTCCATTCTTTGAGGAAAGTACAAGTTTGACAGAGAGGTTATTTCATAAATGTAGCATAGAGCAACTATGCTATGTAGCTATGCAACATTTGCAGCTGCTTGATGTCTGGAGTCAAATATTAGCTCCCAGTACCAGTAGAGCAGATATTACATGAATTAGACCTGAAAAAAAACCTTATAAGATGGTTGTCAGTGGGAAAGCTGGTGTTTGTAAGGGATTGCTGCTGGGATCAGTGGCAGACCTGACACTAGTCAATGTTTGCATCAGGGATCTGCCAGTGAATTTTAAATTACTTATAATAGAATTTGTGTCAAGACCTATAAGACTCCAAAGCAGTACAGCAAGACTTTAGAGGTCTAAACTGTATGTCAATTGTTTGAGTCTGATTTTTTTTTTTTTTGTGACTGCAATGAGATTAATTTGTTCAAATGTAGATGCCTAAAGAAGAGAAATCTCTTCTGGGCTAGTTTCCCTGACTCCTGTCTGGGGAATGGGAAAAAACAAGCATTTGTAGAGTGCAGTTCATCCTCACTGTAAGGCAGATATCCAAGTAAGGTCCAACATTTAAAATGGCTTGAAATACACCCGGGGGCAACTGGCTTTTCCCATTAGTGCAGCTGAAGATTTCTCTTTATTGTTCATTACCAGGATGAACTCGCATGGCAATTGTCCTACGGTATCATTTAATTATGCATACTTTAACATAGTATATATTCAAATACTCAGGATAACAGAGACTCTGATGGTTTTGAAATAAAGTGCTGGGGTAATAAGTATTAAACTTTCATTAAATAACATACCTAAGTTTTCATTTTTGAAAGATGCTAAAATGTCATTACACTGTTTCTATTTTGAAATGTTCCTGTGAACTTTGACTAATCAGAAAGAAAAAAATAATCTTAATTTATCACTGACAGTGAAAGTGCAATCAAGAAAAAATTACTGGTTTCTCTGTTTTTAGATACCTTTTTGGAAAGGGAGCAGATAAGGAATTGACAGCCATGCTTCTTCACATTTGTGGTTCAAGCCAGTATCAGCTGTGGCTGAGCTGGGGACCAGCACTCCCCCAGCACAGCTTGGGCAGGGACCCAATGCCCAGGGCTGAGCTGAAATGGGGCTCCTGGGCCCATGGGTGGGGGTGGAGGTACTTGGTGATGCTGGTCAGGGCCATTAAGACCTATTAGTGTCCTCTGGGCCCTGACAATTTGTGAGAGCACTGCACGGCGTCTTGTGCACAGCTATGACAGAACAGAGGTCTCCGTACTGTACTGCCTATGGCTTGGCAGCAGCACCACTACACTTCCACTTATTTTTCACTTACATAGTGACATTAAATGTTAGCCACATACTGTGTTAAGATTCTCTGTATGCAATATAATATGCTTAAAATTTTAACTCAGCTTGAAAAAAGCAGTATGAATGAATTACTACCTCATACAGGTAGAATCATAGAATCATAGAATCATTAAGGTTGGAAGAGACCTCCAAGATCATCGAGTCCAACCGTCAACCCAACACCACCATGCCCACTAAACCATGTCCCTAAGTGCCTCATCTACCCGTCTTTTAAATACTTCCAGGGATGGTGACTCAACCACTTCCCTGGGCAGCCTGTTCCAATGTTTAACTACTCTTTCAGTAAAGAAATTTTTCCTTACATCCAGGTAGTAATTAGGAATTACTTTGTTGACTATCATGGAATCACGTGAGGCTCTTCTCTGAGGCCTTTGAACTGAAGTGGGTTGGGGATGGTGTTGGTGGTTGTAGAGATAACTAGTCCTGCAGGTAATAGAAGGAGCAGCTTCTGCAGTAGGAGTTTTGATTCCCCAGGTAGAGATTTCGGCCCTTAGCACAGAGTTACAGTCCAAAAACTAAAGTTTAGTTTAAAACTAGGTTTTACTTTTATGGTTCACAAAGAAAAGATGGAAAATGCAGGTTATGTTTCTCCCTGGAACTGGCGATATGAGAACAGATCCTTTCATCTGAGCTTCTTACAACTGAGAAGGGACTGCTGAAATATCCTTCCTGTAGCTTTAGCAGGAACATTCAACTAATGTGTTTTATTTCCACAGTGCCAGTCTGCTTTGTTGTGCCTTGGGAATGCCAAATGCCCGTCTACCAGAGCACCTGTCCAAAAATCAAAACTTCCTGCTTTCTTGCTGCTTTGACATTCTCTACAGTGCAGCAGCGTGTACTCAATACGTATTATTTAGGAACCTACTATGCAAAATAAGTCATAGAGCCAGAGCCACTGCCTTGCCTGTAGCATCCTTTCTTAAAAATAAATTCAATTAAAACTTCTAATTTTTCATTCCACTGAAGTTGCTAGAACAAAGAACAGGGGCTCTGCTAAAGCTTAAGTCCATTTTGTCTCCTTCTTTTGGGAATGATGCGTTTCAAATGTATTTTTATGTTGTATCTGTGTTTATCCATTAGAAAAGAAATATGTCTAAATATGTCATATAATAATTTGCTGAATTATTAAATTATTTTCTGCTGGATTTATTTCAAAACTCACCTAAAGAGACAGTAGGTGATGTGAACTCGTTTGTGCTTCATGCTGGTTAGTATAAGGACAATGTTTAAAATGTTATTTCCACTTATAAGCTAATGATGAAAAAGCCAGCAGCTCACCGTGTGTAACAGGGTAGACTGTAAGACAAGTCAGCAGTATTTCCATCTTCTGATAGGTGCTTCTTGTAGCAAGTTCCTTGACAAAATGAGGGAAATATCATGACTGTTCTTTACATGTCTTTTTCAGAAGGATGTCTCCCACTGTACTTATGTGCCCATGTCACAAATGAGATGCCCAGGAAGGAATTAAACTGGAAATAATACCATTATGTAGGTCCCCTGGATATCCTGTTGACTGCCTTGTTTTGCTAGTGTTGAAGTCAGGGCTGCATGCAGCTACAGTGCAGATGGGGAGACATACTCAGCCATGGCCTTGTCACACAGCCTGAACTGGTCATCCTTCAGCACTGGTTCTCCTGTTCTTCACGTCCTGCTCTAAGTACCCTTTTGCAGTAGGCTGTGAAGCAGCCTCTCATGTTAGGAGTGACTCTTATGACACTATGCCTGGGGAGCAGAGGGGTTGACATGATGTGCAGGGAAAACTCACATTCACACGGATGCTTGGAGCTGGTAAACCAGGCCCTTTCAAAGCCTAAGGTCACAAAGGAAAAGTCTCCTAATGACTCAAAGATAGACCAAATCATTAAGCCTGGAAACAACCTCAAGGATCTGGGTCCTTCCAAATCTCACTGAGGATGTGTCAACCTCACAAATCTTTTCTGCAGCTCAAGAGAAGAGCTCCCAGTCAGTGTACATGCTGCATCCCATGAGGGCTGAGGTCTAGGGTGGTCATGAAACCACACCAGCGCCTGGCCAAGGAGCTAGACAACACCAGCTCTCAC
>NW_008824286.1:114378-137206 GCF_000699105.1 Pygoscelis adeliae | reverse complement strand
CAGTGTCTATGAGCAAATGGCACCTTCTGCTGGCCTCATTACTCCTGTGTAGCAAGCACGAGTTCGTAACCTCCCTCACCTTTTCCCAATGGCGGCCCATAGAGCCATCCCAGATCCTTGTAGCCTACATGTATGGCTGCATGAGATGGCTTCTGATGAAACAGCAGAAAGACCTGATGCAAAGTGCTCCACGTGGTGACACTGCATTGTGAGTGGGACCATCAGAGCAAGGTTTGCTGTCCTGCAGGACCTGGAAACATTAGGCATAGGACTGTTTTCCAATAGTGTCCTCTTGAACGTGGGAAGAGAATAGAGTAACATCCAAGACCTTATCTATAGAAGCTGCAAGATCTGGAACTTTTGGATCCATGCACCATGGTGCTGTGCTCGTAGGAAGGCAGGGGAAGGAAAATGCACAGCAATAGGAGAGCTGGAGGGATCTGCCCTGGTGCCACATCTCTGGCATGTTGCAGAAATACCAGACTCCCTCTCTATGTTGCATCCCTTCATTTGCACCTTTCCTTCTGTCCAGAGACTGTTGGACCCAGCAGGAAATACCAGACTCCACCTCTGGTGCATCCACTGAGTCTCACCTGCCATATGCCAGGTCTCCATTCCCATTCCTCTGAAAACAGGCAGGGAGTAACCGCCTGGTTCCCAGTGCTGTCCTTGGGGTCCACCTGACACCTGGAGGACCCTGCCAAGACACAGGCACTCACCCATGCCCACATCAGCCCTGAAGCTGCACACATCGGGTGTGAGAGGAAGGACCTGATCACGTGGATCAGCTGCCTCCTGACGAAGGGGGAGCTGAGGGGGAGCCCACATCTCTTGGGACGTTTCTCAGCTGATGGAGAAACACTGCTTTATGTTATGGCTGGGCATGAAATACTCCTCTCATCCTACAGATCTTTCTGAGTACAAAAAAATGTTCTGTTTTGCAGTGGAGCAGATGTCAGGCTTCTTAAAGTTTTTTGAGAGGGGAACTGGGGTGCAAGTACCACAGCTGGAGCATCTTGCAGAGCCCCAAACTCTCATCATTTGCCTGTCTAAGCCTGGGAATTTTGGATCCAGTTTTCTTGCACCCAAAGCAGAGGACCCAACCTCAAGGTGAATCGCCTTATTACAGAGCCCAGGAGAGCATTCCCTTTGGCTTAGAGCAAGGATTTCAGCCATGGACGCTTGTCTTCCAGGTGAATGCTCTATCACCTGGGTGGCAGTTGGTCATTCAGAGGAGAATATCTATGTGAGAAGGGCTCAAGAAACCCTTCCTGCCGCCCAGTGATGATCAAGGGGGCCTCGACTGCCCAACTGTTGGGTACACTGTGGGTCCTGGGGCTTGTTCTGCAGACTGTAGTGCCCTGTGGCAAGGATACCCAAACTAACTGAAATAGCTCATTCACTTCACTGCTGAAGTCTAACCTCAGAAGTGCTCTGTGGACAGGTTTACCAAGCGAGCAAGGGAAAGGAGTCCTTCCTGAGTTCTGAGCTGTTGTGGATGGACTGTCTCTTGTCCCTGAGATAGCTTGTTGGCAGCTAGCTCTTTTAATATGAACCCGGACCTCTCTCCACTGTCTTGGAGTCTGCAGAGCAGCCAGGTAGGTTTCTTTCACTCTCCCAGGCTCATTTGGACCATATATTTTGATTTGAAACTGAGGAGCCTTTCCTGTGTACCTGGGTAGCTGGTACAGTCCTGCAGAAACATGCAGACAGCTCAGCTCTTTACAACCAAAAAACCCCTGTATGTTATTCAAAGTGTAACTAACTGCCTGCCTGTAGTCTGGATGATAGTTTTATTCTTGGAGTGAATGTTAAGAAGATGATAAAGACAGGCCTTTGTTTGCAGGTGGATCGTTATCATCTCCCCTGATCTGAAACTAAAAGCGTCCTCTGTACTGGCAGGCTTGGAGAGCCGCCTGGCTTGTGCAGAGCTGGCTGTGACAGATGCTGAGCCATGCAAGACGCTGAGCCTCCAGGCAGGTGTTGTGCAGTTGAGGGAACACTCTGTCAATAGCCAGGAGGACAGTACAATTATATTTTGTCCTCAACTATCGACACAGTGGCTCCTAAATGCCTCCTCTCTCTGTGTTATCTTCACAGGTCACCTTGGTATTCAGATGGTCTGCGACAGAGGAAGCATGAAGGGAGGAGGCTAAGTGCCAGTGGCGGAAGTCACACTCTGAAGGTGATCTGCTGTGACCCAAAAGCTTTCTGACATTCTTTGCCTTGGTTGTGATAGAGAGGAAGAAAGTCTTCTTCTCCACACAGTGTCTGTCAAGTCCCAGCAAGTTGCTTCCCTCCAGAATGTAGAGTTTCCAGCTCCAGGAGGTTTCTTACCTGCTTCCCGTGTGGAAGTGGCTTCAGGTTCAGCCCTGGGGGTGGGTTCGGCTCCAGTGCTGGGATCACACGCAGTAACTAGGTGACCGGGTTCAGGCCCAATTGCAGATCCATGCAATAGCCTCTCTCACTTAATTTTTCTCTCAATGAGATTTGCTCTGACTGATTCTCTGAAGTTGCTTGGAAACATAGTGATAGAGGTTGTGATTTGCGCGCGATACTGCCTGGTTAGTTATATCAGTGGTGGGTGTAATCGGTTCCTGTAATAAATACCAAGGTACCAGCATCTCTTAAGTAACTCTTTGTTCACATAGTCATCTCTGCTGCTGATAAACCTGTTATATCTGGCCTTTAACCATCTGTTTTGGAGGCAGATTACTGTGATGAGATTCTGGAAATAGTAATGACTGGCAAACTATATAGGGTTTATTCATACTGCTTTCATGCCAGGTTGTGCTCTGAAGTGGCTTAGGTCTTATGAGATAGCATCTTTCTTCAGCAATGGACAGGCTGTGCTTCTGCTTTCCATCCCCCTAACTGTAGACCAAATTCTGCCTGCCTAGCACTTGGACCCAAGGCTTTTCATGTTGTATGTGTGCTCCTCTGCTCTTTGCACGTGTATAACTGTAGGATTACCTTCCACCTTTAGCTGTAAGTCCACCCTCACTCAGTGATGAAGCAAAGGCAGCAATTAAAAATAAAAATGCAATCTGTATAACTACAAGAGGAGACAAGACAGCAATCAGGATAAATTAGAAGGCCCAGAATGCATAAAAACGAGAAGAGAAGTGAAAGATAGCAAGGAAAAATCCATGGCTAGAAGGGAAGGACAGTAAGAGGAATATTTTAAGTAAGTAAGTGAAATGGCAAAGTCTGCATCCAAGCAAGTTGTAGTACCACCTGCAAAATGCATGGGAAGCCTGGTCAGTGCTGGGTACCTCCTTCAGAGCAATATGCCAGCGCTAGTTTGGCCACTGCAAGCAGTGAGTACGTACGGTAGCCAAGCTGCCATTGTTGGTCCTGACTTATAATCTCTTTCCACTGCTTTAGCAAATGTTTTAGTTAATGCAAATCTCTGATTCACCTGAATCATTGCTGATTTGCACCATCCTGACCACAGTGTGTACAACTGTTTCTGCCTTGCAAATTTAACTGCATTCTGTTTCAGTGGCATCTTAGGGCTAATTAAAACCTTTACATCGGTCCCCTGGGTTGTGGGTGCTATTTTAACTTTCCTCTTCTCTGCAGAAGACTATGACAGACTTTGGGCGCTTAAGTTGACCATGAGAGAGTTGAACATGACTGCTGTCCTGCAGCAGGGGCAGGGCAGGCTGTAACCTGGTATATGAGTGGTCCTCACTTGTGAAGAGAGAGTGAATCTTTAATAACTCCAATCATGCATGAGATGTTAAATTTCTAGTGTATGACCAGAATACTAGAGTCCCTATTCTGCACCTTACTATAAGATTCTGTGTGTCTTTGTGACCCATCAGACACATTCATCATAATTTTCTTTAGATATTACTCCTGTCTCACTCTTTTTTCCTTTAAAAGAGAGGGGGGGAAAATAATGTCATGTCCTCATCTTACTGCTCATGGTCAACTCTATAAAACTCTAGTCTCACTCTCTTCTCCTTTCAAAGTGTGGAGTTTTTGGCCTGTTATTTCTGGAAATCCAGACTGATTTGGGTATCTCTATCCATTTGCTGTGTCTGAGAAGCAGAACCGCCCCGACTTGGCAATCACTCCCTTTCGCACTCTGTGTCTTTCCAGCGAGCAGTTTGAATACATAACACACCATGACTTCTTGGGTCCCTCCCAGACAATTCCCTCTGACAGCAGGTGTGCCTCTGCATTGCAGATTGCTACATATCTCACCCTGTTTAAAGGCAACAGTGCTCCTTGGAGTCCTTACAATCATGTTGTGAATTTCTTTCTAGCTGCCTCTCACAACACAGGGATCTATCCTGTGCTGGAACTGGTGGTGGTCTTCTGCAAACTACCAAGTATCTGTTTAATGAAATTGCTCCACTGTATCAATTAAACTGACCACCAAAGAGGCTTTTCTGATCCATATATGGGAAGAGAAATGCATCTCTTCTTTGGTCAGTGCACGGCAGCATTAGCCTCTTGCAAAGGGGAGGGAACGACAACTACACCTCTCGTGCTTCTGCAGCAACATGCTATAGTCTCATTTAGAAAGGTGATCCTTGTATCAGTTTGTTGGCAGGGGAATCCTATCATGTAGGACATGGATTAGAGTTTTTTTCAATGTTATTTACAAAACGCATCCACTCAAAGCCATGTGGATGGCAGCACAAGAGCAAAAGGATCACACGGCGGTTTAATGAGACCTGCAGTGTGCAGTAAGTCATTGCTTATTGTTTCCTTGCTTAGGAAGTCAAGATTTACCTTTCCTTAATGCAAGCATCTCCTGTCTTCACCAAGCATGTAAATTGCTGGTTTTCAAACTTAATTTATTCAGATACTATAACTGGCACCAAATGCCATTTTTGGCAGCCAAAACAGGTTACCAGTTTCCTGCCTCTTTAGTTTGCCTAAGCAGGAGTTGAACACTGTGCTCCCATGTCCCATCTGAACAAACCAGAACCTGAGCTTTCTTTGTGTAAGATCTGTCTGGGACCTCCTTCCCCATTCCCATCCCTTCCCCTGCAGCATATCCCACTGTACCAACTCAATCCTATCTCCATGAGCTTTCCAGCCTGAACCAGAAGTGCCAGCTAGCGTGCCGCTTGTTGGAGGAGAAGCCTTTGCACGAGCCATGTGCTTCACACCACAATAAGTTGCCTATGGCTGTATTAGCAAACAATGTCTATGGCTGCTAGCAAGAATAATAGTAGCACATCTGTAGATAATAGCAGTATTTGGGGATGGTGTTGAGTAAATAGAGTGCTGAGGACTTGACACACACTCTGTATGCATTTTGGAGAAAGGGATGGTTATTGTGGATTAGCTCTAGCTGTGTCCTGTGATGCCTTTTTGCAGCTGCAGTATCCCAGATGTGCTCCAGAAGTGCATCTTCAAGTTTAGCTTTGTCCAAAAAGAATGCATTTCATGAACTTCAGTGTGAATCAAAGCACAGAAATTGCAAATGATGGAGCATCTCTTCAAAAGCACACTCCTGAGCTGAACTGAAACACTAGTGTAGATGCACCCATATTGCCTGGCTAACAAGGGGGTCCAACCCTGTTGCTCCTATGACAGGCAATGTCTAGAGACCTTTGCTGCATACCATTTGGGGAGAATTCACAGATCACTAGCAGTAGCAGTATCACAGTTTGGGAATTTTATTTAGAAGAACTTTATGGTCTGCTAAGATACTGGGCACTGAACAGCTAAGAATGGAGGGGGGTGAGACATACATAATATTAGTATAATATTTTTATCCGTTTCATATAGGCAGCTTTCCAAGAATAACTATCAACGGAGAATCCTCATCTAAAGGACTTCTGTGAGCAATATTTGATGTCTTCTATTAAAGTTCTGGAATAAAAGTAAATAAAAATAGTTGCTAATAAAAATTGCATATGGCACAAAATATCACATTATGAGGACAAGTCACCTTGAAGAAATATAATGATCCATTTGAAAAGGTTTAGAAAAGAGCTGTAAGAGTAAGTCTCAAGATCTTAAAACCAAAAGACATTGCAGAAACAGGCAGAAGGACCGGGTCTATTTAGCTCATTAAGGAGAATTTTGAAAGCATCCTCGTCAAGATCTGTAAATGATTAAATGTTGAGACACTAGAGATAAGAAAAAAAAGCTGCACAAACTCAGACAATAGCTTAGACACAGACTTTAGCAATGACAGGGCTTAATCATTGGAACAATTTGCTGTGCATTATAGAGGATTTTCTATGGCTTGAAATCTGGAAAATGTGCTGTATCCTGCACAAACCACACCAGGTTTCTGGCCTGGTACTGCAGGAAGTTGGACTATATTTTCTGAGTGGTACTTTCTGAACATAATATCCATGAAACCTACACAGAAGACTATTACCGTTACAACCTTAATAACAATTAAATATGATGGCTTTCTCTGATGACTTCTTTGTCACTAGCTGTGACGATTTTTGTTAACCCAGTCACCCTCCCAGGATGTGTTAAGCACTCGTTCATTATAGGAACCCTTTGAAAATGTAACATTTAAGAGCTAAGTTGACATGGGGACTTGGGCACCTAACCATCATTTTAGGCAGCATAGTTCAAAATGTTTATCTGCAAAAGCCCTCTTGTAATCCCATGGGTGCGTAGCCTCCGTGGGTATCTAAAAACTTACTCATTAATTCCTTCTCTGGGTATGGGCAAGGCAATCACCCACAACAGGGTAACTCTCTTTCAGCTTGTGAGGATGAGCCTTGTCCAGTGCAAGTGTTCAATAATAACAGCTGGTGTGAAGCACATCAGCAGTGATGTTGAACCCCTAAAACAGTGAGACTGATATAGCAACCATGAAAGTCAGCCCCCATTCTGCCCACTGGTGGAGGTTTGTCCTGCAATCTCTCTACATAGCCCCTTCAAAAGCGCCGTTCAGAAAGAGATTGAAACCGTAATCCATGCAAATAAACAATCAAATCCCATATGATTACATCAGATACAAACTTGCCAAAATCTCTTGCTTCTAGTAGCCTTCTGCTTATTACCATACTAACTTGTGGCCTTCTCGCAGAAGCAACAAGAAATCTATGACTCTCTTAATCAGGTTTGGTCCAGATTTTATCACTAACTGTTAATGAAATCATCCTATGACAGAGTTAGTCTAAAAGCAAACCTCTGCTCCAAGTGTGTCACCTGTATTTTTATAACTCTTACATTCCTGCAGCCATGTCAGATCTCAAAGCTGAGCCGGGTAAGGATTGAAGGGGAGGGCTGTGCTTGTAGGGGGCATCATTTGAATGAGAGCATGGTCCCTTATCACGGCTGTTCATCAGAGTTCCCATAGTGTTCTGAAAGCAAAGGTTGGTGACTAAACTGTAATAAAGTAATTGCTTTCTAATTTCTAAATTCCCTTGCAGTTCCCCTTAGATTGTAGCACTGGTTTTCACACCCTAACTTTTTCTGGTTTTGCTTTGTTTTGTTTTGTTTGTTTGTTTGTTTGTTTTAATGGTCTACTAAACATCTCTATTCAAGGGTTATTACCTTTCATTTCAGTTGGGAACATGATTGGTGTGGCTCCTCCTTCTTTTTAGCTCCAGCCTCCTTGGGAAGACCTACAAAAAACATACTGGCTCTCCTTCAGTTCTTATCGCTCATCTGTTTTGGGACATCTTTCACGTGTGGCTGCATCTCGTTCTGCTCCCCATTTCTAGGGAATGAGCTCTGCATAAGGAGTATGTAAATTCCTGGCAATGCTATTCATCCAGCCTGTTGCCTTTTAAAACCTACGAGGGAAGCACAGAAAATCCAAACTTGTCCACTTTGCTAAACACTTTTCTTTTCACTTCTAGGTCCTCCTGTTGAGCCCCTGGAGCCAACCAGGCCTTTACCGACTCTTCCTGTTCGCAGAATTCACTCCACTTCAGAAAGAAAACATGAGAGACAGCCAAGACCTCCTAGTCCTCCTCTGGGTGATAGGCCATCTCCTCCTGGCACGAAACCGAACATCTGTGATGGCAACTTTAACACCGTGGCTCTCTTTAGAGGCGAAATGTTTGTTTTCAAGGTACTAAGAATTCCTCCTTACCCATGAGTCTTTCTTTAGTTTCATTGCTGGAAAAGATTAATAGAAGTATAAGGCAGTGAGATTTGAAATGTCTGTGAAAATAGCTCAGTTCGTCTGAGGCTGATGAATGAGCAGTATTAGAAGGAAAATGTAAGCAGATATTGGCTCTGTAATATTTGGAAACAGTGCCTGATGGGATTCGCAAAATGCCCGGGCAGCCTGTGCACCAAAATGTGAACTGGATGCACTGGCAGAGAATTCAGACACCATCAAGCTCAGAGAGGAGCCACCTGTAAAGCCAGAAAGCAATACCAGTACCTAACCAGGGATTAAGCCTCGTTGCCTCCAGAGATGGCATGCATCAAACCGTGGGCTTCAGGGAGCACTCAGTCTACCTGAAGCTCTTGGGGAGTTGGAGTCAACCTTGTTTGTAAATTACAGCCAGCGAGGAAGGAGAGGCTTTGCTCAATAACCCATGTTGGAGTGCCTTGCATATGGAAACCTATGCTCCCATTCCCAAAATACCTGTAGCTTTCACTCTGCCCAATGGCTATGAATGTGGAGAGGGATATATTGAAGGTCATTAAATGGACAAACCACATCAGTGGCAGAAAATGCCTGAACTGAAAATAGTTGAAGACTGGGACAGCATCTGGGAGAAGTCTCACAGGCTCTGTCCTGAGCATCCACTATGGCTTTAACTAATGATCTCATATCTAAAGGGATATTTAATAACTCCTTTGTGCCTTTGGATGTTGTGCACTTCACACAGTCACCAGGTAGTGTTAAGGCTGTATGGCTCTCCTGGGGTCTGATAGTTGAGCACCAGTTGTACCAGCGCAAGTGACACCTCAGTGACGAGACATGCAGAGAGGTTGCTCACAAATGAGTTCATAACACTTACAACTGTGGACTTGCTTCCCCCTGCTCCTTTTTCCTCTCCTTCTTTCCACCCTTTTTCACAGCACCAGCAATCAACTTCTCACCCTTTTGGCTGCCATCTTCCCCACGAAGCGTTTCCCTCACTGGAGACAGTGTTGGGCTGGGTTGGAGCTGTCATCTAAACCAAGACTTCTGTCTTTAATGGTTACGGGGCCTAGGCAGGGATTAGTAATGCTTGATGCTGGACGCCCAGCCTGATTTGACTGCAAGATAAAAATAGTCAATCTGAAGACGCTTCTGGTTTTCTCAGGATCGCTGGTTCTGGCGTCTGCGCAACAACCGAGTGCAGGAGGGATATCCCATGCAAATTGAGCAGTTCTGGAAAGGCCTCCCCGCAAAGATTGATGCAGCCTATGAGCGGTCTGATGGAAAATTCGTTTTCTTCAAAGGTACAGTACATTTCAGTACAAGCCTACCACACCTGCCTCGCATCACACTCTTATGGCATGAAGATGGGGAAAACAGGTACGGTGCATCCTTGTCCTTTTCCAAGGGGACACTTCAGGCAGCCTCTAATCCTTAAAATATAGCTTAGTGTGGGCTGGCCCTGCCAGGACAATCTCTGTATAAAGCTGATATTCATTAGTGGAAGTTGGCTTTCATGTGATGATAACAAGAAATAGCTCCTATTTCCCAGGGAGTGTCAGTCTCCTGCCTATCTCCTTGAACATATTTTGGCAAGGCATTAGGGCCTCTCCAGGTATAGGGCACCCCCAAACCACATTTCTGGGCAATTGTCTCCTAAAGAGACAAAACGACCAACCTTATGCCAGGGCCACATTAGCTCCTTGCACTGTGACAGCGTCTGAACAGGATCCTGTAACTTGAGAGCAAGTTGTAAGCAAGGAAGAGTGGCTGGAAAGCATCGGCATGCCCCCATACAAAAAACACAGTACCTGGTCTTCTGAATTTATGTCTCCAGCTTCAGTCCCTCAGCTCAACAAACTGTATTAAAACTTGAGAAGGCTCAGAAAAAGGCAACAGAAATGATCAAAAAGTATGGGCTGACCTCCTGCAAGGAATGAGGGATGCCAAAGACAGGGTATGAGAGAAGTCTTTGAAAGCATGACTGGCCTAGAGAACGTAAATGGGAAAGGGTTGTTTAACATTTCTTCCAAAACAAGAGCTGAGGAGCAGCAAATGAAGTCAGGAGGTTTCAGGTTCAAAATGAAGAGGAGCAGCAGCTTTTTCACTTACACAGTTAAGCCCGGAAGTCCTCGACATGCTGTGGGTCATTGTGGCTGTTTTACATTTGTATTGATTCAACTACTAATTAGACAAATCTGTTTGTTTGTGTCCCCATTCACCTCTAGGAGATAAATACTGGGTTTTTAAAGAAGTGACAGCAGAGCCAGGCTACCCACACAGTCTGGTGGAGCTGGGGAGCTGTCTGCCGCGGGAAGGCATTGACACGGCTCTGCGTTGGGAGCCAGTAGGCAAAACCTACTTCTTCAAAGGCGACAGGTACTGGAGGTACAATGAGGACAAGAGAGCAACGGACCCAGGATACCCAAAGCCCATCACTGTGTGGAGAGGAATCCCTCAGGCTCCGCAGGGAGCTTTTATCAGCAAAGAAGGCTGTATGTATCTGCAGTCATTACGCCTGTTAGATCAGTAACAGCTTGTCTACCTTGGGATTTGGGTTGGTGGATGTATTTTGAATATTTCCTGAAATAGGAATCAAGTCTCAGAAGTTCTAGGGTCACACTGACACCTGCAAGCACCTGCAGTCTGAGATCCTTCCTGACCCTGATCCCAACCCATGTACCTCCTCAAGTGCGAAACCACATTATCGCAATGCCAGCTCCGAGGGATAGGAAGGGGACTTTTTTCTGGTTTTGCTGTCACAACAGTCCCTACCCAAGTTTTCCTGGGCCCTGATTGTGAGGATGCCGTAACTTACATTTTTCCTCCTAGGTTCTTACCTGTAGCTAGCTCAGTCACTCCGTTACAGGCTCCAACCTGCCTGATGTACTTAGCCATGCTCTGAGTAGGGGGGTTGGACCTCCAGAGGCTCCTTCCAACACATTTCTTTCTCTGATTTGAAGATTTCTTCCTCTTCTTCCGGTTGGGGAAAGAACTTACAGAAGGGGCTTGTGCCGTTGAGGCCGTGTTTAAATTTGGGGCTGTGGAGGGAGACAAGGGCTGAGCTAGGCTGGAGGACTGCAGTGAGAGCCAGCCAAGCTGGAGGACAGATGGAGGAGACCGGACCGGATGCTTTCACCACTGTTCCCTTCTCCTTTTTTCTGTTTGTTTTTTTTTTTTTTTCCTAATCACTTGAGTGTGATTAGAAAAGGAGTCATCTGGGGAGATGAGGGGTACTTCAGACAACATGTAGCCTTTTATTAGCAGCAGGACAAGACTGCTCCTTAACAAAGGCCAAATCTTCTGGATTCTGTGGCCAAAAGGATTCATTCAGCATCCGCTCCCTCAGGCTGGGTGAAGAGAAACTTTAAGTATTCTTCCAAACACTATCGCACCCAGGCACACACACTCATTCTGCAGATTGTGTTAATTGCTTGGTAATGACGAGCACGTATTTACAGGTGCTTTAGTAAAAAAATAACTCACTGCAGAACACTTACTTTAAAGTTAGTTAGGTTTGGGTTTTTTTATTCACAGCTTGTCTTAGCCAAGGGGAGTGGTGCTCTGTGGGCAACATTGCACCCCCAAGCTAGGGTTATGGCTTCTCCTTTAAATGCTAGCTCCAGAACCACCTTCACTTTTCAATGGTTTTGGGATGCCCTGGATGAATGTGTTTTATTGGCCCAGGCAGGTACCACCTCCAGCCTTTCAGGCTCTCTGAACATCCTCACACAAGCACAGCTTATCAAGTTGAAAATGGTGTGGTGAGAAATCTTCTCTGTTTTGTCTCCTAGTTTATACCTACTTTTACAAAGGGAAGGAGTATTGGAAGTTCGATAACCAGAGGCTGAGTGTGGAGCCAGGCTACCCCAGGTCAATCCTCAAAGACTGGATGGGCTGTAACCAGAAGGATGTTGAACGAAGCAAAGACAGACGCCTCCCCCATGACGATGTGGATATTATGGTGACAATAAACGATGTGCCTAGCACTGTAAATGCAATCGCCGTTGTGATCCCTTGCATTTTGTCTCTGTGTATCCTTGTCTTGGTATACACGATCTTCCAGTTTAAAAACAAAGAGGTGCAGCAAAATGTTGTGTACTACAAAAGACCTGTCCAGGAGTGGGTATGACACAGCCCGCTGCACATTTCAACTCATTGATCTGATGAGGACTATGGACAAAAAAAAAAGAAAAAAAAAATGCATTCAAAAGCCTACCAAACAAAACTACTTCAGTGACCTACAAGTTTTGGACAGCCTGGGACCGAAAGAAGCCGTAAAACTGGAAAAAATACAGGCAGCCTTGCAGCGTGGAGCCTCTTTCCTTCTTACTGCCTCAGTTTCGTGTCAGTCTTGGTGTGCCATCCTCCACAGGCTCACTCTGCTAACATCAGAGTCTTCAAGACAGGTTTCAACTGACCTGGGAAACTTCCTTCAGTTCCCTGCACCAGTGCTCCCTGTTAAACCCAGCATTCTCCAGTGTAGCTAAACCACCTCTGAACAGAACCATTTTTTTAATAGCTGTCTCATAAATGAATTAAGATCATGAAATCTATGAACAGGAACAATTCAGTATCGTAAGCAGAAGACATTCTGATGCTGAACCATTCTAAAAGGTCTTCTTAGTTTATTACGAAATCCAGGGAATTTCCTGGATACGATTTTCCAATACCTGCTGGTCAGATGTTTTGTACATTCATAACTAATCAACGCTGCCACTCAGCACAGTGCATGAGGAACCACTAAGCACTCAAAGAGGTAAATGAGTGCAGAGCAGAAGCTCAAGAAGCACCAAACCAGACACCATGTTACCTGGCAACATCAAGCCCTAGATTGGGACAATCTGAAGACAAAGTAATTGGGTCTAAAAAAACCAATAATGGGAATACATGTTTTTGTTTTGGGAGCCATTCATGAAAGAAATATTTAAATGTCATATGATGTTGTTCTGAGCTCCCATCAGCAAGAAACAATGAACCAATGGTTACCGATATACTGAAAAATATGTATAGACGTAGACTGCACTCTGCCCCTGTTAAGATGCTGGGAAAAGATGAATTGTTGTTATGTGGCATGTATAACTAGATTGTGGAATTTGTATGTTGGGTTTCAGGAGAATGGAAATGTTTGTTTGGAGTGAGATCGTCATTATATTTTGCTGAAATAGTCAAGATACAGTAAGAATTAGGCCTGTTTATAAAACTAAATCCAATCCCTGTAGATGTTACAAACATTGTATGCCTTCGAAATTTGTGTTTTGTTTTTGCTCACTTCTTCACAGGCAAATATTTGGCAAGGACCAAAGGAAGCATGCCACACAGTAGAATGAGTTCATCACTAGCCACATTTGACAGAGACATAAAAATCAGGTAAAGGCTAGATAAATATCTGAACTTTCGGCTAGCAACTTTTCACAAGTCTCTTCCTACAACAGTAGCTTCTGCTTATCCCTCTTACAGTTGTGAATGGTTTAGGATGTTGTGTCCTAACCACAAACGTAGTCCATTTTGTTGTTGATGCTGATATTTCTACCATGTTAAATAAGAGCGGAAGAAGAGTTTCTTGCAATTCAATGGTGAAGTCCAGCGCTGTACAGAAGTGCCATTCATGTAAGCATATGAACTGCTTTGCACGCTCACTATAAGGAATAGGTGATTAGCGTAAGCCCTCTGCCTAGAACTGAAATTTATTCAGTGCAATGGAAGCGCAATACACAGAAATGTCCAGTTAGTATAGAAAAAGTACAGCTTTGTAATGTCCGCTATAAAAAAAAAAATCCAAGGATGACAAACATGCTAAAAATATTCCTAATTGCAATGATGAGGAATGAAGAAGCAGAAAGATTGTTAGCATTCTGAATTTCTAACTAGTGCTCAAATATTGCTATGGTGAAGCAGGATAGACAAATAGATACTTCTAGTGAAGCCCACTAGGACTGCATAACACGTGGTCTCAAACTGTATTTTGTCCTTCATAATTGATTTCCATAGCCAAGCTGTTTATTGTGTTTAAACATAAAAAAAATATTACAAACATATTACAAGGTGAGAAGCTAGTAGATGCGAAACTTTGAATTTTAGTGAAAAAATGTGATAATGTCTCATGATGGGTGAAGGAGTGCAAAGGACCAAATGAAATCGGAGCTACTAATTAGACACCCCCCACACATGCTACTCCGTATGTTGCTATGTGTACTATGTATGTGGTAGAATGCACACTATGAACGCCACAGCCACATGGCACATCGAACTCATCTGTACGCTGCCATCTCTTCTGGGACTGTGACAGCCCAAACCTTTGAGCAACTTCCAACAGCCATCATTAAAAAAAAAAAAATTTACAACCTAGAGAAATGCCTGGTTTTGTTTGTATTTTTTTCCTCCCGCCCTAAGGCAGATTTTTGGTCTGTTCAAAACCCTACACTGAGTAACAAGCTGTACAGGCAGCACAACGCCTGGGTCTGTAGCAAGCTGAGCCATTTCCTCAGACAGCTGCGTATTGCCTTGCGGAGCCAGGCACCCCGCTGCAATAAGGCAAGCTGCCTGCCCTATATTGCCAAAATTCAGCCTTCCTCAGAGAACTGCCACTTCAAAGAACCAGAGAAATAGTTTGGTGCCTTTTCTAACTGCTTCGTAAGTGGCTCCTCGTGCAGATATTACATATTTGAGCTTTCCAGGGGTGTGAGGTATTTGTGTAGGTGTTTAAGGGGCTGAGAAACAGCCCTCTACGGGTACAAGTGTTGGCACTGGGGGGCTGGTGCAGGTAGGTGAGCAGTTGACCAACTTCCCCTGAGTACGATCCCATCATTCACGCTGCTCTCATCTCTCTTTTGCTAAGATTAGCACCTGTGCAGTCCTGGGATGACCTGGATCCAGGCACAAGCGTCAGTATTCGTGTAAGGGATAGTTCCTTAATATTCTTACACCCGAGCTCTTTGCTGGGATCCTGTATTACGCTACAGAAACACAGCACCTGAGCAGCGGAGTATCGACTTGGTCTGCCTCCCATCAGCGTGGCTAAAGCATCCCCATGGGCAGGTGGCCATGTTCCAGTTCCTGTCCAGAAATGCAGCACCAGGACATATTGCCACCGCAGGGGAGCAGGGAACAGCAGCGCTTATTCAACTCTCATCCCATAAGCAAGAGGCTCTTCCAGGTGTGCTCCTGGCGTGATACACACCACCCTGCAGTACAGGCCATTTGTGCAGCCAGAGGGGAGTCCTGGCACACGTTTACCTCGAGCGCAGCAGTTGCAGCCCCTCTGGCGAGCAGCCCACTTACATACACCAGACTGCATTCAGCATTCTACCTCCTCCCCCCCTCCCCCGCCTCGGTTTTTGACTACTTCAAATAATTTCATCACCAGTAAAGTAGGCTCATTTTTCCAGGTAAGTTAGAAGTGTGCTGGGATACACCATCACTACAGTCAGAACAGAGGTGGTCCTCCACTGTAAGATGGATTAGTTGTTCCTAACTTGTAATTAGTCATTAAACCTCAAGGGGATCTCCCATCTCACACCATGAGGACTCGGGTTTTTAAAAACCTCTGTGAAGGACCCTGACAGAAGTTTTTGGCCATTAAAGCACACTATGGCAGCCAAAGCTACACACCCTATGACTTCTTCACTGAACCTTGAGTTGCGAGACATTCATTCCTCCCTCAAAACCTCTGGACAACTCTTCTCCGTGCTGTCACGTTCATCCCAGGGCTTGATTCCAACCTTTCTCATAGTATCAGACTTACTTGTCCAGCACAGCTGGAATCAGCTATAGTTCCTCGGGTCATTCCTGCAACCCTTCATAATACCTGAAGTCACGTGTTGCCTTCCACTGCCTGATAGCGAAGGTGGTACATAGCCGTGGTATGTAACCCACAGCTTCATAGTTCAGCAATTTCATTTTTAAGAATCCTGAGAACCCGCGGTAGCAATACCCAGCACTGGGGACACACGACTTGATTTTATTGATTATTCCTTAACACCTTCTTTTGGCATCACCACTGGAGGGTGCCGCCTTTGAGATAAAGCACATAAAAAGGGTCAGTCAAGTGTTGCGCAGTGCTTTAAGTGCCTCAAGCTGTGCGATGCCAAGGGCCTGCCACTTGTAACTCTCCCTTTCTGTAACGCTTCACCTGAGCTGTCATTTCTCCCTTACTGTTTCACACTGTTGTTCTCACAAGTCTCATCCTCACGGCCCTGCACCTGCAAGCTCTGACACTGCTAGGCAGGTTCTCAGGGAGGTAATTGGCAATAGCGTGAGAATCTCACTCCTCCTTTCCCCTGGCTTCCTTTGGAGCTTTTAGTTTACAGAAGAACCAAAATTTAATGAACAATGAAGTAGATGAGCATTACCCAAAAATATGTATTTGCAGAAAAGCATGGCAACCACTGTGCAACACTTGCATCTAATCTACATATAGCACTCAAGACAAAGATGTATCACGGATTTACAGATAATGATGCTTTGTTGGGGCTTTCTTTTCCTAATTAACTCCAAACGTGCAGTTTGCTTTTTTGACTGTTACTGAAGACTGAGCACGTCTTGTTCAAATACGTACCTTCAGGCCAAATTTGGTCTTGCACGGCTCAGAGGTCATCACTACAGGTGTGACATTTGGATTAACCCTAACATTCTTCTCTTCACGTTCAGCTGCACTGAAATTACCTTTCTATCAACCCATCAGTCAGTGCTTATCCTTACTAGTCAGAATAAGTCAGTATGGGCAAACTTCCCTGCACTAATCCACTGTCTTTCCTAAACAGGACACAGTAACGTTGAACGTTGTGGCTCCCAGCGGGGCTCCCTGTGAAAATCCTGGAAAATCTAACCATTTACTCTGACTTTGTCCCCCATCCTCAAGCATGTGAAAGGGCTTCCCTCTCATTCCATGGGATCACTCACCCAGGGTCCTTAAAAGCCTTTGGCACAAAAACCTGCCAAATGCCTTTTGGAAATGCAAGTAACACTACAACAGACCTTCTCCATATTCCTGTGGACTCCTTTAGAGAACTCCACAGGTCTTACAAGACATGACTTGCCATTAAAACACCAAGTTTATACTCTCATGATACCATGTATCCATGTTTCTACCAATTCCATTCTTTATTATAGTTTCTGTTTTCCTTGTACATAGGTCCATCTTACTAGTTCAGAATTCCCACAAACCCTTGTTTAGAACGGGCATCACGTTTGCCACCTTCTAGTTCCCAAGCTTCAATGCAACTTTTGTAAGAGGTCACACACCACAGTCAGCAACACCCTATCCTGCTGTCTGTCTCTAACCCTCTTTGGCATATCACAACCCCCAACTCTGTACCACTATCTTTCCTACTTAAGGATTTGGATTACAGAGAGACTGGATTATTTTTCTTGTTTACCTCTAAGCAATTTTTAACACGTAACACACATCAAGATCACCAATATAAACGAGGGTTCCTGCCTATCAACCGGAATGAAAAAAAAAAAGTTACAGAAGTTGCAGAGGAAAACTTCAGCCTTACTCATTTTGCACTTGACGAATACAGGCTAACACCGATAGCAAGTCAGTCTTTGCCATTTATACCCAAGAACAGATCCCTGTGAGGTGGCCAAAGGAAATCAGCTTCTCACTCTAAATACCGAGATATGCTAAGAGGAGGAGACCTTGAGTCAGTGCCAAGAAAGGTAGTCCACTATATCAAAGGGGCCATAAACACCAAAAATTGTTAGCTGTAGTAGCAAGGAGCTATGAGCTGCTTACAGGCTTCCCCAATGGCAGAAGGAAGGTGAGCTGTCTGGAAATCGCAGCCCCTGGCTCAGTTACCATTCTAGACAGACCAGATGGCAGGACTGCTACGGTCAGAGAAGATCCTATGGCAATCTTTATTTAAAAGTTTAAGGAGCAACCTTTAATCAACCAAAACTCATAAAACCTTCCCTTAACATCCAGACAGTAAAACAAAAATGGAAGTTGACTAAGTTTTCTACAAAGCCTGAAGCACCAGGGCTAAAAAAGAGCTCTGCCCACGCTGCCTTCAGGACAGCACTCAAGAGAACCCAGCTGAGAGTAATGCAGCTGTGTGGAAGCAAGCAAGGAGCTTCCACACACCCTTAGGATGGGAAGCGGAGGCATTTCTGTGCCTTCAGTACACCTTTAACGGGCAAGCAGAAGAAAAGCAACTGAAATGAGAGATCAGTGAGCAACAGCCCTGCTTCGAAGCAAATGACTATCTTCTACCTGAAAGCGGTATCTACAGCTCCTTTTTGTCATCATCACTCCCTGACAAGGGCAGAGCTCCTAATTAGCAAGCTCCCAAATCTGTAACATCTAACTGAATGGAGTAACTGGTTAGAACCGTGTTACTTAACCTTTGTCTCCAAGATAACTCAAGATGAGGTGGTTTAAATCTTTTTTGATTTGCTGACTTCTAAGAGTTTCCCAGCGTACGTAGCTAACTCCTGTAGAACAAATTTAAGCCCAATGGCAACAGCATGCTTTTCTAGGCTCCCTCTCGCAGATGCCTCAGAAGCAGCACACATGCCACCAGGCAGCTGCAGACAACAGATCAAATACCACTGTTCCAGAGGTGGTCACACGTTGTTGCTGTTAGGAGCCCCTGGATTGACTTTGAGAAATTCCAGTTTTAATCACAGCTGATCACTTCAGAATCACCAGCCCTGTGGGAATAGCTGCAAGTCAGGGCAAGAGCAGGTGATGACTTCTGAATTATTTTGTGGCAAGTAAACTACTATATTTTGGTATTGGACATACAAGGGGCTCTTAAGTCTACCTACAGCAGAAACACCGCTCTTTAGCAAGAGTGTGGAAAGAGAGGGCAGTGCCATGTATGTGCTGAAAGAGACTGCTGTGCAGCAGAACACTGATGCATTATTTAAGGCAAAATAATCTCTAGTGATCAATATCCAAGGGCCACAAGAGTAAATATTGTGGGCAAATTTGAGGGGCTCAGTCAGCATCACGAACCAAGAAAGCACAGCTGAAGAACGGGAGAATGTCAGCAAAGGGATAGACAGCATTCCTTATTTGTAACTTATGGGTGTTATTTGTCAGTTTTTGTAATAATACTTAGTTTACAAAACACTACGAAAACTCGGTTTTGTAGCCTCTTCCTTGGGCTAGGCCTGCAGAAACAACATCAGAAGGTCTAGATGTCTGTAATCCAAAGTGCAGCTTGACACTTCACTCCTTAGGAGCTTTCTGGAAAGTAGGAACCAACACAGCTCATGTCAAGCTAAAAAGACAAAACAGAAACGAGATTTAGCAGGTGAGTGCCAGAGAGTGCAGAAAGCATTTCAAAACACCAGTACAGCCAGTTCTCAACCTCCAATTACAAAGGCCCAGTAGAAATTTCCCTTCCTAGAACATAAGGGTCTATGAAAAGAGGGAAGCAGACCCAGCGGCTGCTAACAGCAAACCGTAAGAACAGACTCGTCAAGCTGGCAAAGGCAGAATGTACACCCAGCCTGGTCTAGGTAGTTATCAAAAGTGCAGAGCAAGTTTAATTATGGCTCTGTTATGCTCAGAGACATCAAGCCTTTATACACGAACTGTGAAGGGGCAGCAAAGAACTCTTTCAAAGGGTTCTTCATTCAAGGAATTCCTTATTCTTTCCTTATGCCATAAACCATTCCCATACATCCTTACAATAACTGAGAACTCAGCCACTAAGTTACAATGGCCTAGGTAGCTCAAGAACACACCTCTAGCACCACAGCAATGATTGTAAGAGTTGTAATCAAATGAAAGCCCAAATGAAGTTTGCATAGGACATTCATCTACATGTATGCCTAAACCTTGTAAAAAAAGTTGCGTATATTAATGAATGGAGAAAGTTCTGTATCACTACCACTCCAGGCAGAAAACAAGAAAACCTGCCTCCCATTAAAAGGTAACTTGGACAAAGCCTTCGACAAAAAGGCTTAAAAAAAAAATCTAAGGCAGCAGCCTTAAATTAAAAAGATTTAGGGCAGCAGCAGACAAGCTCCAAAGTCTTTTTGGCTCCAGAAATGGTTGTGGCAGGCATTTGAAATAATAATTTTATGGGTTACAGCAATCAAAAGCCAAGACGTCAAGCCAAGTCACTGACATTTTAACTTCTAAAACAAGATTTGTTTAAAAAAAATCCACCCATGTCATAGCTAAGTACTGAACAGCTAGAAAAAAAAATAGTATCTGAAAGTTGAAATGGGCACCATTTCTCACAAAAAGTATTACAACTGCAACAAAAACCCTTACACTTTCCATACAGGACTAAGCAGGCTCATCAGCTACAAGGAAACAAACCCTTCTGCAATGAGGTAATTGTTGTCAGTAACCCAATAAAAGGAAAGAGGAAGTAAAAAAACCAAAAAAAATAATTAAAGAAAAAGACAGCTCAATTGTGAAAACAACCAGTTTTATAGTAAAATCTTGCCTGTTTTGATCCTGATTATACACAGACCCGGATCCTCCTTACCTGTCAATCAAGGAACCTCTCATGCTGGTAGCAATGGTACTTGGCTGAGCATCATTCAGCCTGAAGATACTCTCGATGACGGAGAGCTCAGTGCTGGTTGTATCCAGCCCACAGAAGGCACACCAGTCATTTACAACCATTCCTGCCGCAATGACCTCGCTGCCACGATTCACCGTTCCGGCCTGGCAAAAACAAAGCGGCAAGAGTTAACAGGGTATGCTGACAGCAACACATTTCGTTACACATCCTTATTACAAGTCTTTAGTGGAGGGCCTCAACTCACACTCCTGAAGAGATTAAAGCTCCTACCATCAACAAAGTTATAAAGATTTCAGATAAGAAGATTAATGGACAGCCTTTAATCTCTGGAGAGAAAATTGTGTGACATTCAGTGAAATAAAATCTAACAAGTAGGAAGCATAAAGGCATAGCAGTCATGAAATTCACAAATCCAATTGAGCAGGCACAGGATTTTATTACTTAATTTTTTTAAACACTGCCTTTGACCAAACCACAATCTCACATTCTGTATGAATCAATCAGCACAACTTGCGTAATCCCAGCAGAGCAATGTTTCAGAAGCAAATTAAAGGTGCTAAGCACCTTATTCAGACTCAGAAAAGCCAAGGAAAATGTCTCAGAAGACTTGCCCTGTTCAAGTCTTCTCCTCATCTCCCACTTGGGACAGCTCTGCAGAGAAACAGTATCTAGGAGCCCACTAGCTGTAGAAACACTAAAACTGAGAACTGGGTTGGAAGGGAGTGGCAAGAGAAAACACAAACCCACAAATGCCTTACCACGAGCGGGACCTGGAGCAACGAAGACAGTTCATCCTGATCATCAATTGACGTTTTGGGGTGCACAATTCCTCCTTGGTTACTAAAAACACAGTAACTTCCTACCAGCACCTGATCTGCTACCGTTTGTCTGAAAACCTCAACCTTCAGTACATCTGCCAAGATCTCTTCTGTCTCCTGCAAACAGAAAGAGAGAATAAAGTTCTCAGCAAAATGGTATCGTAGAATTTGAAGTCAAGCTATTCCTGCACACAACCATCAGCTGGGATCCTCCCCTTTGAAGGCCTGCCCACACTTTCACAATCCATTGCAATCCAAGCACTATAAAACGCTTACTCAACCCCTATACTCCAGATGCTTCCCGTTACCTGTGCATACTGAGCTGGGCCACTACAACTAACCACAACACCGTGCCTTTACTGAGAAATGCTCTTCTCCCCTCTTTCTGGAGGATGTTGGCGGTACATCAGTTGTGTCAATACCTGTTCTCCGGGCATTCCCTGTGAACCAGTCCTCTTTCGTCCCAGACCACTGGGACAAAATTGTCTTATCCTTCTGTATAACTCTAAGAACTTCTTTTCCCTCCAGGTTTTCACTGTGAATTATTTTGATTTCTCCCTCTCTGAACATCTTACCTTACTTTTTACACTTACTTAAAACATAATATGCTGCAAAGACCATTACCTTCCCCCCGCTCCCCCATTTTTTTTTTCTTTTGCACTCCTAACACCAAGTCCCATTTCTTCATCACCTTTAGCACAAACCGAAAGCAAACATTGTAAGGACCTTCATTACCTGTAGCCACGCAACACACCTCTCTCTAACGTTATTAAGATATCAGTTCTCAAACATAAAATAGCAGCAACTTTGTCTCCTCTGCCCTTATTTTAAACTTTCATACAAGAGCCTTCCATTTTTCTTTCACCCCTCTGTAAACATGCACACCACCACATCCATGGCCTCTTTCATCTATTACAAATTTCAGCCAGCTCAGCAGTAGCTTGTAACTACTGCTGTAGTCCTGACTAAACTCTTCTTTATGCTCTCTTTATTACACACATGCACACTCTCTTTTATTCATTCAATTTTACATACGCAAAGCAAATTGCACCCGACAATATACTTCCATATCCCACTCCTTCCCTTCTACGAAGAGCATTCACTACAGCACGCTGAACAAGAGGGCACATGCTATACCTGGGGCAAGGTCCACATCCACAAAGAGAGGTAAATACAGAAAAAGAGGCAGGTCAACTGAAACCAAGTCAGAAGTCCAAAATCCGGTTTTGAGACATCTCTCTTGAGAAGAAAGGAAACATGAGGCAGCACAGCCTCATACACGATAGCTCAGCTGTCAACATAGGTCTTCTGATCCTCATGCTACATACAGCAATCCTCAACAACTACAAACCCAAACTGCAGCTCGGTAATTATTCCACACGCATCCACTATGAATTTAAAAGCGCCATAGAGCCATATACCCTGTCAAGATCTGGATGAACAAGAGCTACATAGTCATTGCAGGTAGT
>NW_008824286.1:113442-114327 GCF_000699105.1 Pygoscelis adeliae | reverse complement strand
AGAATCTGGAAGACTATTGCGGATATGCTGAAGCTCTTGGTCTGTCGTACTGCTTGGGACCAACAGTCCATGTCTGTTTCCTAAAATGACACAAAAAAAAAAAAAAAAAAGAGAGAGAGAGAAAATTAAAAAAAGAATGTTTCCACTGGGCTTCCTACCTTCCTGATGTTCATATCATGGCTTGAATTGCCCTTGCCCTACCCACTCCTACCAAGCCCAGAATTCAGCCCAAGAGAAATAACGTTACCATGTAAAAATAACACAGCACCACAGGTAAGGGAAAGCCAGAAGGAAGCACAGACTTATCTCAGAGTAGAAATGGGTGAATGGGACTATCTTTAATCACGTCTCTTTTTCAACAGAACTAAAGAAAGCTCGTGGTTCTCACTGAAACACTTGGACTAGGACTTTCCCCTATAGATGCCCACTGCCCCACAAAACATACAGATGCTGCTTGTTTGTGTTACTTTACTGTGGCAAAGCAGTAAGACAGGATGGACAAAAACATTCTTTTCACAGGAACAAAACTCAAGCAAGAAGTTTGTCTGACTGAGTAGGGTCTCGCTAGCCAGAGACAGATGAAAGACTTTTCTTTGACTTTCACATTTGTTAATGCCTCCCCCCTCCCCGGGCTCTGCCCCCCCAGTGCGGGCACTGAACCGTTAGCCTTAAGAGAAATGAAACTTCTCCCAGTTTACCAGGAAGTAGACTTAAACGTGCCTTTAGCCCACCTTCGAGCCACGAGAGGCAAACACTCCCCACCACCCCAGCCCTCTGTTATCGGGCGACTTTGGGTTCTTCCATTTTCACTCCTCTTCACACACTTGAAGCACTCCGAGGATGAGGGGTGCTGCCCGTTGGACTCCCCGCCACAGTGAACCCACA
>NW_008824286.1:102693-112555 GCF_000699105.1 Pygoscelis adeliae | reverse complement strand
CCCAGATACACCGCCACAGGCTGCGGCCACCCGTGTGCCCTCACAGGCCACCCGTACCTGACGATGCTGCCAGGGGCCCAAGTGTGCCATTGCCATCTATGTGCCTGGACAGGCCACCGTGGGCCACCGTGACCTGTGTGCAGACGCAATCCATCTCCAGATGCTACCCCCGTGCAGGCACACCACCCCTGCCCAGGCACGAGCTCTGCCCGAGCACCACCCGTGCTGACACCACCTGTGTACCACAGCACCCGGTCGCAGACATGTCACCTGGGTGCAGACGTGCCACCCATGATCCAGGTGCCACCCGAGTGCCTCAGCATGCCGCTCATGTATAGGGGCCACCCATGTCCAGGCATGACCTGCGCCAGCTGCCACCTGTGTTCAGATATGACCTTTGTGCAGACACCGCCCCTGTGTGGACACCATCCATGTGCAGACACCGCCCATGTGTGGACACCATCCATGTGCAGACACCATCCATGTGCAGACACCGCCCCTGTGTGGACACCATCCATGTGCAGACACCATCCATGTGCGGACACCACCCCTGTGTGGACACCATCCATGTGCAGACACCGCCCCTGTGTGGACACCATCCATGTGCAGACACCGCCCATGTGGTGATCCCACCCATGTGCAGACACCACTTATGTGCCAATGTCAACCGTGTGCAGATGCCAACCGTGTGCCCAGACATGCCACCCGTATCCTCCTGGCATGGCACAGCTCAGCACAGAGGGGCCCCGGCCAAGCTCATCTCCCCACGAGGGACCCAGCACAGCTCTTTGCAGCAGAACAGCTCCTTTATTTTTAACGTTACCCTGCCTTTGACCATTTCATTTTCAGCACATGGATACAGGGAGAGGAATCGCTCAGTACAAAGAGAACCTGGGTTCATCTTGAAGACCTCAGTGGCCACCTTCCAGCTGTAGCAATGGTTTTGCTGTAAGGGAGGAAATGGTTCTTTCGCAAATGGGTAAAAAGAATGTAGAAGTGTGGATTACATTTATGTCATTTTCTCTCTCCTGCCATGATCTTGTAACTGAAAATTTGAACTGTACTTGCTAATCTCATCTGAATTAGTCATCTGCATATATTGGAAACAGCACGGACACCTTTTAATAGGAACAAGACTACTTTGCCACCCATATTTTGATTTCAAGCCCCAGATATGATGATTGGTGGGGAAAAGCAACCACTTGAAAATAAGACCAAAGGGCACCTTGAGGTCCAGGTCAGAGTTCGAACCGACTGTGTATGTGTTTAGATTTTAGCTTGTTGTACTTGGTGATGAGATCCAGCTTACTGTGCCCGAGAGTCATTCTTTTCTCAGCCCCATATGTGCTGTTCTTTTCCATCAGCATGTCCTCAGTGAGTTTATCATAGCAAGGAACTACAGGCTTTTTATCTCGTTTTAGCTGGTTGTATGGGGATAGCAGGTCCAATTTTCCTTGTCCGGGACTCTGTCTTTTTTCCATCCCATAAAAAGTGGTGTCATTTTCTGCTGTCGGTTCCCTGGAGGTAGCAGCAGGCCCCTTCTGCTTCATGCTTGTCCCGTTGCTACTGGCAACTTCCGAAAGGGACTGCAATGTCTGCTCCTGTCTTAGTGGGGAGCAGTGGCTGCTGTTAGCATTATTGTCCCCTTGATAACTAGGTTTATTGGAGCTCAGGGCAGGGGAAGGCTCCGGCTGCAAGAATGTCCTTGCTGTCATGAGATTTGATTTGTGATACAAGGCTGGGGTGGATTTATTTGGAGGACTGTTTGGCGAGTCTGGTGGTTCTCCTTGCTGCTTAGGGCAAGAAGGCTTCAGAGATGTGTCTTCCTTCCCCTTCTTATTACCAGAATCAGAGCCTGAATCTTGCTTTTCCTGGTGTACATTGCAGCTGGAGTTTTTCAGAAAGGGAGACATTTTTATGCTTCTGATGCTTACATTGGAAAGGCTGCTGGAGGGGCTCAAGGTTTCAGCATCATTCACCTGCGTGGGTTTTAAAAGGGAGTTGGCAACTTTTGAGGTATTCTGAGGAGAGGGGCACGTTCCAGGATCTGGCACACAGAAGCTGGTCATTGCTCTGGACTCTGCATACAAGTACCGGAATTCCTTGTCAAACTCTGCAACAATTTGACCACGGAAGTGGGTCACCAGGCTGGTGTGGACTTGGCTGCAAAGCCAGGTGAAACTGCAAAAAAAGAAAAAACCCACATGTAACTTCAGTTCACAGAGTGCCAAGATACCTAGCATTGATTTTACCATTCCAGTGATGTATTGCTACTCAATTATGTCATTAAAACTTTTCTGAAGTATTCGAGTCTGAGATTACTTGTAGAGATGAATGTACTCGTTACATAATTACAAAAGAACAACCCTAAAATGGTCATTTAATTTCAGCTCGGTGATGCAATGAACTGTATGAAAATATAAACAATGAACAAGAAATATCAGCTGGTTTTCCTTAGCCTTAGGAAGGATGTAGAGCAACAACTGGTCCCTGCCTAAAAAGCACAGCAGCATGTTTCAGGCCTTTTCTTCTCCAGCTTCCTCTTGCCAGTGCTCTCTGCCCATAAGCAAGGAAGCATCGTTTCCCATTCCCCATCCCATCCGTGTGTTGGAGAGTACCAGCTAACCGTTTTGTGGCCAGGCTTGTCAGTCCATGCAGGGGGGTACTGCGGTGTGCGTGGTTTGTATCAAGCAGGCAGTGGCAAGGAGAGTTCTGACTGTCTGGAGATGGTGTGACTATGGGACAATGAGATAGGAAGCACGGGGCACTGCAGGGTTCTTTCTGCCCAACTTGTATTGCAGACTTCCTAGCTCAGCATTTGGCCAGCACAGTACACTGCAACCATACCTTCCACAGAGGGCAAGGAGGCTGTTTGGGGGGGATATGAAGGCATGCCTGCTCTCCTGCTCTCTTCCCTTGCCTTAGCGGGAGCTATGTTCTCACATCCTTAACATCTGCAACATGTGATGAACTTGAAGGAGATGCTTAGGCAGGCAGGAGTGTGCGAAGTGGAGATCTTGGGCGCTGCCTTGAGGGGCAGAGGTCTCCAGTGCCCCACAGGAATACTTCAGGACAGGAAGGCTGATGATGTTTTCCATAAGTATTGCTGTGAGATTCCCCAGACTCCCTCCATCTTTTCCTTGCCGTCCAGTTAAGAGATGCACGGTGTCAGAAGTTCATGAGTCCTTTGCTCAGCAAATCCAGTCCTTGCTCTCACAGTACAATATCTTGGGATCTTTTCTGGGAGCTTGTAATGTTCCACCTTAAAACGAATTAGGTTTTGCCCCATCTGGGGAAAAACTTTCACTAATTGCCACTCTGCATATTTTCCTTATCTGCTTAACCCTACCTGTTGTTTATGCCAAAACTGTACCTTAATTAGCTCTTCCCCCATATATCTACAGACAGTAACCACATTTCCCCTCCCAGTCTTCATTTTCCTAGATTAAACAGGGAAGCTCCTCTTACAGAGTAGGCTCCCCAGGTTCATGGTCATCCCAGTCATCAGCTGCTTCTTTCATTCTTGTTATAGTCAAACCAGATTAGCAGACTAATTGTGTTAAATAAAACAGAACCTTCACAGATGGAAGTACCAGCTTAGGGCTGCATTATCAGTTGCTAAAGCTAGATACTGACTTTGACAAGAGCGGGATGAAATCACAGAAACTACAGGAGAACAACTGTAATGGGAGATTCCACTTATTCGCAAGTAAATGTCATTTCAGGACAAGATACTGTCAGTATGTTTTGGGACCTCATCAATGTTTAGTTCACAAGACAGCTATTTGGGAACTTTTAGCAAGAAAACCAGCTCTTTGCTTTTTCCTAAGCAGTATGCAGTTGTTATGGTTCATAATGTTTTGAAGAAAGTAGTATACTTACACTCAGCATACACACCCCCCAAAGAGCAACATAAAACAAAAAGGTCAATACTCTTCTGCTTAATATCAAAACAGGTAAATTAAATAAGAATGAAGAAGTAGTAAAAGAGTGAAAAACCTTTGTGGGTGGCATGAAGAGTATTCAGAAATACCATACTGGAGGCTCAAAGCAAATGCATACAACTTCACAGAGAGACATGAGAAAAAAACCAGAAAATAGCTGGGATGGCTAAATGACAGAAGAGAAGCTAAACTGACAGAAGAGAAGCTAAACTGACAGAAGAGAAGCTAAACTGACAGAAGAGAAGCTATTAAGACCAGAAAGCCCATCTTTCAAAAAGGTTGGGTCACACATTGCAAAAGGCATAAGAAATAATATTCAGCTCTCTGTGGGGCTAGCACATGGTCCATGTGTACCAGGAGTGCTCAGATAATTCCTCTGCATCAGTGTTTATTGTACAGGAGCTTGGGATGATCCATGCCCTGAACCCACCTTTATACAAAACATAAGGGAGGATCAATCTCATGTTGAAATCTTTGTAGAAGAGATTAGAAAACATATCAAAAAAGCAGATAGTGACAAATAGGCAGGACCAGATAACATCAACCCAAGAGTGCCAAAGGAATGCAAGGATGAAATAGCTCAACTACTAACCAGGATATGTTCTCTCTCACTTGAAAGTGCCTTGGTTATCAGAAGAGTGGAAGGTTGCTAATGTGATATAATTTTGTTAATGTTCCAGACCATTAAGCCTCATAACTGCACAGCACAAATTAGTAGAGACTCTTCTAAAGAATACAATCAATGGCCATATAGGTAAATATGATATAATAGGAAAGGCAGCTTTTGCAAAGGAAAGTTGTATCTCACAAAGCTGTGAGAGTTCTTTGAAGAAATCCAAGAGTCCAGATGGGAGATCGCGTGTATCCTGTATCGACATTGTCAAAGCTGTCTATCCCAGGGGCACTGCTTGGCTCCCAGGAGTGCTGGTGTTCCCATCCATGTTGCTTACAGCTATTACCCTTCTACACAAGAGCGCTGCGTCTGCACTGCACAGTGCTTAGACGTATCCCAACTCAGGACCTACGCCACTCACACATACACTTGTGTTCACTTGAACTCCTCAAAAAACCACAAATGCACTCAGAGGGCTGAGCACCCTCTCCTCTGGAGGGGCAGGCTTGCATCCCTCACGCTGCGAGCATTGCCCCATGAACTGCGAGAGGACCCTGGTCAGCCGGGTGGAGGATAATGCCTGCCATCCCTGTTCACCCAGCCTGGCACCATTGTTGCCAGCAGACCTGGAAACAGAGCTGTGCAAGTGGTCATGTTTGCCCTCCTCGTTCTGGCTAGGAGGTCTCAGAGGAGCAGGAACATCACAACAGCTACCCATCAAGGCCTCTGGCCTCACCTTAGCAGGAGGTAAACGACAGGTCTTGCTTAGGTTTTCCTTCCCTCCTTGGACGAAGTGACTTCCACCTTCTGTTTTCTCCCAGCACCCTCTGGCCCAAGTACTGCCTCACTACAGAAACGCACAAGATAGATACACCCAGCCATCTCCTCTCATCCACATGAGCTGTCCTTTCCCCCGTAAGGGGAGTAGCCTCAGATCCAGCAATACACTTCCCTGTCCTTATGACTGTCCTGGCCACTGATGCCTCTTATGGCTCTTTCCCCAGTCCAAGCATTACTGTGTCCCAGTTTCCCATGCTGATCCAATGGGACCCTGCCCAATCTGTGTCATGGCCGGACCTGGAAGGAATCGTCCAAGTGCCCCCAGTGGCACAGCTCCCCTCCTTGCCACAGTACAGGTTTCCATGATAGGACGATGTGGCCTTGCCAGCCATGGCTATTCCCATCACTACAAACTGATAAAGGTCTTCTCTTCCATTAATGGCATGGAGGAAATAGCCAGGGAATGATCATTGTCGGTCTCTTCTGGTATAAAGATGAGGCACTGAATGAAGTTAACATGTTTACAAATTCAATACAGACAAGATGATGTACTTCCTTACACAACACAACACACAGGCAAGCTGTGGAGCTCCTCACTGCAGGCCACTGTGGATGCTAAAAGTTCATGTGAGTTTCTAAAAGTGGTAGGATTTTCCTGCCATTATTTTTTCCAAACTGCTGCACACAGAGATCCCGTATCCAGTTCTGAATCACCCTGGGGCACAAATTACAGGAGTCTGGGAAAGGATCGCTGTAGGATAGGATCCCTTCCCTGCCCTGCTCTCAGACACTCCCGGAGCAGGAACCCTCCAGGACCCCGTGCAGCTCGGCCTTTGGCCAGGAGATGGAGTTGCAGCATCACCTCCTGGGAGGTGGGAGACACCTGCCTGTCCTGCCGCAGCATCCCCTGCCCTGGTGCTCTGGCTTGGGTCGAGCACCAGTGGCAAGAGCACCCTGCGGTATTTCAGCCGAAGCCTCAGTCTCAGTATTTTCGACAAACAGGTTTAGTTCTTCTGCGTGCCCCTCTGTAAAACTGCAGTACGGTCTAGGGTTGCCGTGGCCTTTCTACAGCTGTATTGTACAGGTGGCTCACAGTTCTTCACACTCAGCTTCTCTGCTTCAGCTGTTTCCAACTGATGAGATACCAATTTGCAGCAGAAGTTTTTTTGCTTCTTTCAGGAGCTTCTCTTACTCATTTTTACCGCTTTTCTGTCACTGTGGCTGTCAAAGGCATTCTTTTCTTTCTGTATGCCAATACAAACTTCTGTGTATAATTTTTGCTCATTGATAAATGTAGATACTACATAACACTTATTACTAGACTTTTAATTTCAAGTGACATTTTCTTTGATAAGATGACAATAATCTGACTTTATTGTAGTAAGATCTTTAAGCTTGTTTCCAATGCACTTGAAATCATTTCCACTCATCATTTTTCATCTTCATTTTGACTAAAACCAGTGCAATGTATTCAGTTAATTTGGGCACCCCATCTCAGTTATCTCTTATTGCTTATTCACCCTTACAGCAGCATGCCTTGTCTCTTCCTTCTGGAGTCACTTTTTATTTATACACCTGAGGACTTCCTCCTCTTTGCTGTGGTGTGCTCCGTAAGGTTATATATAACTTATCTTCTGGCAATGCTCCCTTTATTGCTTATACATATCAGCCTGGGGTTTCCTTGCTGATAAACAATGCTTTCCATTCCCTATGCACTCACTTTCTGCTTAATTGTAATTTCTTTCTTGAGGTGACTGTTCATTGAGTTAGATCTGGAACTCACTCTTAAAAGCTCTTTCCTCTTGCTTGGGACATGGATACCTGAGAGTATGAGCACCTTTCTTTTAAAGAAATTCCAAGCCTCCTCCAGCTTCAAACCCATGTAGCTTTACCTGTCCACTGCCAAACACTTACGTACTTAGTTTTTTCTTCCCCTGTACTGAAGCCAGGTGCAGAGCTTTTGTAATCCTCTCAACTTTCTCCTCTCATTTTTCAGTTTCAGTTGTCATGTCGGCTTCAACCCCAAATCTTGAGTTTCTTTCACTACAATATAGCAAACGATGAGCTCCTTCCTGTCTGTGCCAGTGGCAGTACACACACCGATACTTTGACTATCTTCCATTTTGAGCTGAGAAATTTAAGGCAACTAAAGGCAACTCAAACTGCCATGAAACTCCCTTCCAGGCTGACAATACCACCTCTTTTCTCTAATCCTAACCTGGCAAATGTTTACTCTAGTTTTCCTGTTCAAGATCCTGTTTAGCTCTAGCCCCATTTGCCCTTAGGTTCCTCTCATCTGCTGCATCAGTAAATGTCTTCATATCCTTCACTCTGTTATGTTAAATAAGTGCTCAGAGAAACATACTATTTCTTCTGGTGCCCAGAATAATACTAAATAACTAGATACATAATTATGTTTAGTATGTTAGATTATTGCTTTTCCTAGATATCTCAATGAACCCTGTTTTCTCCTTGTCTTCATTTAGAGGAAATATAATGTTAAAGATGGAAAACACAGGGAAATATTTAATGAATAAACACATAAGAGTTGAGGGGTCTAAACTAATTTGCCTACAGTTGTTCAAGATAAGAGCAGTGAGCTTGGTTCCCATATTTAGAAAACTCTCCAAAAATATGCCTGATTCATACCAATGGGCAGCAATATATCAGAATGAGTTCAGCTTGCCAAAAGTATTTTGGAAAATAAGAAGGGCTTTTACAAAACTATCAGGGAAAATGTCAGTATAGAGAACAACAGTATCAACATATGGGGTTCAATATGAAAATGTCAATATTTATACTACTCTTGCTGCTTGCATGTAATACTGCATATAGGGCTCATAGAAGAGAGAATCTGATGGCTAGAGATGTAACTAGAGAATAAAAATGGATTTCAAGCATGATTTGAGCATGCATTTGAGGAGAAAAAAGTCTTTTCTTACAGCTGAAGAATTAAAAGACACTTACTGAATACCTGAATAGTCAAGGAAAGAGTAGGAAAACAGCCCTCTGCAAGAGAGGATGCGGAGAGGCTACACATCTGGATTCACTGTCAACATAGAAGGATGTATTGAAACTCTAGAGGGATCTAGCATCTTGGCTCTGGTACTATCCAATATCTTTATGAGCAGCCTAAATAATGGAAGAGTGTACGCTCATTAAATTCACAAGTGGTATCCACTGGAGAGGGACTGCACAGATATGAGTTTGAAAAAGGTTCTGAAAAAAATGGATGCAGCTGAACAGGAAAATATTCAAAGAAAATACATTCCAGGAAGTCATGATCAGGTGCACAAATACAGGCTGGAGACTGAGTAGGCAGCATCTCTGGGGGTTAGAGTATGTCTTAAGGAAAACACACGTCTGTAGTGTCACAGTGTTGGGAAAAAAAAGCAAACATCCTGGGGGTGTATGAGCTACATCGTGGCCTACAAGACATGCGTAATCCTTTCACTCGACTTGAATCCTCTGAGGAACAGGAGATGTTGAGTCTGGAAAAGAGACAACTGACGGTCAGCATGGTAACTGTCCCCAGGTTGTACAAACCAAGCTATACAGAAGGTACGAAATTGTGTTGGAGGAGACAGACAGCACACAGATGTAGTCCTCCATGATTCAGTGCTCAGGCAGGATGACAGCAAAGAATGAAGAGTGAGTTGCTTGCTGCGATGAAGGATAGCAGAGGCATTTGGATCTAAGTTATGGAGCACTACGGAGAAGCCACTGGTCAATGTCTGTATAGGTCCCATTAACATAAAAAGAGATAGGATGAGTCTTGGGGGTAAAATAAAAGCAGCTAAGTAGGAAGGTAAAAAAGATTTTATTGATAGCCTTATAAAATGCTCCCTCTTCCATGCTTAGAATGGGACAGAGAAGTAAAAGAGCATTTCAGGACATGGTTATGGAAATTATGTTAAGGAAAGGATGGTAAATCATAAGGAAATGGAAAACTGTAGGAACACAGTGACTATATAAGGAAAGCTGGATTCCATCTTAACCTAAATGAAACCTGGCTGCTGCACAATATAACGCAGAGGATATAGGGAGGCTTTAAATTAGAATCTGGAGCAAAGCTGTGATGTGTGGAAGGCCACACAGTTTGAGATTGCCCACTTTACCTTAGGAATAAAAGCAAGAAAACTGTATTCTGATATAAGGACAGGATGGAAATCAATGACGCTAAGGTGAGAAATCAGAATCGATGAAGAACATCTGAAGAAATAAAACTGTGTTTAGAAAAGTGCACGGTGGTGAACAAACAGATCAGATACAAAAGTTTACATGCATACATAAATTTTATGAGCTAAAGAAACAGATAGATGTTGTGAAATACCTGAGCTGAAATGATGACTCTGACATAGGAGGCATCTCAGAAACTTACTGGGTAGAAGAAAATCAAGGAACAATGTAACTGCAAGGGTAGAAATTATACAAAAAGGACAAATAGAGGATATGTTGCTGGGGCAACATTAAAAAAAAAAGTCAAATAAGGTAAATGATATATCAACAAATGAAATATATTCCT
>NW_008824286.1:70325-102662 GCF_000699105.1 Pygoscelis adeliae | reverse complement strand
TCCAAATAGGAAAAACATAGTATTAGGGCTATACTGTGAACTTTCTGAGCAGAGTGCTGATGGTAAATATGCCATGCTAAGGAAGTGCTGAGAGGCTAAGAAGTCAGAAAGCAGAGAAACAAAGGGAGATTCAGTTATAGCCATGCTGAATGGGGGCCATTGCTAGGAGAGTTGCAGAAACTGCATTTTAGACACTATAAATGACTGCTTTTTGGAGAAACTAACCAGCAAACCAACAGAAGTAGAAATAACATTACCAATTCACAAAGTTTCTTTGGAAAGGCCACTCGGCAAAAAAATAACCATGACATACCCATATCAAATATTCTTTCAGGACCAAAATAATCCACAACAGTAATACTTAACTTAAAAGAGAAAGTGAGGAATGCTATTAAAAAGCAATTTAAAAGAGTAACCAAAAAGGTTAAATGTTTGGGGCAGCATGAAGATTGGTTAAAGATGCTATATTAGAGTCTTAGAGAAAATGTACCTATCAAAATAAAGACACTTTAAAACATCCAAAAAGTCACCATAGTTAAAAGGCGCATTAAAGGAAAATATTAAAGTAAACAGCCTTCAAAAACTGGAAGTCAGCAATTTTCCAATTATTAACCAGTGAATAACCTATCATTTAAAATTGAACATAGTAGCAGAGGAATGGAAAGTAGTAAATATGAACCTTTTAAAGAGCTCCTGGAAAACTACAAACCAGCCAGCCTTATTTCCATACTGAACAAACTGGTAGAAGCAAAGAGAGAGTAAAATGATTAGATGCATAAATAACTATAATCATAATGCTGAAGACTCAGCATATTTTTGTGGAAGGAAGCCATGCCTCGAAACCCTCTTGCAGTTCTTTGAAGGAGGCAGCAAGCACACAGATGCATCTGATCTGCTTGATGTTGGATACTTGAATTTTCAAAGAGATTTTGACACGGTCATTCAGCAAGGACTCTTAGAAAAATTAAGTGATCGTGGAGTACAAAGGAAGGTCTTCCTGAGGAGTAACAATTGATTAAAGAAGGGATAAAAATGCTAGCAATAGTTTTAATCTACCCACTGGAATCCCACAAGTTTTGTGCTGGGATCACTGCTGTTCAACATATTCAGAAAAGTCCTGAAAAATGGTAGAAACAGTCCATGTCAGAGCTCCTGACAAAATTATCATGGGTAGTCAAAAGAAAACTGGATAATCAGAAGCTGCAAGAAGATCTTATCGTATGGGGTGAATAAGTGACAAAATGATAGACAAAATTCAATGTCAATAAATTCAAACTGTTGCAAAAACCCTGACTGTCTCTGTATATTGATAGGTTCTCAGATATTAACACTTAGGAAAGAGGTCAGGGTTCCCATGGACAGTTCAAAAAAGTGATCACTTCAATGTTTAGCACTAGTCAAAAGGGCAAACAGCAGACTAGGAACTGCCAGAATGGGGACAGAGGAAAAGACAGAAGTTGCCATTATACTACAATGCTAAAGTGTAGTGGGTGGGGATATCTTGACCACTTCATGCAGTTCTGGTCAATTCATTTCACAAAAGATAGACATTATAATTAAAGGTCTGGGAGTTCTCCTGCATGAGAAATGACTGAACCGCCGAGGATGCTTCAGCTGGAGAAGAGATGATGCACATGAGGGATTATAATGGAGGAGGACAAAATCATGGATGCAGTCAAGAAAGTAAATAGGAAACAGTGATTTACTGTGCCCAGGTTATGGGAATTTGGGGTCATCAAATATAATTATCTAGCAGTAGGTCTAATGTAAATACAATGGATCACATCTTCACACAAAACATAAATTAAACTGCATAACCCACTGCCAGAGGGTATTGTGGAGGCCAGCCATGGTGGGAAGAAGTCTCCTATGGCAAACTGAACATAAAGAAGCACATACAACATATAACCCTGGAGGTTCTGAAGCCTCTGATCCTTGCACACAAGATTGTTGAACTGTAAAACCTGCCACTGGATAAGAACACTCTTACCCTCTTTCCTATATCATCCCGAGACACCCCTGGATCCACCCTGGATCTTTGACTTTACTCAGTAACTATTCTCATCCTTTGAATCTAGCTTTCCCATCTGCAGGGAGAGTAATCTAAATATCTACTATACTAGGTATAGTACCAGGCTGCAGTATACCCCGTAGCAGACTTCCTGATTTTCTCCTGTGGAAGTGTTTCTGACCACTGTTGAACAAATTCCACGAAAAGAGACTGTTTCTTTTAGTCCAGAACATCATGTGCTTACTGGGACAGCAGAGAATCAGATATACGACCCTATTCAATTGAATAATTATCTTCCAGAACTCAAGAAGTTTCAGCTATACAGAGATCTATAGAAAGAGAGCACATCGCAGACCCAAATCTCTGCCCCAGAACAGCAGAGGGAGGAACTGACCCAGAGAAACGAATCTGCATTTTAAGCAACACCCTGACTCTGGGCCACAGGGAAATAAGATGTTCCTCCAGCTGTGGAGTTCAATCCAGCTGACACATGCTCAATTTTAGCCATTCAAAAATGAGTGGTCTCAGTTATCTAATCCCCGCCCCCTGCAGTCAATGGAGATGGATAGATGTTTCCAGGCAGTGATTCATTCCATTGTTCTTAGACACGTCTTAGGATGGTCAAAATGCCACCAGACACTGGTCTCCATATTCTTTATATAGAGGCTCTACATAACCAGTTTCAACCAGGTACTTCCATTTTTCACTGCCAGAGTCTGATAAGGTGAGACCTCCACACTTGGAAATGATGAAGTCAGAAGCAGAGGAGAAGGTGCAGCTTGGAGCTACAGCACTGTTGAGGACACTGGTAAATTGAGGGTCCAGCATGTGCTGGCTTGGAGATGGAAAAGAGAGAGAAAGGGAGAGGGAGAGCAGTGTTCAAGGAGACCTGGTGGAAGGAGAATAAAGTATTGCCAGGGCACCAAATTCACAGACATAACAGTCTGTCCTAGAGAGTTGCACTGTTTGTGAAGGATAATATCATGTGCAACAGCGTGAGAATACTGTGGGAAAGGTCTGTAGGTGGAAAACTCGGAATCTAGTAATAAAAATATAGTGCAAGAACAGTACTCCCAACCCTCTGATCAGAACAGTGATGGTGATCAGACAACGTTAACTGAGATTACAGAGGCTGCAAAATAGGACAGGTAGTAATAGTGGGAGATTTCATCCAGTCATATACATACTAGGTTAATGCTTCACTGGGATGAGCTGTGGAGAAAAACTTTTTGGAAGCAATAAATGATTACTTGCCAGAATTAACTAGTCTAAATTGTTTGACCCACAAGAAAAGATGCTATTCAGGATGTGGTCTGGAATGATGCATAAGACTCGGTTCCAGCGGTAGAAGTGGAAGAGCCCGATTGTAATAATGCTCACAACACAATTTTAACTCTGTAGTGGGAGAGAGCAATCTACATAAATGCAGCACGTGGATATTCAATTTCAAGAAAGGTAACTATGTAAAAATGCAGCAATTAGTCAGTCAAAGAGCTGAAAAGGAGCAGTCAAAAAAACCCAAGATGACTATAGCTTGTAGGTTGTTCAAAAATGCTGTACTGGCAGTTAAGAAATTGGTGGGCCCATTTGAGACCTATGGGTCAAAAGGGGCATTCAGTGATGGCAAGACCATAGCAGAGAACCTCAAAGAATTTTTTGCATCCATTGCTAATGCTGGTGACACTGAGACGTGTTTCACTCCTGTGCACCAGTGCCACTGCAAAGACTGCTTTGCTGAGGACTGAGAGGTTTCCAATATGATCCCATCTACAGAGAGGGCTCTGGATGTAATCTTGAGGCCCACATACCACTGGAGCTGACCTCCACGCTGGGATACGGCACTGTGCTGTGAAGAACAAGATTACTGATGGCATGGAGAAGCACAGCCTCTTGGAAAAAGGTCAACAGGGCTACTGTAAAGGCAAGCCCTGCCTCACAGACCTGCTGGAGTTTGGTGAGGGAGCCAGTGAGCACATGGATAAAGGGACCAACCAACTACATATTTTTGGGTTTTCAAACAGCCTTTGACAAGGTTCTACACCAAAGCCTTTTAAGAAACTAAGCTGCCATGGGCATGGAGGAAAGGTCTTGTTATGGACCGAGAGCTGGTGAAAGCACAGGATACAAAGGGTAGGGCTTAATGGTCATTTTTCAGCATGGGTAAGAGTCAGCAGTGAGGCCCCAGGGACTGGTGCTGGGATTAGTTTTCATCCTATCGGTGACCTCAGGCATGGAGGGGTGCAGTGAAATTCCCACGTTTGCAGATGATCCTCAATTTGTTCAGGTGGTTGAATATCTCACTGAAGGTGAAGAAACCCAGAAGGACCTCATAGAACTGAGCAAGTGGACAAAAATGTGGCAGATGAACTTCAGTGCAGGAAAATGTGGTGTACCCATAGGGAAAAAGGCTATGTATCAGGCCTGTATGATGCTAAACCTGGAACAGCTCAGGAAGGAGCTAGGAATCATTGTCAGCAGTTCTCTGAAATCATCAGCTCAGTGTGCAATGGCAGCTAAAAAATTCAATGAATGTTGGCCACTGTCAGCAAGGGTGATAATAACAAAGCAGAGGGCATCATTTTGACCCTCTATAACACCTTGGTGCAGCCATATCTTGGGGGCTATATGTAGTTCTGGTCTCTGAATCTCAAGAAGGACATATTGAGGTTAGAGAGGGTGCAGAGAAAGATAATTAAAATGACTGAGGGATGCAGCAGCTGCTGTATGAGGAGAGACTGAAAAGGCCGAGGTCTTCACTTTGGATAAGAAAAGGGCAGGGAGGGTGGATAAGATGGAGGCTTGGAAAATTGTGAAAGCAATGACTTATCTGAATGTAGGACAGCTATTTTACCAATCTGCAGCACTAGAACTAGGGGCACTTCATTAAATTAGTAGGAGATCGGTTTAGAACAGACAATGAGTTAGGGCAAATTCACGGACAACAGTTACAGAACAGGTACTGAACGGAGTAAGTAGGGGATGTATTCAACTATTGCGCATGCTGTGGGAGGACAAGGTGGATGGACCACAGATAGCAGCTTGGGCTGCTCTCCATAAACAGCATCAGCTGGAGACAGAGTCTAGGCTAGGTGGAGCATCATCTGACCTGGTAGAACATTTTTTACGTTTTTAAGAAATGAAGTGATACTTGTAGACAGATGTGTCCAGGAAGTATCAATGTTGGCAGGCAAGCAGTTAATGCTCTCTGAAAGTTAAACAGCAAGGTAAGAGCAAAAGGATGGAGTAGTAGAAGGTAAAGCACCAAAATGAAACCTGACATTTATGAGGGGAAACGAAGAGGAAAAACAGTGTATCATTATCATGGAGGAAAAAAAAAATTAAGAGCTATATTATTCAGTATTTTGGTAATGAATATTTTCTCAGTGTCACCAGTCTTTGTCACAGTAGTTACCACTTTTTCTTACCTGTATGTACCAGCAAGAACTTGGTCACAATCAATCAGGATAAACTTCTCCAGAACCTGGCCTGCAAATTTCTTGCCTGCTTTGCTGTAGTATGTGTCTCCACTCAGACATCTTATGCACATGTTCTGAAACAAAAGAAAACAGAGTTGGTAAAGGGACGTGTACTGAACTAAACTGAAACATTCCCTTATGCATCATTGATGGACTCCCTCAAGCAGGAGTTCTTCTCCCAGAGGTAGAGTGCATCAAGGCATTAAGTATTTCTTGGCTTCTACACACTGTCTGCTTCGATAGGATAAAAATACCAGCAAATATTAACAAGTTGCACTTAGGTACAAATACTGGTTTGAAAAAAACTTGGAGAATCCTATGAGCCTACAGATCATTTCTGAAGTATGTAAGACTATACAATTTCTTCCAGATTATTGATAATATTCAACTAACCACACTAGCTGATGGCTCTGCATTTAAACTAAATTTTGACCCATAACAACTAGCCAGTTTCTAATCAATTGAATGTGCTGTTCTGGCTTTATACAGTGACAGGCTTCTTAAAACCAAAATATTGCTAAATAAAAAAGATTTACAGAAAAATATGTTTACATTTTAAGAATTGCCTTTTATCAGTATATTTTAAAATTATATTAAAATTTTCAGCTGCTGTACTCAAGTGAAACAGATCTGATCCTCATCTGTTTTAAAGACTGCAAAAAACTTCTCTGATACAACTTCAGCCTGTAAAACCGACTGCCCAGTGCAAAATGGAAATAAGGCTTTCAGTATCCCTTAGGAGCCTTTTTCATAACATGAGGGTCTTGCCCATAATAAAGTTATTTGCACCTCAGTTGGGGAAGACAGAAGAGGAGAACAGTCACTGGAAACAGTTACTGGCCTGGTCTATATGATACAGTGCCAAACAAAACATCTCGTGTGTAAGTAAACATCCCTAAGGCTGCACCTACACTGGCCTGCCGGATCATCCCTTACTGCCCCTCCAGGCCAGCTCCCCTGCCACCTGCAGTGGCTTTGGCACACCAGGAGCTATCACAAACTGTCACCACCTGTGTTTGGCCTGGCAGATCCCTTTGTGGGCAGCTCATCCCTGCCTAGCATCAGCCCTGCAAAAGACAAAGACCCGTGGCAGTTGGTACGGGCTGCACACACCGCCAGGGCCATTTTGCCTCTTGGCGGAGGTGGGTGCTGCCCATGGCCGGTGGGCGCTCCTGGTGGACGTGGCAGCCTCCCCTCCATTACGTAGCAGATTTCAGTCTGGCCAGACACAGCCATTTATAACAGCCAGTGCTGCAGACAAAAGACAAGCGTGATCAGTTGTGATTTGCCTACAGATGTTCTCCACAGGGCACAGACCCAAGTCCCTGCCACCCCTCCAGGAGTTGCTCCTGGGCATCGCTGTGCCCCCTCCTCCCCTCGGGCAGGTTGAACATGCATGGGCTCCCCAGGCCACCTGTACACAGCCAGGGACCGGCTTGCCCAGTCTCTGGCCTCACGTGGGGTTCATGGTGCAGAAGTTGTGCCTTGGGGGTGAGGAGCAGGAGGCAGTCATCCTGCAGCAGATGACTCCATTCCCGAGATGGCTTTCCTCTTGTGTCAGAGTCCCTGCAGGCAGGAGGTGGGCTTCCTGGAAATATCTGCTGGGGAGCTCATCACAGCAGGGTGGGAAAGGCTTGACTCTCACATTGCACTGAGGAAGTCTCCCTGCCCACCCAAGGAGCACCATTGCCTTCAGGGCTTCATAACAGCAGCAAATCTCCTCCAGACCAGGGTCCATCTGACCCAACAGTCTATCTCTAGCAGTGGGCAATAGCAGCTGGGCAAGAGCAGGAAGAAGGCAGTCATTTATGATGCTGCCCCCTAATATTGCTGCTGACTCTGTTTTCTTTTTGCCCATAAGGACAGTTATGCATTGGAACAAGTTACCCAGAGAGGTTGTGCAGTCTCCATGCTTGGAGATTTTCAAGACTAGACAAGGTAAGACCCTGAGTAGCTATGTCTGACCTCACAAGTGATGCTGCTTTGAGCAGGAGGTTGGACTTGATGACTTCCTGAGGTCCCTGCCAACTTGCATTAACCTGTGATACTCTGAAATGCCACCACAAGTTGCTGATACAGAGCAAGATATGCTGGATGCTTGAGGAGATGTTCACCTAATCCTGTTGCAAATCAACACAGGGATTTTTTTGGTCCAGTGCTGAGGTTTTACTAATACTAGTTCTCACTGGGAGGAGTTTCCTCTGTCCCCCCCCCCCCCCCCCCGGAAGTTAAAACCACTTCAAGTAAGGGATATCCCATAGATTTGTCACCACAATATTTGTTCACTCCCTCTGTCCTTCCCAAGGCTGGGTGAGTTTCTGATCTCTGGCTCATTTTTTCCATCCTTTTCTTCCTCTTGGCAATCCAGGCCCTGAATTGTCCAAACAAGATGAGAATCCTGCAGTCTTGTAGGAAAGCCAGACTGCCGGTTAGCACTCTCACTTGATTTAGACAGTAGTTTTAGGTTTAGCAGATGGCCATTTGAAAAAATCCAACAATTAAGTCTTCTGCTGTGACCGCTGCCAATAATCAATGCACCACTGTGGGATTTGCTGATGTTCAGCACCAGGATTTGACACCAGCGGGCTCACACAATGTTCTTAGGAGAAAGATGCTGGAGGGGCAATTGCCCCAAATTCCCCATTAAATCCTAAATTGTCACCAATTATTCCAAATGGAGATTTACCATCACATCCTGTCACAACTTAGAGCCGGGAATAAAATATGTACACTCATTCCACTTAGATGTGAATATCAAGCATGTATGTTAATGTACTGCTTCAGACGCATCAGCTTAAGAGGCACTTCACATTGAGACCTGCTGATGAATCACTGAATGGGGGAGGCAAGTGTTAATTAGCCATTCAAGCACAAGACATGACATCAGGTGTCTAACAAAGAGACATAGACATCTCCATGGATGTAAACTCATTCTAATTTTAATTAAAATCAATGGCCAGGCTCTTGGATAAGAAGCAAATAAAATAAATTTTGGAGAGATGGAATTTATCTGGATCCAGCAGGTGACTTCAGTGATGCAGTTGTTCATGCTCCAGCATGAACAACTGCTGTTTTCCCTAACAGTTGCCATCTCAAGAGGCAGGATGAAATGGGTCTGGCTTGTGAGAAGCAAGAAAGGACAGAGCATCACCAACATGGGGGAAGAAGGAAGCCTCTCTAAATTAATCTTTGTGTAGGAAGGTTAAAAATGAGGGAAAATTAAGACATTTGTAACTGCATCTATTTTGAATACCGTAAAACATTATTTTTGCATTTTCCCTAGCCTGTTTTTTAGTTAAGAATGGTTTTGAGGTAACTGGATAACTTCCAAGCATTCCCCACCAAGATGAAGGGAAAACCTATGAAACTGGTGCTGGAAGAGAATCAGTCCTCCAGGGAATCCTATGCACCCTGTGAAGGAGCACAGCCAGGACTGCTGGCCTTGCAGGACTAACAAATGACAACAAAAAACCAACTTCCATTGACAGGTGGTAGCCAGAAAAGCTATATGGGGAGCAGCAAGATACTGGCGTGCATTTCTGAGTCTGCAAGTTCCCAAGGCAGCTTGTCACACTGACACATTCATTTTTACTGTTTGCCTGCTCTGGGCACCACACACCATTGCTGATGGGCACCCCACTGAGTGGCGAATCAGGCTCTTCACAAATCCATCATGAACTGACAACTGAATCGCAAAGCCTGAAAGCAGATCTTAAGGTGAGATTTTTAACATGTGGTTTTACATTGAGGCAGTGCAGCAGGGCTGAGGAAATGGCAGGTTTTGCATCAGGACATCTGAAGGGACTCACTGCTTCCCTTCCCCACCCAGCTATTGCACTACAGCAGCTCTGGCCAGAATCTAAACTGAGCTCAGGGATCTGAACTAGGAGCAATTTAAGTCATGCAATTCTATGTCCTAGAGCAGGGGCTGAAGGGGACAAGGAAAGGAGATGATACAGGTCCACATAAATGTAAGTTTTCTGGTCTATCTCTGTCTGCTTATCTGTGCCAACCCAGCAAAGCGTTCAGTAATGCACTGCATCTTATGGGCCTTGACTTCACACTTTTCATGTGTAAAACTAAAATGAGGGCCACAAAACATCAAGATATGGGACTAGGAGGCTTCTCCACTCCTTCCCCTGTGCTTCCAGACAAATCTTGATTTCCTAGACCAAACAGCCATGGTCTCTTAGCCTAGGACAGTGGGAGAAGGGATAGTCCTAAGGACCAGGCAGAGGGAACAGAAAAAAGGGTACATGGTTTTTATCAATTCCAAGACCTGTTTATCATATCCAGTGTGTGGCTGAAAACTTACTGGGAAGTTGTCCTGAGTAAGAGCCATTTTATTGCACATTTCCACAAAATGCTTCAAGTATTCTTCATCCAGGATCAGGTAAACAGGGACGTGCCGTCTGCTTGAGGCCTCCAGCAGGTCACAGAGTATTTCCATGTCTGTAAACAGATCCATCACAATTGCTATCACCTAGCCAGGAGAAAAGAGGTGGGGGGGGGGGAAATGAAAGACTGTTGAAATCTCATGCCCAAGTGAATTGTGCTTTAAACTATGAATTAAGTATTCAAACCTCCTGAGTTACTGAGCGTCTGTGGCCACATAAGTGGAGATTGCTTCTGAATCTTTAACAGCCTTTACCCCACCACGACAGATAAAATCACTTTTAATAACTATGAAGACATTCCTCATCCAGCTACCTCCTGTCTCATCTGTCATTCACAGAAAGAAATAGCTGAAAGGGTAATGCATGCGCACAAACTCTGAATATTATTGATGCAACAAGTATGTATTGCCTTAAGCAAATATGCCAGAAATACAGCATAAAAAAGGAACAGCTGAGACTGACCAAAATCATTATTCAATTGGTATGAGTGACTCCATAGGTGACTAGCATATTAATATAAAGAAGTATCATCTTTTTCAGGAAGGACACACTGCCAGGTAAGGGAGAAGGTATCTTGATCAAGTATGTACATGTCCTTGTTCCAAGATTACATCCTAGGGGCGACTAGACAAAATCGTAGAATAATGTGTGTGGGAAGGATCCCTTCCCTTTCCCTGCTGGCACCGCTCCTGCTAACGCAGCCCAGTATGCAAGTGATAGTTATGAAACCTAACAGTAGGAAGAAGGTATAATACTAACATTATTTAAAAAAAAAAAAAAAAAAAAAAAAAAAAAAAAAAAAAAAAAAAAAAAAAAAAAAAAAAAAAAAAAAAAAAAAAAGAATTCAAGAAAATCTATCTCAATAAACTGAAGACTTTCAACATAAGGTCTCCAAGGGAGGGGTTTTAAAAAGGAAAAGAATTTTAAAGAGAACTGCCCGTTCTTTAAAGAATGAGATTGAAGAAGGCCGTGGCAACCCATCCCACTGTGGAGATGGGAGGCAGCAGACCATCTTGGCTAAATGAATTCTCCAAAAACTGGAAGGAAAATATGGAAAAAGGAAGGTAGGTCATGACAAGTACCTACTACAAGTGAGTTGACCCAGAACTAGAAAATTCAAAGTACAGTATGACCTGCAACCAGAACAACGGATCAAGGGAAATCAACCATAAATAGATTAAGAGGTGACTGGAGAAGCTGTTCCACTGTTCCTCACAGAGTGAGGCTGCCAGCAGACAACATCAAGGCAGCCATTATTTGGATCAGGAAGGGACTGCTGGGATCCATCTGTTGGCCGTCATCATTAGTGACAGGAATCAGGGGGACATCTTGGAGAAGGAAGGAACAGTCAGGAGAGCACCTGCTGAGCTGGATGATTTGTCAGGCCTGATGCACTTCACCTGAGGGTGTTTGCAGAGCAATCCAGTGACTTAGACCTTGAACCATTAACAGTTAACACTGAGAACTCATGGAAGATGGCAACACACTGGGGGGCTGAAAAAGGTAAAGTAGTGAAGAATTTACCGACAAGCCAGGTTCATTTCAAAAGCTGAAAAAATAATGGAACTACTGACCACGTACTTTAGTCCCAGTCTTTACCATATCTTAGCAGTAACTAATGTAACTGTTTGGTACTTCTAAGTTGTGTGCACAGCTGTGATTTTGAGTTTCTGCACCTAGTAGAGATGCCCAAATAAAGATGACCCAAAAAGCACTGAGTTTTGGAGTGAAGCTCCAATGGCATACTTTACCCTGCTACTCAATGTTCATGCCCTTGCACACAAAATGCACGACAGGAGTTTGTTCTGCTGCTCATCATGCACCTCGTGAGGAGGTAGGAATCCTGTTTTCACACACCTCCTCTGCCTGTGTTAGAGCATGGCCATGAATGCAGTTCTCCATAGTCCAAATCACCCTATGGAGCAGACCATGTAGGGTGAGCTTTCCTCTGCCACTTCTGCTCCGCTGCTCCTCTTCAAGCAAAGAGTTAAATGCAGAGGACAGCAGTGAGGTTGACTTTTACATGTGCAGTGGTTCAAGCTTTAAATAGGAACAGGCTGAATCATGTTCACGGGCCTGACCTGGAAGAGCTTCAGAAAAGAGCAGAGGAGCTCCAAGTATCGCTATCCTTGGATGTGGGGACAGGCTCATGTCTCTGCTCCAGACTGGCACACTGGCCCCAGATCGCCCACTGCCCGGTAGCTCTTCTGCTCTGTTTTCATTAACAAACTGTCTCTTTCCAGGCTCATACTCATGGCCTAGGTGCTGAGTGGAGGCAGCTGCCATGAGCAGAGCGGTGCCTCAGTGGCTTCCCCATGCTCTCCTGCCCAGTCTTTTGCTTGGCAAGCTGGCTCCTCTCAGCCCCACTCTGCCTGCACACACCATGGAGAGACCCTCTGCACCAGAGCCATGGCAGAGGAGGGCAGCAATGCCAAAAGGTTGCTTCCTGCTCCCTTGGGGATTTATCCCTTTTGCAAGACAAGATTTCTTGGCTCCATCTGATTTGTCCCCAGAGACCATCTCTGTGATGATGCCTTACACACTGTCATTGGTCCTCAACATCTTGCAGAAGACCCCAGGCCCAGCCCATCACAGCAGGGTTTGGGGAAGAACCTTCCTGGAGGCTGGCGTGATCCCAGGCATCCACGTGGGACACAAGGCAGCTGTCATCAAGAGCTAAAAATAATTTCTACTGCCCAGGCCAAAACCACATCTCCACCCACTCCGCCTGGCCCTGGAAGATACAGGCTTCAGACCCTGACACTGAAGGGCACCTCTTTTGTAGCCCTTATCAGTGTTGTCTTCCCAAAAGCCTTATGAGGCTCTGGCAAACTCTTCATCCCTCCTCAAATGCGCCCATCTGGCATGGACAGCAGAGTGAGCCCTGGAAGAGCTCTGAAAGCACTGAGAAGCATCTTCAACTTCCCAAATGAATGTTGCTGCTGGGCTGTCAGCGTTAGGTACCACTGAGACCCACACAGAAAAGCAGGACTTCACCATGTCTTTCCACATTGGCCTTCAGCCAAAGACCAAAGGCAATTTAGCCAAATTACTTTGATGGGCCACCCATCCTCTAATGATGAAACACCCAGAAAAAAACTATAGCCCAAACCTTGTGTAAGGCCTCAGGCAAGTCCCTCTCAGCCACACTTGCCTCACGATATTCCAGCTCATCTCAAGCTTAGGTCTGAGGCAGGCTTGGTCCTGGAGACAATCTAAACTTGGTTTGGGAAGTCAATATGATGGAGTCAAGAGACACCGATGCCCCTTTGTCCCCAGACCCCACATGCTCAGAGGCACTGCTTGTGGCTAGTGGGAAGAGAAGGTTTTCTTGCTTTTCTCTACCGGTGCTCCCAGGCTTTGGCAATGTTTGGGGCTGTTGCTTGCTCAAAAACGGCACTGCCAGTCTGCAGTGCTTGCTGTGAGAGGGATGGGGCTGAGCAGGCAGTAACATGGCTGCGCGTGGCAGCATGTGGCAGACAGTCACCTGTGGCACCCAGTGCCCTGGGCTGGATGCAGCTGGCTGCCAGGCAAACCTGCATCTCCTGGCAGCCTCATGGCAGGGCTCTGGCATCAGCGTGGGAGCAAGCGCCCCAGGCAGCAGGACACCAGCTTATGCAAGCTGGGTGGAGCCCTGTGTGATAGTCAGAGTCATGTTTTCCGAAGCGGGTCTTTGCTTGGCATCAGGAGGTGGAACAGGCTATGGCTCTATTCATGGCCTCCTCACATGCGATCCCTTCACAGGAGGGATTTGGGTAGAGTTGCTCCTGGTGGTGCTGGCAAGCACCCACAGCCAATGTCAGGCAAGAAGCCTGGCAGCCCCATGTGCACTGCAGTTTGCTGCGAGGAACACTGCAGTGGGGAGAGAAGGGGAGGTTGTGCCCTGCCACAGCCTCATGTGGTGGAGATGCAGGCGCCCACGGTGGGGCTGCTCATTCTAAGCATGAGTGCCACAGGACAACCATAAGGGCCAATCAGATCACCATATCATCTCGGTAAACAAAGCAGGCAGTTCTTATAATAACATCAGCTCAACCCCAAAGCCAAGATGTTTTGGAGGAAGACAACCCTGGAAGTCTTCCCCTTGAAGCCTCTTAAGAACTTATTTTCACAAAAGTGAGGTCTAAAGCCTCAAAGATAATTTCCAACAGCTCTATAAAGCAGTGGAAGTTAGGTACCTAAGTACCATCTCCAGTTCAGGCTCCTGACAACTCGTGTCTCATGTTTAAAAGCCTTGGGTATTTAAGTCAATCTGGCCTTAAAAACCTAAGCAATGTATGTCCAGTGCCTCCAGCCCCTCAGTTTCAGTGGTGGGAGCTGCAAGGCTGGGGCTGGCTCAGAGCATCCCTGTTCCTCACCATGCTGATCACAGCCTCCAAGCCCATGGCACAGCCTTGGCGGGTCAGGACATTGCAAAGACACAGCTGCCCCACAGGCTCTAGAAAATTCACTCCTTGCCATTGTAGGGTTAAATCATGACATTTCTAAACCCACTTCTGGAAACTCACAATTCAGCAACTACTGCAGTCATCACTTTGGGAATTACAGCACTTACCAGCACCCCACTGGAGTTGCCACCTGTCTGGTTTCTAACCAGCACAGCTGGTTTTACAGGTATTTGCCAATAGCAGTGTGGGTTTGGTCATTACCGTAGTGTTGCCATTTGAGGCAATACATTGCTTCTCTGGGGGACCATCAGGAACCCTTCTACCATTGCACATAAATGCAGATGCGCAGCCAGTGTCAGAGTTGTACAAGAGGGGCGAAAGGAGAAGCATGGACAGTTCAAAATAGATTGGAGCTCATCCAACAAAAGTAAAATTGTCATAGTATTATCAAATGAAGACTAAGGTGTGGCTGCACTGCATCTTCTTATGTCTGCAAAGAGAAAAGCTCAAATCTGAAAATACATCTTCAAAGGCAGCTGGTTAAATACAGCAAAGTAGAAAGACAAACCGCACCAGCAAAAGGTACCAATAAAACAAATGCCCTTTTTGCTGATTTGTCAGTACAAATATGTGTTGCAAAATATGTCAACTGATGTTGTTCTTTATGACTGTACAGAAGAAAACAGCAGACAACATTTCAAGACACACGCCTTCTGTCTACAGGACCCAGGAAAAGCATTCAGGGATCTCAACATCTTTCCCACATCCCACCAGCACTGTATCCCCCTTCTATGTTGGCTGTAAGCGCAACAGGAGAAACACTCTAAAGGAGGGATATATGATGAGAACTTAAAGTCTAGTGGAGAAAATATTTGAAATGCAGAAACAGCAGTTGAAAAGCAAAAAAGCAAGTCGTTCTCCACACAGTTGCTACTGGCACTTCAAGCAAAAGATGTTTTTACCTCTGGTTGCTCTTTCGTTATGAAAAGACATACAGGTAACATCCTTTTGGATGGTTTGATGAGCAAAATGACTCAGTAACTACTTAAAGATGTGTAACTGGGGTTGTGAATGAGCTGAACTGCCGTCAGTTGTAGAGCGAATCATGGGAAGCACTGGCCAGAGCTGCTAACCTAGAAGCCAGTAAAACACCAGTAATAAACCAGTAAGATGGTTGAAAACCCATTCTCACATTTCACGCAACAGTCAAAAACTGTGTGAAAATCCCCAGCTTGAACATAAAGGGCTGAAGATTGTCAGTGCTTTTTCAAGCCAAGCAAAAGAAGTAAAAAGCTCAAAATGTACTTAAAGTACAATAAAGCACCTGCTGCCTGGGCAACCTCCCTGCAGCAATGGAGAAGTTCCTGTGAACTGAGAAAGCAGCAAGATGTTTTTCATGTGGTTTAAAGGATCGTAATATTGTCAGAGATCCGGGACACGTGCTAAGTGAGAAGGGGACATTTCTTGGTAGTCATTTACTTTGTGCATTCTGCCATGACGATGTCTTAATCCCCATTGCTGAAATGGATGCAGTACATGTCACAGGACTTTTCAGATCATTTAAGATATCATAAATCAGCTGCCTGCAAGGACAAACAGAGCTTTTTGTCACCTACTTCCTGGACAAAACTTCCCGTATTTGCCTACAAAGGTGCAACTGAAGTTCAGGCATTAAGCAATGGCTGCTGACAACTGAGCAGAAGCTTATGTGGCAGAACGGTCTTCTTTTGGACAAAAGAAAAAGAGATCCCCATTTACCTCATATCACGCCCAAATGGCCAAACCGTATGTGGTTCTTTGATGATGTTATGATGCTGCACAGCAATCTGAGCTGCTGCATGGCCCCAGTTTCATCAGCTGGGGACAACATAACTTTGCTCAACTCTGCAGATGGTGATAGAAGATAACACTTTAGCTCAGTCTGGGAACAGCTTGTGTTCTTGACACAGCTGAAGTCCAGGCTTAACAATTCTTTATCTCCTGCTTTCTGCACTAGGCAGTAATGAATTTAAGGAGTGACTGTAAAGTTAAATAAGAAACTACTGGAGTGATAAGAGAAATTGCCTAGAAGCTGACTGGTTAAAAATGAACTTTGCACTAAAAGGTTACTCAGTATCGCCACACTATTGAAATGAAATACTACAAAAGAAAATTAACATGGAACAGACGAAAAGAATCATGAAGAGGACAAAGACAATAAAAGCTGAAAATGTGTCTGAGATACAGTTGTCTGAGCTGCTGCTTTAGTACGCAGTATAGTAGCAAAGTAAAAAGAAAGAAGGAGGAGCATAATTTAGTGAGTAAATTCACGCCAGGATTGTGCTTGGTAGGCAAGTATTGTAGTCGTCCATTTTTTTTTACATCCAAGGGTTGGCAATGTCTACCCAGCAGAAACTGTGCGATGGGGCAAAATGGGCTGATCTTACTCATCCTCAGAGAGGCACAGACATCAAGTCTAGAAGGTATGATGATGCATTCTAACTTACTTCAAACCACAGGCAGGGATTTTCAGTCCCACAAGTTTACTCAGGTGCTATGTTCTCCCACAGCAACTCACCAGTGGTATCCTCTTGTCCTGCTTAACATGATGTCCAGGGGTCGAGAAAAGCCCTGGCCATGTAAGCTCCCTGGCAGAGCGTAGAAGGGCTGGCTGGTGCACACTTGCCAACTGAGGACAGCCAAGTGTTAACACTGCACACCCTGCCACTCACTCACTCCAGGCTTTGGTACCATGCTCTGCATACCCGCAAATACAGACGCAGAGTGCCTTAAAGGGCACTGCCTGCATGACATGAAATCCCAGGCGGAAAGAAATTACAGGAAAGGAAAGGAGCAGGAACAGTTACAGATCTGCTAGAGAAAAAGCAATCACATCATGCCAGATATCTAGAGAGCAGCAACAGCTTGGAGCACATGGTGTACAGTTGTGGGACCAGCCACCAGGACTTGGGTGCTGTGGCACAAGACCCCACTCAAGGGACACAGCTCTATACATACCGTCCGTGCCCGGCTGATCAGAGACCGGAGCAAATCCTTAATGCTGTTAGCTTTGTTTCTTTGGAAAATCACAGTGGCTTGAGTCTGGCCAGACACCGTGAGGAGCGGTGTCCCTGGCCACCCCAGCTCCAGCTCTGGAGGGTGCACATCAGACATGAGTGGAAAGTAGGTGCCAGACGTTAGTTCAGAGTTGAGGGAGGACCTGTCTCCAGTGTCTGCATCACCAAGGTCAGCCTCTTTGTCTTTCATTGCACTGGGATCTGGAAAGCTTTGGTTTCTCTGACGGCTCATATATTCCATGTCCAGGGTGGAAAGAAAAGGCAGCTCCCGTTCCTCAGCGATGGCACTCAGGTAGCCACGTTCCCCCTGCTCAAGAAAGGCATCTATGGCAAGCCTGGCTGTTTCACTGTGCTGGAGCACCAATGGGGTGGGGTCCCTCCACCACGGCTTTTTCAGCTGCTCTAGGCGGCTCTTCAGTGGCCCAGACACCCCTTGCTGGCCTCCATAGCTGCGGTGGAACTGGGGTCTCACCTCTACTGCTAGGTAGTTGAACATGACCAGAGCTGTTGATGCTAAGAAGTGCCTCTCCAGCTGGATTAATCCTCTGTCTGACTCCAGGTCTTTTCTGGCCCTCTTGCACTCCTGAGCTCCTCCCAACAGGTTCCTTCAGGACTCAGCATGAGCTCCACTCCTCCGCTTGGGAGTTAATCACCAGGTACAGCCTCCCACGCTGGGGGAGGAGCTGGCTTTCCCCAGCTCCCTCACTTGGCTTCCTCAGACAGACACCTGATACTTGGTGCTTAGAGTATTCCTTTTGCAAGAAGAGGAAGATCAGCTCTTCAAGCTGCTCCTTCCCTTTCCTTGTAACTGATTCATGTACTGCCCTCCCCCTTCCCTACTGAGAGGTCCCCACCCTTGGCCAAGCAGGCTCTAACCTGTTTTGTCCCTCATTGTGCTCACAGTGGAAATGCAGATGCTAAAACTTGTTCCTGCTTGAAATTTGTTCCAAATCAAACATGCTTCTCAGTGTCAGTTATAATGAAACACAAATATCTCAAGTGGGTAATCAGACTCAGCCAAGAAACTTATTAATCCCTGAACCATAGCTAATGCTCCTCCTTAGCATTTCTTGGGAGACTGGGCTGTGCTAGACTGGCATCCAGCAGAGAAACCAAAACACCATCTTTTTTGATATCACAGGGTCACAGTGTTTGTATGAAGCAGCAGGAATCTTAGCACATGTCATTAGATACTACAGGCTATAAGAGCAATAGCTTATGTGGTCTTTTAACATCTCCCTGGAAATTCTTCAAGGAAGGGACATTCAAACTTAGGAGTCTGGTGCTATGTGAATGACAATACTGTCCACATGCTGTGTATTTTGGGATTAGTTAACTCCAGGTTCCCAAAAGCATCATGGAGCTATTTTGGAGAAACAATACAGGCAGACATTAATATGTGATTTAAAACGCTGTTAGGAACGCACCACCCAGAACACAATGCAGTAGATGAAAAATTGTGCACAGGAGGTACACAGGAGTCCCCAGACTGCAATGCGGGCCTCTTCCACCCCATTCAGCTCACTTACCTTGGAGCTACTAAACTCCACAGAGGTTAACCAAAGAATGAAGAACTGGCTGGATAGTTGATCTAATCATCTAGCCTTTTATCTACAAGTTACAAAACCCCTGTACATTAAATTCATCCAGGCTAAATTAAGTCATCTAAAAGCTAAATGTCTGCTCTCTAATAATCACCGGGCTATAGTCAATGGAGAGAGACAGCCATGCCTAAGCGTGAACCAGCACATTCAGACACCAAGTTCTAAGTCAGCTGGGATGAATCATGTCCCCAAGGGACTATCACTCTCCATGGTCTACAGCTGGAGTGGAATGATTAGTTTAGATTAGCTGTCTAGTTTTTAGATCCCTGAAGTCAGAACGAACTCTTACCAGGACTGTGCAAACTGCAAGAACAGAAGCAAAGGTACATTTAATCAGAAAATTTAAGTTTCCTGCCAGAGCTGTGCTGCGATGCAGCAAGCAGGTGCAGAGTTAGCAGCCATGGACAATAGATATAGGACAAAATTATAATACAGCTGCTGGCATAGAAGTGTTACAGGTATAAATAAGTGTTAGAGCAGCTTAAAAGAATGACATTAACTTAAAATGCGAGGTGAACAGCCAAACACAATGTAAGGAAGTTTGGGGAAAAAAGTAAGGGAAGGGGCTATAACATGATGGGCCTGTTTCTGGAGCTGCTTTGCCAGGATGATAATGTCACCTTGGTGATAACATAAAAGAAGGGTAATATCACCCTACTTTTTGCCTTCCTAAAGAGCTGAAGAGAGTGTGAATTTTAAAAAAAAAGTCATCAAATGCATGTTTTCTGCCAGATAAACAACTGCTGCTGATTCTGTAAAGTAAAGGGATTTCCACTGTCTCCAGCTGGTGTTTGGTAATGATCTACTCTCCCTCCAGTAATTTCTCGTGGACCTCAGCACATGAAAGCACATACCACGTAAACATCTCCAGCCGAGCTTGTCAGGCTGGGCTTCTTCAGTGTTGGTGGGGAGAGGCAGAGGTTTCTAGGGAGTCAGCTACCTCACCCTGCAGCAGACATCTGAAACAGGTTAGATGAAATGTGCCATGAAAGTGCTTATCTCCCTCCACTGAGCAGAAGGAGAGCTCAGGCTGCCAAAGTCAGTGGCAGAGGTTTACCATGCAGACATCTAAAATTAGATGAGAGGTACCCTGTCCCTGCTGTCTGGCAAAGAGATAAATGTCTATAATTGGCACCATACAGACTGACTGGCCAACACAGGATGTGGGAATCACATCAGCCAATTTTTGCCAGCTAAAAGCAAGGATCTTATCTGGAATTGTTGTCTACACACCTTCTGCAATCAACAGAGAAAGACAAGGGGAAAATTCCCTCTGGCTAAACACACACCAAGTCCCACTTCCAAGTCAATGTCCCTAGGCAGCTATACTCTGGCTGATACCTGGGATCAGTCAGGATCCAAGCATTAGGCAATACTTCATTCTTGTGTCCCACTATTGATGTTCTTGGAGCTCGCCAAACACAAACACCTTGCCTGGGCTTTCCATAAAATGTACCTGCTGCTTCCTCTTCAAGCACAAATGGAAGGGAGCCTGCCAACTTTTTTCGTGATCGTACAGTTCTTGGAGAGCACTCACCTGGGAACACGAGAAGCCAGATTTGCTCCCCCCTCCCCCCCCTTTATTTCAGACTGAAATCCACATCTTCCACCACAAAACATCATGGTGCTCAAACACACTTATCTATAGGCATTTCTGGAAAGCAACTACATAGCAATGTTCCACTGTGCAGAATTCACTGGCCAGATGTAAACAGCAAGTGCAGCTAGATGAGAAAAGTCCAAATTTTAGTTCCTGCACTGAGATCTGTGTCAGCACTGAACTCACAGAGCAAAGTCACCTCCAAGTTTTTTGTCTGAGGTTCCTGACCATGGCATTACAGAATCATTCTTCTAAACACAGCGGCAGCACACAAATTCCCTGTTTCATTTTTTCCATTTGTATGTTAAGACTCTTCCAAATCAGGGGAGAGACAGCTTTGCACCCACTCAGCTGAAGGAGGGCTGGTTTTGGCAGGGATAGAGTTAATTTCCTTCCTAGTAGCTGGTACAGTGCTGTGTTTTGGATTTAGGGTGAGAACAATGTTGATAACACACCGATGTTTTAGTTGTTGCTAGGTAGTGTTTATACTAGTCAAGGACTTTCCAGCTTCCCATGCTCTACCGACTGAGCAGGCTGGAGGGGCACAAGAAGCTGGGAGGGGGCACAGCCAGGACAGCTGACCCCAACTGGCCAAAGGGACATTCCATACCGTGGGACGTCATGTTCAGTATATAAAGCTGGGGGAAGAAGAAGGAAGGGGGGGACGTTTGGAGTGGTGGCATTTGTCTTCCCCAGTAACCGTTACGCGTGACGGCGCCCTGCTTTCCTGGGGATGGCTGAACACCTGCCTGCTGATGGGAAGGAGTGAATTAATTCCTTTGTTTTGCTTTGCTTGCGTGCGCGGCTTTTGCTTTACCTATTAAACTGTCTTTATCTCAACCCACGAGTTTTCTCACTTTTACCCTTCCGATTCTCTCCCCCATCCCACTGGGGGGGGGACTGAGCAAGCGGCTGCATGGTGCTCAGTTGCCAACTGAGGTTAAACCACGACAGAGGGCACTGGACATCAGTTGCCAGCTATAGGCCAAATGATCTAACCGCTAGTGATGGCAGGGAAGGTAGACAACCCTACCTCCTCCACTGGCTCCCTGCTCAGTGGTATGCCCAGCATATAGGTTCTTTCCAGTCGCCACTCTGAGGTGCCTACCACCCATGTGCCATGTAGTGAAGCCAACATGTGGCCATGGAGTTGCTCTGGTGGTCCTTCGAGGCCCAGCCCTGAGCTGCTCAGGGTGCCGATTCACAGCTGTCATGAGGAGGACCACAGTGTGCCTCTTCCCTAGGCTGCTGCCCTGTACTGAACATGTGAAAAAGCACTTTCAGACACCTCTTCCTTCTCTCCTTCCAAAGGAAATACACAGAAATAGAATTGGGCATTGTAACATCGATGGGTGTAGTTACCAGCAGGAAGAAGGTATGAAAGGAAGGATGTGGGACAATGAGCAAATCCTCATAAGATACCTGGCTTTGACAGGATGTGGAGCAGCCCAGGAGGCTGGCAGGTGGGATGAGGAATGAACGAGCCCAGCTCACTGTTTTAGTCAGTGACATAATCGTTAATGAAGGCTTTGCACGTGTCAGACTCCTTGCTTCCTAAATAAGCATGAAGGAGCTCTTACCTCCTGGGAGAGCTGCAGTAGCATGCCAACACCAACAGGATCCAGCCTCAGCAAGGGTTGTTGCAGGGTGCTCCTACATGAACATACCTGCACAAGACAATAAAACAGGACAGTAGATATTTCTGGTTCCTGCACTTGTGTGCAGGAAATTGTTTACACTAGTCTGCCCCAGGTCCCTTAAGCAGATCTATTGCCACCTGACCTAAACTCCCTGGCTGTTCCCAGCACATCACATCTGGAGCAGCCACTGCAATATAACAGTAGAAGGTGGAATTATGCTCGTGTGAGCTCCTGCTCTGCATTCACAGTGGAAGGATGAGGCCCAAACATCTCTTCTGTCCCACAAGTGAGCAGAGCAAGCTGTTAAGCAGGTTGAATGACTGTAAGCAAAACAAGTACTCCCTCAACATGTTCAGCAACTTCAGGAAGAACACATGTAGGATGCACAGGACAGCCCTAAACACCTGAAGAAGGGGCAGTGGTAAAAAAAAAGCAGCTCACCAGAGGAGTCTGGGAAGGATCATGAGACTATTAATATGCAACTGCCCCATCATAGTGCAGGCCAGGCAGCCCACAGCACCAGTGGCTGATACTCCCTTTACAGGCAGAGAAGACAGGTGGATACTTCACAAGCACAGCACAATTGCCTAAGCAGCAGAGCCTACCACTCACTCATGTTGAGGCTCAGGGTCTTTCCTATGTCCTTGTCAACTTTCCCAGGCTCCTGTGTAAGCTTCTGCCCTCTCCTTGACTTCTCAGACCTTCAGGAGAAGACAGACTCAGGGCCAGGCTGTGCAGACACAATATGCCCAAAAGATGGAGATATTGCTCCCTAAGGCATGCTGCAGAGTGGTAGAAGTACCATCATCCAGACTGCTGGAAGAGGTGTTAATCTAGCCTTAGGACACCAAAGGCCCAGTCAAGAATGATGCAGCACTGTTCAGCAGAAAGAATGGGGCACAGGTTTATCGCAGTCTCTTGTAGAGAAAAGAGCAAAAAAGTCTTGATTAGAGTTTATTATACAAGAAGACAACAGAGATCAGACAAAGCAGGGCAAATGTGAAGAGGCAGATGGGGAGGGCAGGAGCCTATACAGCGGGGCGTCTACTAAGAAGTTAACTACCACCAGCATCATCTAAAAAACCCCCTGTACTAGGCTAAGACTACAACCAAACATCTGAACTGGGGCCTGAGAAGCTGGAGAACATCACAACAGATGACCACTGTATTTGTGGCACAACTCTATTAGCAGAAGAGTTAGAAAGCCACTCAGTAATTTCTAGGTATTAATGTAAACATTTACAACTCCCAACACTGGTATTTTCATCTTCCTGGAAGAAAACACACAGTCCAGTTTTGGAGCTCAAGACAGGCAATGAATTGTTCAGCATACCTGTAGAGGGGATCAGCAAACTTCTCCAGATGCTCAAGCAGTACTTCAACACATCTCTGGGATGCAGACAACCTTTGCTACATGCTCAGGATTAAGCCGGCCCCACAGAAATGCTATAAGTAGACTGCACCAGGTCTACATTGATTTGAATTTCTGAAGGAAGACCTCCTCTGCAGGGTTTTGGAAGTAGGAGAGTGTGGAAAAATGGGAGAGTGGGTCACAGGGTATGACTCTGGGTATAGCTCCCACTGTTCCTCAGAGTGGTGTCAGGCAGTGGGATACATCACAGGGCCCATGCTTGCAGAACCAGTCAACCATCCCCTCCCAGCTGATGCTTACCCTCCCACGGCTTTGCTATTCTTCATCCACTCCACATTCATCTAATTTAAAGCTCAGGTGGAAAAATTTGCTCTTACTCAGTTTCCAGTTTCTGCTTGCCTTATTTGCCAAACCAAAGGCAGGGTAAGTGAGACAGGACAGTGGTTAAGTCCAACTGCTATATCAGGAGCAGCAATTCTGACCTGAGGGCTTGGTGTGGCAGAAGCATGACTAAAAACTTCACTTTATGGAAGGTGAGGATAGGAGTCAGAAATCTGGGAAGTGGTAACTGCACTCTAACAGGGCTTAGGTGCCTGGACAGTACAGGAAATTTGGAGATCAAGGATGCCTGTGCTCTTAGCACTGCAGCTGTTTAAAGAAGCAGGAGAAAACCGTTAGATATGAATACCAAAAGGCGGTGTGAACACAGAAGCGAGATAACACAGAAAAACATTTAACCACCTAAAATACAGAGTAGGCATCGAAGGGTATCAGATGAGTCGCCCCCGAGGACGCCCCCCCCCCCCCCCCTCCATCTCCAAAATGTCTCAGACTATAATCTGAAGCAAGAGACTTCCCAAGTTTGGCCCTGTGGGCAAAACATGCACCTACTCTCCCATTGGTGCGAAACAGCAGAGAAAGAAGGGAAGACGTTGAGTGTTGGCCGTTCTTTTCTGCTCACAGAAACAAGAAAGCCAAGATCTAGCTGATCTAAGTGCTTCCTAAAGGCTCATGTCTCTTGATTTTAAGACACCTGGGAAAGCTGGGGGAACAAGTCCTTTGGAATAATAAGTGTTGTCCAAATTCCATATATGAGATAGAGATCAGCTTAGATGATAAAGTGCTCAACATGGCTCCTTCCAGAAGAAGTGCGCATGGATATGTTCACTTAAAATACAGTATGTGCCCCCAAGCCAATGCTCTGAGACCACTTTCAAAAAACCCAGCAGCATAAGCAAAGAACTGTCCGTAAGCAAAATATCGTCAATCATTCCCTCTGCAAAACCATGAAAATGGGAAAAGATGGGCTTTACAATGTTTGGTTAAAAAAAAACCCCTGCATTCTGCTGCACTTGACGCACTACTGTACATAGGAATCACTTTTAACTGCTAATCATTGCTGCTGTAATGCTTGCAAGGTGCAGATTTTGCTACTGGAAATGTATTCTCTCTAAAGGACTTCTAAATTCTGGCAGTAAAGATGTCATATGTAAGATATTAACAACGACATGTTTCTAGTCTATTGGCATGCACCTCTCAAGAGTAAGAGGTCATCCAAATCCTGTCTCCAGGTAACTAATGGCTGGGAAGCAAAGTCTTCTCTTGTCCTATGTAGCCTCCAGTGTATTTTTCATCTCTAACAGATTACCCTTTTAATTCATAGACAGTTTCTGCCTTATTCTTGTAACAGGCCCCACACACTTCTGTCCAAAACACACCCTGACTGCTGGCTCAGCTCTGTAACAGCGGGGTGGTTGAAGGCATTTTATGGAACAAGCAGAGAGACATGATTATAGGTCTTTATTCTTGTATTAATAAAAAGTGCAAAAGCAGATGCCAATCACCACAATCTGGCACCATGATTTCTGGAGCCTCCTGCCCATAAACACAGGAAAGAGTTCAATTTTGACCACATGGTTGTCCCATATTCAGAGTACAAAAGGCATTGTCATCTCCAGACTAGTGACCCATGAATTCTACTAGCATGCTGGCTTCACAGCATCAGCACCACAGACACTACACAACCTCTGACCTGTGCGCAGCACCAGGGTGGATGGTGGTGTACTCCCAGTCCTGTGTTCCCATGGCATGGATAATATGAGTCCAGGTTTAAATTACATAGCAGGAAAGGGGTTAAAGTTTAAATGGCTGTTTTGTATATGAATTAATGTATGTAGCTTTGAGCCAAAATATCTACCATTAATTTTTCCACCTATTTCAGGAGCAGTAAGATACACAAAGTGAAGTTTATTTTGGTACTTGGTATACTTCAGTCTCATTAAAAATAAATTAATCAGCAAATTCCTACACAGCTCAGCCTTCTTTTATGTAAATACAACCCAGCTGTAATGAATTACAAGGTGTTATTATCTCACACACACTGTATAATACTTCACACATAAGAGGTTTCTCTGCTTAGCTCAGCTTTCAACAAAAGCATCTTAAATAAACTGCAAGCAAGTTGTTTGGTCTGTAATGTTTTCACAGAGAAGGGATACACCTCACACACAGAAGGTTTCTTTACATGACTCATTTTATAAAAAGTTAAACTGAGGAAGTTCACCTTGGAAAAAAAAGTAACAAAATGCCTTTTTTATACACAGAAGGCTCCCTAAGAGAAGATTAAAAAAAAATGCAAGCCAGTATTTGGGAACCTGTATTCTGCATCCCACTGCTCTTTACACAGAGAAGGGATGTCAAATATTCCCCAAAACACACAATATGAAGAAAGCAACTTCAGAAGGAAGAACAGTCACAGCCAGGCAGTCACACTTTCACCAGATTAAGGATTCACAAATCAAGGATTAATTTCACAAATTAAGGATTACCACCTTCAACTTTTGTTTAACAGTTTTATTAGGAATAAATCCTGATATTATAGAGCTTATTCTTATCAAAAGCACACATGGCACAGAAAACACATACACATCAACTTTATCCAGACTGACATTTATTATTGACTAGGATTTTAGACAGGAGAGAAGTGAAAACTGTTTTAGTTACTGACCTGGAAATAGTCTGGTGAACCATCCACCTACACAGTACTCCTCAGCCTCTGCTGATTCAATCAGTGGAGCTCTTGCTCCCGTAATTACTATGTTGGTGTAATTTGCCTGCTCAGCCATACAAAGTTTTCACTGGGGTTGATAGGTCTTGTTAAAAAGCCCTGGACTACTACTTTGGGGGATGGAGGATAGCATAATCCTGTCCCATTAAGAGTCACGGACAGAAACAGGGATGTTCTTTTCATAAAGAAATTCTTAGACCACAACTCTAAAAAGAATATGGAAATATCAGCAAGGCAGACTGAAATACCAAGTACTCTGAGGCAGCTTTTAGTGACAGCTCAGCCATGTTTTGGACTTTATTGTCATTAAGATGGCTAGAGTCACAGAGGATTAGTGGGGACTGTGCATTATTCTTTGCATCCTCCTATCCTTGTGCAACACAGCAGAGTTCCTGAAGGGATTTTCACAGAAAACCCTTCAGAATCTGTTAAAGCAATTCTTAACTCCACTAAAGCAAAAATGGACCATTCCATCTTGATATCAGGCTTTTAAAATACATTAACATCTAATATGCAAAGCTCAGATTTGCATTCACAACCATTCAGTGAGCAGAGGAACACCATTATGTCTCTATGTAGCAGCTCTCCAAATGAGGCAAAGGACAGAAATGTCTTCTTGAGATAACTCTAAGTCATGGTAAAATATCTGGTTTCCTAAAGACAGAAGGCAGGTCTTTCAATTTGTCAGCAAGGACCACTCAATGCCATAAAAATGACAGAGGTGCTCAAGCCAACCAGCATTTATTTGCGGGTGAATATTCAGAAGAGTATGGCTGTCCAATTTGCTACTGAGTCACCATGGATAGGATATCTAATTAAATATTTTCTTTTCAACAGCAGATTTTCCTTCCTGACCTCACAGCCTCAGCCCAGTTCAATTTCCAACATGCTTCCCAAGCTGATCTGACAAATTGATAGAAATGTCAGGCACTGATGCGCTCACAGTCCTTCGTCATTGTAAACAGGGGAAAGGGGCTTGAGGATGCTGCGGGCGTTGCTCTCCACGAGTGGCCGCCAGCTCACCTCGCCTGTCAGCAGCAGGTCCTCCCCGCTCAGTGCATCCAGGTGCTGTACCTGCAAGGACAGGACATTAGTGCAAGGTGTCCCATCATCCATCCAAGTTCCTCAAGAGCTACGCAAACACGTTGCTTTCCAGAAAGAAAGCAGAACAGGGAGATTTTAGCATACTTTGCCATTTGTGTGAGGTAGACCTAAAAAGATGATTTACAACTGCTTAAGCGTCATGGAAAGGTTAGGAGATAAGTATCTGCAGATCCACTGGAACTAACTGCATAAGGTCGTCTACTAACATCTTAGTTAATGCTTCCTCTGGAAGTCTGGCAACAGGACAAAGAAGAGCCACGCAAAACTAAAATGAGTCATTTTATCTTCCCAGCAGTTAATTCAGATGACACACTGCTAGTACCATCATCTACATGGAGTGCTCTCATAAAAGTGGTTTCACATAGACCAAGGCTTTTCACTATAGAAAAAAAGCCTGACCAGCAGGAACACCTGAGATTTATAATATAAAAGCACATGAGCTGGAGAAGATGAACATGGAATGAACACTCATTCTCGCAATACAAGAAATACCTGGAATCAAATGAAATTTTAAGATGCATTGTGAGCAAAATAAAAAAATTCTTGTCACACAACATAGGGTTAACTTGCTTCCACAGGACACTGTAAACAAGGGGGGGGAGGGGGAAGAAAAAGTCCATCAAGGGTCATTAAAAGACAAAAACACCACCTCTGGCTCAGGAAGTCAGTAAATGAAGATTGCTAGGAGAGCTGACCAGGGAAATAGTACACATGCTTGCTCTGTTACTATATTCTTCTCTGGCATCCACTAATAGCCACTGTTAAAGACAGGCTCAGCAAGAAATTGTGGGAAAGACCTCTTACACAAGCTTACTGGAAACAAAAGAGAGTTTGACAAGGAGTTTCTCAACAGAGGAAAGAATGCACCAATGGCCACAGAGGGTCAGACCGAAGAGCCACCTAAGCACAATATCCCATTTCTGACAGTCATCAACAGCAGATACCCCAGGAGGAGTTAAGTACAACGCACAGATACAATGCTATGTTCCTCGTTTATTTTCCCTCCCTCTCAAACTTTGTTAGTTTGGGGATTTTGAGCCTGAAGTGGTTGTTGCGAATTTAATAGCCCTGGACAGACTTCTCTTCCATAAACCTTGCCAGTGGCTTTGGAACCCATGTGCAACTGTAGCATCCCAAACAACCTGTGGCAACGTTATGTCCCCGTGTTCTTTTATCAGTGAACAGCCTTTCCTTGCTCACCTTTCATATGCCTTCAGGATTTCCCAGATGTGTCTCATTCTTTCTCAGCTGTTTTTCAGGCAGGGGATCCTACTCATCGCTAATAAAGGAGCTGTTTCATGTTATCCTTACTGCTCTTCTCTGAGCCTTCTTCAGTTTGTTTTTTGTCTGTCTTGATGGTCGGAACCCAAACCATACACATTATTCAAGATCACAAGGGTACCATGGATTTAAAAAGTGGCATGACAGCACTATTTTATTCTCTATTCCTTCCTTAGTAGTTCTGAGCATGTTTTACTTTTTTTAAACACCACAGAGTGCTGAGCTGACATTTTGATAATACAATTATAATCTCAAGGACTCATTCCTGTGTGGTAACAGACAGTTTAGAGCTCCTCAATATATAAGTAAAGCTGGGACTGTTTTTCTCAAGTGAATCGCTTTAGAGTTGTCCATAGGAATGACCAGTCTTCTGATTCTTCCCCAGCGTGCCACATTTATCTGTGTGATCACTGTTTCCTATTCAACTGCTGACAGCTTCTGTCCTATCCTTTGCTTGAATATACAGAAGTGCAACAAATTCCCCACTTGGCAGTAAGTTGTTCCAAATTACATATTTTTAATATGTTTTTGCTCCCTGCCAATCTTCAGTTTTAAACTTTCCTACAGCCTCACTGATGTTAGGCATCAGCAACCTTAAGCATTAAATGAAGTCTGTCCCTCCGGAGAAGCCCTCTAGCATTCCAAAAGTGTCCTCAGTCCCTTATAAAGTTCAGCCTTTTAATTCCCACACCATTTTCTCAAGACGCACACTGAAATACTGTCTCTCCAAATCTCTATCTGGTCCTGAATATAGCATTGGAAACATTACAGAGAATGCTGTTGTGGAGGTTCTGGTCTTCAATTCCCTGTCCAACAGCCTACACTCTTCCTCCAGAACCTCTCTCACCCCTTTTCTGTCTTTGGTACCCACCTGGACTATATCCTACCAACATTTCCTAGAAACCTGGTTCACAAACCTCCCAAGGGTTGAGAGGACAAACACTACTTAATATTGTTTCCTCCAGGTAATAACTGAAAGAAGCAGAAATAATTCTGGAAAACAAAACCTTTTACTTCTTTCCCACAAAGATCATCAGGAGACTTTCAAGCTCTGTGTGCTATTTCACTATGAAGAGGATCCCAACTCCGCAACATCAATTGTAATTCTACAAGTTGCAGCCCATTTCTGACACATTTTGACAAGCCCCTCCATAGCATAGGTCCAGAAAAAGATGAGCAGGATTGCTTTCAATATTCTGTGAACTTCTCTGCAGCCATTTTTCATCAAACTGCAATAAACATCAGCCAGTTTTTATATTTTTACCTTGTTCTCCTTAAAAATAATCACTGAATATAAAAATCAGCTATATTTATGAGAACTGAGCTACATAGTATGCAAGCTATAAAAATAAATATTTAATATTCTAAACAAGAGAATGAAGAGAAGTTGCACTATGAGCAACTTGCGTGTACCTGTTTGCGCACATATTCTACGAGTAACTCCAGATGCCGAGGGTCCTCACAGTTCCTGTTAAAAAGGTTTCTCCAAAGAGCAGCTGCCAGAACGTGATCATCAGACAAGATTCCCTATAGGAAGTACAGAGAGGGATTAAAAACTGCACATGAAGAGGGTCTGAACACAAGACAACCACATTACTCTGCCTGGCAACTGCCAATATTAGCTGTCTCAAAGCCCACAGCTGCTACGGATGTACATATGAAAAGGCATCAACATCACTCTTTGCCAGAATGGAAAAACAACCCTGGCCTTAAATTAATTTACAGAGCAGCCTGTAACAAATATTCTGGCAAGTTAATTTGGAAAAAAAAATGGGTCAAGGTATTCCTAATGTAGAAGCTGGTAATTGCATTTCTATGTTATGATATCTTTACCATAAAAATTTTGGCCTTACAGAAAAGGCAGCACCACCTCACAGAATTGTGTGAAGCCCATTGACACTTGGAAAAGAAAAATTAAAGCATATTTAATACAATGTTGCAGAAATGTAGTCAGGACTTTGCTATTTTGCTTTGCTTCTCTGTTTTTCATTCTAAATGAGAAAGAGAGAACTCCTCATCATTAAGAGCTATCTAGATTTTTCCAGTTAAATCTAATATTAAATTTGGCCTATAGAAGAATCACATCCATGAGCGCTTTTTGTCTAAATTCTCTCCCACTTTTATTGTCTTTTTAGATTATGTGGTGTTATCACCACAGTCTCATAACTCCTGTCTTCTGCAGACACATTTGCCAAAAGCAAGAGAGGACTTCAAAATATTCAGTTAAAAATAAAAAAGGTCAACATTTGTCTTTAATTTAACTAGACATTTTGTTTCCAAAAAGAGTGTCAACAAAAAGAGAAAAGGGAAAAAAAAAAAAAAAAAAGAGGACAGTGACAGGCAGATACATCCTGGCTATACTTAAAACTAGATTAAAGACTTGCATGCATAACACTGTCCACAACTGTATGAAGTTTACATTTACAACATATTAATAATGCAAATCATCATGCAAAAAATAATATCACCATGTGAATAAGAAGAGCATCTGAAGAGGAACACTAGAGCAAAAAAATAACTACTAAAAGAGATGATGTAATTGTATTTTCTTCTTGAAAGTCCTGCAGACACTTGTGCACAGTGGTGCTTTTGCCTCCCCATATTATTAGATACTTTCTATAAATACCCTCTTACATAGACTCTTTATAAATACTCTCTTTGCTTTCAAAGTATAGCTGAGTACAATGGGATCAGAGGGAGGAAATGATTTATTGATGGTCAAGCAGTGATGGCGAAGCAGTACAAAGAACACCCCTCCTTCCATGTCCCATGACTTAAATCAATATGCTGTGTGCTTTCTTTTTTCTTAAAAGCACTTTAATTCAAGGCATAAGATGATCACAATAACTAAGAAGTCTGCTTCCATAATGTAACAGTTCTCCAAAGATATGTATGGCAAATGTTTTACCCATGTGGAGTATTCTGTGTTCATAAATTAGATAGTCTATTTGTTCTTGCACATTCTCCGAAAACATCCTTCTTACCTCATCATATCCAAACAGAGCTGCATAGAAATTTTCTACCATGCTTCTCAAATCTTCCTTTAGAACAACAGAATTAATCTGAAAAATAAACCAGAAAACCATCTGTATAGGCTATAAAGAGGAGGTGATTGAGAAAATATTATCAGTTTCACTCTGAGTAGGCAAAGAAGAAACAGTGCCTTGGCCCACAGTTATTTACAGCCAAATCCTAACCTATGTTAGTGCAGTCAAACATTTTATAACAATGTGCAATACAGCTCTGTTAATTCTGTACACAAATGAAAGTCACTGTTACTCAGAATATATGAAAGGCAGAAAAATCCTCAGCCAACAGCACTGACATATAGCTACATGAGC
>NW_008824286.1:38697-70291 GCF_000699105.1 Pygoscelis adeliae | reverse complement strand
CAGTGGCAGCCTAAACTAAGATAATGAAGACTCCTCTGTATTTTAACTATTAAGCAGGTTTTCCAGACCTTGATTCATTCACACAAGCCTTTTAGAACCTCGGAGGTTTTTCAACGTTTTTTCTAAAGCATGGACTCCAGAGCTGGACGTGCTATTACAGCAGAAGTACTGTAATGCTAAAAATAGAGGCACCATCCCTACCACTACTCCTTACTTAGTTGTCAGTATTGACTTTCTCATTCAGGAATCACATGAATTCTGTTTCTACAGCATCTCACTAGAAGCTCAGACTTACTAGTTTTTGACTATGACTAAATTTCTTTCAGAGTTTGTGATGATCCAGCTACTTCCCCTTATGCTCTAAATGTGACTCAGCCCAAGTTCCACACTGACTTTTAACTAAATTTAACAGTTGCTTAAATATTTGCTGGTTTGGCCTAAGCCACCCATTGGCTTGCAGAACTGACCCCATGTGAGCTTAAGACAAAACCAAAAGAGATCAACTGCTAGGTCCAGTGATGGCTGAAATACCTTGCACGCATCTCCCTCATACAAACTCTCTATTCCTTTTGCCTTTATTTTTTACTTCTATCAACAAAATGATTTAATAAACAGTTCCTCTCCTGAGGGCTAAGCTACACTTCAATTGGTAAAGCTTCTTCTTTGTATTGACTCTCATGAGAGATCTAAGAGATACTAAGCATTTCTTTTCTACAGATCTCGCATAAAACAAAAGTATAAATGACAAAGATAATTACCTTCATACCTGCATACTAGCAGAACACATGTATTTTACAAAAAAGAAACTGCAAACAGGAATACAGAGTAGGACATCAGTTCTACTACAGAATAAGCACTGCTGTCTTTGATGTACAGCTTATCACAGGCTAAAGAAAAGCTATGAAAACTCACGTATCTAAAATCTTAATACTTACGACAGTGTGAACCACGTCCTAAATACTCTTAGTATCCTTAAGAGTACTCACCTTGGTAATTATGCAACAGCTTTTCTATCAAAATATGAATGAGTTTTTGTCATGCTAGCAAATCTCCAGTTCAAATATTCTTCCATTAAACCACTATCCTTTTTCATCTGTTGATTTTTATAGAAATGCATACAGTGTAAACACAAGGAAAATTCCTTTTATGTCAGTTACTCATATTTTTCCATTAATATAAACTATTAAAATTCATGCAGATATTTTATAGGCTATCAAGATTTGGAGACTGGTTATTACTGAATGTTTAAAGAAAGAACTAAACATAAGAAATCAGAGGGTTAAATGATGACTGCAACTTCTGTAATGACTTAATTAAATTTTTATTGAGTACATAAACTATGATGTCATTTCTACCCAACCATGCTCAAAGTTTCTATGCATGTCAGAGATCGTGGTTTTTCTCAATAGAACATACTTCTAAATAAGCTGCACTTCTACAGCTCTAATAAGGGGGAGCAGGTCTCATGTAACACACTCAATAAATTATCCTTCCATTTTAAACAAACAAATTCCATGAGTTATTATATATTTGCCACGCACTTTTTATGACATAATAAAAATGTTACCTCAAGGATTACTTAACACATACTACAAATGTTACAGCAGGCAACTGCAAGGGGCAAAGAAAACAAATAGTCCCATTACAGAGACAAGTCCTGGACTATACATCCCTAGGGAAGCAGCTTTCTATACTAAAAACAAAGAGCAGCAGCTTTAAGTTAGCAAGAAATAGATTGATGAAGGAGATAACCAAGTTAAACAAACATGGCAATAAATACATCTTAAAAGACAAACAGTTTAAAATATAAAATATGACTTTGGGGATGGAGCAGTATCTTAGGCAATAAAATTACACTTAAAGGAATATTGCAGTTTCTGAAGAATACAACCAGCATTGGTTAAGTACAAACACTGTAGGAAAAAATCCTTCTTTATAAAACAAGAAAAATTAGTAAATCCAAATCAGCATTTGTTGGAAAAGCTTCCTCTTTTTAAGCTTGTACATGTTCTTACCACTGGCAAGTTTCGTGATCTGGTTGGTCATGATTCTGCTGACTCTTCCACAGTTTGTTATTAAGAAGAAAAACTGCTAGACAATTCCAAGTGAGTAATTGCTAATAACAAGAAAAAAATCAGTAACATCTGGAGCTCTTCTAGGCACTTAGGCCCTTTGCCTTCTTTGGAACAACCCATTGCAGAGCTGTCACCAGAATAAATTTATATACCATCGCCTAAACTGACACACAGAACTATCTTAGTTCAAAACAAGGAATACATTTTTGGTACATCTCTCACATTTACAAGACCTTTAAAAAAAGGAAACGTACACCTAACATATCCTCCTACTACATGTCACAACTTTTCACTGAAAGACTCCATGATCCCACATTCTGCCTGAAAGACAACTACAGCGTATGACTACTGCATTTTCATTATTATATTGCAGTAAGAAACCTCATCTTCAGCCTCAACGAATTCAATACACACCATCCAACAACCAACTGGTGAGGCTTACTGCTATATCAGACAATTTATAATACCAAGTCTCAGTTAAAGTTTTGTATTCTAACAAAATTTCTAGGAAAGTAAGAGCACACTGCTTTATTGTAAATGCGGAACATAGAATAGAATCATAGAATCATTAAGGTTGGAAAAGACCTCTAAGATCATCGAGTCCAATCATCAACCCAACACCACCGTGCCCACTAAACCACGTCCCATGTCCCATACATGACATGTATGAAAATATCTTATGTATGGGCACAGTTTTTAAAGTGAAAGCTGCTATAGGATTAGTCCGTATCAATGTCTTTTGTTGGATCGAGAGCATTCTTTCGTAATGAATCTCTTCCTCATCCCCACTTACCATGCTTTGGTTTACACTGCAGAGAAGCCTCAGCATGCACAAACTGGAGAATGTGCTCTAATGCACTCTACCTGCTAAGAGGCATTCAGCTCACGGGATCAGCCTAGAACCAGCACAAGGTAAAGATCAACCCCGTGGAACACGGACACTGGATCATCAACTGTTTCACTCAACAAATATGTTCCTGTCAGACCACACTAAATGCTAGTGTAGACATAGCTGTGATGTCCACAGGCTACACTATTTGAAAGCACTTTAACAGGAGTTTCTTTCTGTTACGGCTTTTGCCAGCATGTGTTGCACCCTTAAGCTACTTTAACACATTAATCCATCCATAGACTATAAAGCCAGAAGGGACACTTCTAACTGCACCTTGTACAAGCGCTAGTCATTGAATTTCATGCAGCAATTCCTCTCTTTAGGCCATAAGTTATGGTTGAACTAGATTTTTTTATGAAGATATTTCAGCCAGAAGAAATTATTAGATCATAGAACCTGACCCTCTGCATATCACAGACCATTACATTTCACCGAGTTCCCTCTGTACTAAGCTCAGTAAGTTGTGTTTGGCTAAAGCATATCACCCTCACAGTTGAACATGTGTATCTCATTTCATATTTCAATTTTCTGGCTTAAGTTTCCACCCCCTCATTCTCATTATACTATTCCTGCTAGAATCAAAAGCCTCTTCTGCACAATGTATTTGCTCCTGTACCTGTACACAGTAGATATGTCAGCACAGTCATCTTTCCAAACTAAGATTAGGCTCTTTAAGGTAATGTTTACACTAGGTGCACTGATATACTACATCATCAGCGCACTCCTGCAGTGGTCAAAGTTGTAATAGCAAAGTAGTGTTTTATGCTGATACAGTAAAAATTAATCCATCTTTTGTGCAAACCAAGTTCAGCAAATACGAGTACACTTCTGTTGTTATGACTGAGTCTACTCTGGGGACTTCTGTTAGCCGCACTGCCATAAATATCAATCGACTCCTATCGACACTTTTGATTACTGGAGCATTCAATATTGGCAGAAGTTCCTGAAGGAGATACAGGACAAGTCTTTCATGATAAAAAAATGTCACTCCTCAAACATTTAGGCTTTTTTAAGTCGCATTTGGAAAGAATGACTTATATAGTTTACATTAGTTATAAATAATATATAACCACATATAGTTATAGATGGGCTTTTTAAATGTTTGCTGCCCTTTTAATAAACACACATGATATTAAATGGGAAAACCTGCATATAGCCCTTTTATTTCCTCCAAGAACATAACTGTTACTTGTAGGACAGTAATTTTGAAAATGGCTGAGACTGTAGCTAGGATCAAAAAGATTAAATTAATAAAACAGATTAAAAATATCTCTGTAGCAAGGGGCCAAAAAGGCCAGTTCCTTCAGGCAATCTCACATAGTTGTGAAATGACAAAGATATTTTGCAGAAATTATTTTTCCAATCTTCATTTTTTCAGTCTTTTATTAACCACTCTCTTACTTTGTCTGCAAACAAGCTTATTGGCTTGTAATTAGCTACAGCTGTGAGTCCCCATATACTTTAAAATATTAACTTTTCTGATAAATTCTAATTTTCTAAGGAAGTAATTTTGTAATGCACCTCAGCAGATAATTGAATTCAGAGAACAGTCTTTAAAGCCTTCTTCAATGTTCAGTGACAACCTACTTCAATATTGCATTAACCTAGGTTAAATCGTATCAGAACCAGTTCCTGCCAAAATCTTCAATCCATAAAAACATGTGAATGGAAAAAGACTTTGCATGCTCTGCTACCTTCATAACAATTGCATAATCATCAATAACACTCCTTAGAGCATGTTTATTTCAAGCAGACATAGAAAAGTTATACAACATTATCTACATATTTCAACAACAGACGGTCACCCCTAGCTGTCTAGTATCAAGAAAATGAGGTATGTTTATCTTGCAGTCTATTAATTTGGAAACTCTACCATAGTAACAGTTAAAGATGCAGAGTAGGTCACAGTACAATCCTAAATGTATTAAATATATGGGGGCTTATTCCAAATTCCTTTTTCTCTGTAGTACGTGGCTGGCAGAGCTCATTGACAACTTCTCAAGAGAAAGATCAGGGAAAACAGGTCAAATCGCTGTGCTCTCTGTCTAGTTGTGCCAATTCTCTGTAAGGGCGAGCAGTTGTAGAGGGTTTTTCCTGTAATGCCTCTATTAAAAAAACTACTCGCTAAAAGCCTAAAACTGATCATGAATATGTTTCTGCACCAGAATAAAGAATTCAGTCTGATAAACTGAAAGGAAGTTACATAACCAAGTTTAAAAGAGGCACTTGGACAAGATAGTAGTAAAGGTAAGTAAATTATTAAGGTAGATATTCACCATGAGCACTTACAGAGATCCTGTAAAACTCGATCTCTCTACTGAGACAAACCTCAATAACTGTCAGAAAGTCACACACAAGAAACACTGTACTGGATCAGACTGAGGGTCCACCTAACACGCTATCTTGCCTTCAACAGTAGCCAGATATACTGAGAAAAGTAAAAAGACTACAAGCTGATATATGCTTCCTCCAAGCATTCTCCCAACTAATTTGAACCCAGGACAATTCTCAACCCTTGATATTTGTTTATATAGTAACCTTCAAAAGGTCTCTATGTCAAGCAACAGTAAACTTTCTGCATCCACAACATGCTTCAGCAAGAAGTATCCTGGTCTACTACTCATGATGAGAACCACCACCTCCTGTTTCTTTCTTCTGAAACTGGCTCCTGCTAGTTTCATCTGGTGGCCCAGTTTTTTCACTGGATGAGACAGTGAATACACATTGCTCCATCATCTTCTCATGGCACTGAGGATTCTGAGAGTCCATCATATTCCATGTGATAAGATCTGCCCATAGAAACAGACTTAAGATAACTTAATAAAAGTCAAGAGCAACAAAATCCCTGGGATCATAAAGTACTAAACTAAATGAAACGTATTAGATAACATTTAATGGGGCGATGAAAGGTGACATCCATTTTGAAAAGCATTTCAGCAGAACCAGGTAAGTACAAATTAGTAGAAAATACAATAATAAATGAAAATAACAATCACAGATAATTACAACCGGTAATATTCAGTGCTGATAAAGGTACTAGTAGTAGGTGTTAAAAAAAAAAAATCACACTATATAACAATGTGTGCACGTTTAGCAGCTACAATTCCAGAAATGGATATTAAAGACATTTTGTGGAGAAAGCTCAAAAAAATTTCAGTTCAACAATTCAATAGTGAAGAAAGACAAATAAATTTTAGGAATTATTATGAAAGGAATATAGAAAAAAGAGGAACTCTATTCTGCCATAAATCCATAGTGTGCCCACATACAAAATGCTGCACATATTTATTACCTTTTCATCTCAGAACAGATCTAAAAGAAATAGAAAACACACAGAAAAGACCAAGGTGATTAGACATATGAGGAAACACTAGTTATATTCAGGAAGAAATGAGGAGGAAGATGATGGAGAGGTAAAATCATGAGTGGTATTGAGCAGGTAAACAAGGAATTACTGTTCAGTGTTTCTCATTAAAAAAATGTAGAAAAGATGACGAGGAAATGACCGAGTAATACTTTAAAAATAAAAGTACTTTCTCATGCAACACAATTAAGTGGCAGAAGTCATTGCCACAGGACATCAAAGAGCAAAAAAATACAAAAGGGGTAAAAAAGGGACTGCACATTCATAGAGGATTTCTGTTAGTAGATACTAAATATGATGGTCCCCATGCAATTCATATTACTCATTAGTGAATGCCAAGAGAATATACCAGAAGAAATACTGATACACAGTTGTTTCTTATACTTTTTCCCAAATATCTCTGGTCACTGCTAGAAATAGTGCACTGGATCTTCATTTGACATTAGAAGAATGACTTCTGAGTATGTTCAGTTTTGTTAATCTTTTGCTGATCTTTGCAGATATTGACTGTTATTCTCTTCTGTCTGTGTATATCTTCCTGCCCTGACTTGCAGCAAGACAGCCACAGCTCATTAGATGATCCTGGATACCAGTCATCGCGTCACTTTGCTGACTTGATAGGAATTTCACCTGAAATATGCTAGTGCAATTAAAAAAAAAAAATGCTACCTTTACCATAGCTTTTAGTAACCTCACAGGAAGAGGCTTGATTTCATGTAGAAGTAAGAGCAAGAATGATCCTGCTCATACCAAATAGAATGATTCTCCCCACCCCCCTCCACGGAGAATGATCTTTCTCCAAGAATTTGGGACCAGAACAAGTTTCTATTGGATAGGAACAGCAAGTCACCCATCTCCTCTCCAAAAAAGCAAGCCACATCTCTTCTCCTAAAAAACTCTCCACAAAAAAAGAAGTTTATTTCATTTCAAAATAGAGTGACAATTCCTGGAGTCCATACAATTAGTAAGCAATTAACAAGCCTAATCCTTGATGCTAACACCTAGTACTGCTACAACCTTTATCCAGTGACTGAGGCCAGGACAAATGCAAATACTGACTATCTCACTTTCAAATTCATTTTTGTAGTGCCTAGCAGACTGGCTTATTTGTGTTTGCTCCATCAGACTTCCCACTATTTCCTAGCATAGCCCTGTTCATGCATGACCTGTTTGACACTTTCCCATCAGTTCAACATTTGGGTAAAATTCTAATTTGAAGTCACATTGCTTTCACCTTCTACCAATATTCTGCACCTTCTGGTTTCAATCATAAGCTGAGAAAAACCCAATTTCCCCAAGCACTCCTTCTCCCCAGGGCTTCAAACACACGCATGCCACAGAATAGTTAACAGTTAAATATTTTCTTGCCAATATTTTAAGAGTGCAGAAGGTTCCAAATTGCTGGTAAAATAAACAATGCCAGACTGTGAAAACTCCTGCCTGCCATATACTCTGATGTTAACAAGAGTTTCTTTATTACTGTAACCTTTCAGAAGGGAACAAAAATTATTTCTCTACCCTAGTTTTGCCCTCAAGTAAAAGGCAAAGGAGGAAAGCAAACCATGAAAAAGCTGCATGGTAAGATACTGTGAGTTTTCCATCTTACTTCTGTATTTCATTCAGACTTGATGCTGCTGTGAATAAACAAACTTCCAGAAGATCCTAAAAGCATGGGCAAGGATTTTAAGAAGGCAAAAATTTCCTTACATGCTGTTTCCTGAATAACACAGATTAAACCTACATATGGGCCATCTTCCCTCTTGCAAGTACATAACAAAACAGGAAATACAAAAGGGCAAATTTAGGATGCTCTCAATGAGACACATTATTTTCAAGCTCCTCGGTACGCAGCTGTCCTCTGGGGCTTTAGCCACGGACTTCCATCAATTACAGGGTCCCTGCCATTTCCTCACTTTTAAAAAATGAAGTCTTTGAATAGCATCTACAAATAGAAGGAATTGCTAGCACTTTTAGCACAAACGAGACAAATGCCTATGTAGTTCAGGTGACACCCCTTAAAACCACTGGTCATTCACAGGCCTGCCAGCCTTCTGTGACCCACCAAATATATTTGGAGTTATGGAATCCATGCCCAAGCCATCTGAAAACCAATTCTGATCAGTGTTGCTCATTTCACATATACCAAGATTGTACTGACCCCGTCTTCCATCCATGATATCTGTACCACTAGCTGAATCTCCCTTTTTATGTGCAGTCATTCTTGTGGCCACGAGGCCACCTGACTAACTTGAAAATCAACATGATGTATGTTTTGCTAGCAACAAACAGAAAACTCTAAGATCAGATAGGCTGTTATTTTGGTCAAATCTTTTCAACTTTTGCATTATTTCCTGCCCTTTGAATATGGAAACAACAACATTCAAGTTCTTACAGAAGCATAATGATAATTAACTAGTTAGTATCAATAGAGATACAGCAAGTGCTGTGTATGAACAGAAACAGAAGAGGAAGACACAACAACTGAGGGCAGACAAGGGAATAGAAAGAATCTATTGAGATTCCCAAACCAGAATGGAAACCAAAAACACATCAGTTTTGCCTAGACATGTATAAAAGCATCATATGCTGTTGCTTATACTAAAGTAGTAAAAGAAATCCAAGCAAGCAAGCATGAAAGTGAGCATTGGAATTATTGAATGTATTGCATTTGCACTTCCTGACCATTATCATTTATTCTACTACGGGAGGAGTTAGCAAAAGCAGTCAAAAATAAGAGCTTCATAGAACCGCCAGTTTTATAAATGGATAAAATGAGTTCTAACAGGAAAATACAAACCTTTGCAACCCACTTACCTAGCCAGGCTACAAGGCCTGTAGTATGTGCATTGTAAACATCAAGATATTGTGTCTGCAGCAGAATTTAAGACTGACCTTTGAAGGAGTTTGACAATTAAAGTGGCCCAGAGCTGCTTGCAGGAGAAGCTGATCCAGACTGCCAGTACTGGCAGATTGCCAATCTACTCCCCCAGTACATACTACAGGCTATTGAAGCAAAAAACCCCCCACTAGTGGAGACAGTTGGGAGATGTAATGCCACAGTGAGCAACAAGCCAGAGAGATGATCCTTGCAGCAGTTTTCGGAAGACACATGGGTGTTGTCTAGGGTCAGAAAGAGAAAAAGATGAGGCACGAGGATACTAGCGGAGGGAAGCACTGATGATGGCAAATATGCAACTGGGATATCGGATGGGAAAGCAAGCGTTCATTTAAAGAAATAAAGGAACTGAAGAAGAAAAGAAAGATCTGGAGTTGAAAGAAGCACAGCTTCAACATGCAAGGGTGGATTGAAGCAAGCAGACAAGAGGACAGACCCTGAGCTTCCGCTGTGGACCTTTGCAACAGGAGGTTGCTGGATGAGCATGTTGAATAATGGCAGCATGTGACCACTGAATCAGTGAAGCAGCGTGCCAGGGATGGGGAGCAGGCACAAGTGGCGCTGATGGATGTAAAAGGATTACTTGAACATGAAGGAACACAAGGGAAGGGAGAGAGGTGGTGGTGCCAGTCTGACATACAGAAAGGGGTCCTGCAAGGAAACAAAGAGAATTAACAAGAGAGGTAAGAAAAGGTAGAGAGATAAACTAATAACTCTACAAGATAAGAAGTAGGAAGAGAGAAGCAGGTGACGTACTGACAGAGGGGAAATGTGAAAACAGGGGCATACCCTGAAAAGGCAATCTGATATAAGCTCCAGTGAATTCAGGCATTAGGGTAACACAAAAATGACCAAGGACAAGGAGGGGGAAAAAAAAACATTCAGAATGGGTGCAATGAATTAAGACCTTAAGTAGTCGCTTATGTACTGCAAGTAATTGCCAAAATTAGGCATACCTGAAAACAGTAATACAGTCAGCATATCATAAAGCAAAGCAATCAACGGGAAGTAAATTTTCACTGCACCTGACAAAACGAAAGTGTCAAGCAAGGAAGGCAACCCAGAGAACAGGACCACGCTCTTCTAACAGGATAGCAAGACAGAGAGAACACCACTAATTACCACAGTTGTACAGATATAAGCTCGCTGAAGATCCTATTAGCCTGAATGCATTGGCTGTCACTGAGAAAACAGAGAAAAGAATTTCTCTTGCACACTGTGCCTCTTTCTTTCCTGGAAACAATCACTGTAGTCCATAAAGCTGCACTCACATTTTGCTCTCGGAAACAAAGCAACGGAAGTTACTAATCCTTCCCCAAAATAAAGGTTAGAGAAGAGATCCCAAGTACCAAACAGACCTCACTTGTGCCATCTGTGCCCTGTGAAGACAAGTGCAGAATTTGTGCAAAATACAGCACTTCAACCACTCCTTAGTTTACCCAGAATTAGCATTCGGAAGCATTCAGCAGAAGCTGGATGTGTACAGAAAACCGACCAACCTCTCCTTGTCAGCAGCAGTTACCAAACACCATCTGGTACCTGCAACTACAGCCTGCTGATACAGGAGGAAGGGAACAGCCAGAGACACTGCTGAAGGTGGCAGTGGCAGCTGGTGACCTGGGAGAGCCAACAACAGCTGCATAGTGTTTTAATCAAAACCACAACACATGGATGCTGTTGAGTCTGCCAGAGACATGAAAAGAAGTTGTGCAAGGGGAAGGGAATGAGCAGCCTCTCAAACCCCTGCAGCACCTCTGCACCATATCAGAACCTTAACTGATGCGTATGTTATTGTCTTTCAAGACAGGCAGGCACCAAAAACATAAGGAAAAGTTAAGTTATTCATTCTCGAAGAAGAAGCAGAAGGTATCAGTGACATTCTACCAGCAGTGAAAAGCACAAGCAACAATGTGGTTAAAATGTATTGGGAACAACACAGAACCTCTCAATGGTTTGTTTGATCTCAGCTGAGGAATTCTGGGGCAAACTGCAAAAGGACAGGAAGCTGATAATGTAAGTGTCCAAAATATGTAGCATAACAACGTTACTTAACACTGCACTGACCGGAGGCAAATCACAAATTGGATCGTTAGTGATACACAAAGCACTGGCAGGAGCCAGGCAACAGCGACAACATAGCTGCTACCCGTTCTGCTGAGCCTGGAGACTGCAGCAGGTTCTGTAAGGACCCTTCTCCTGTTTCCACCACCATCTCTACACTGTCAGAATAAAAATTATGCAGTTGTGGTGAGCAGTAACTTCATTGCTCAATGTTTGAATTTTGGCAACTACTCTATGTTCTGGAGAGTTTGAGGAACACGGGGCAGCACTTAACACCTACAAGCACTGCACGGTAAAATCGATTTTGGCACATGAGTCCCACCGGTGCAGAACGTGGGGAATAATGAGAAAGGTATTTCTGGAAAAGGTGCTATAAGGCAGCTTCCAGTGAACTTCTTGCAGGCACCAGAGGGAGACCAGGTAACTTTGGCATGCCCCAAACATGCCTGTATTTCAGACAGCCAGGTGTGTTAGTTCCACGGGCACTGGTACTAGAACAACTCCATTAAAAACAACATGAGAAAGAGACTCCTATTTCAAAACTCCGTGACCTGGTAAAGCTAAATTTGCATCGCCATGCGTACTGTTTATTCCAGACCTCATTACAGTCGAGATATTTTCAAGGTAACATTCCATAGATATGCATTTTCCTGCATTATTTAAGTTATTAAGATTTCCAGAATCAAGTTTACTGAATTTACTCTGGAACAGTACCTGATACTATTACTCATTTATGAAATGACAAAATACTGGAAACTTGCTGTGAATTTTCTAGCCCTTTGAGAAAGGATTAAGGGTTGATGAACTATTTCTTTTGTGATGTTCTTAAAACACGAAGTTCAGTTATATCATACAATGCCTGGTATCCTATTAAACAAAAAAAGCACAAAAAACACACTCAGCAATTTTGTATCTCACTACTTTGGCAAGTTTGTTTTTTCTTAAAAAAAGGTAACACTATAAACCAGTAAGATTTTATATATTATGTTTTCTAAATAGTCATTAAAAAACTCATAACATTTTTCTCCTTAAAATGTCCTACTAAAATTATACATTTCAAAATATACATAGACCATTTGAAACTAAAACTTTTCCTCTTTAGTTTTATAGGTTTTTAAAAACCTTTTTCAACTGTACTAAACACTATCCTCTATCTCATATCCCAATCCACTTCCTCAAACAAAATCACTACCTTCTCTATAATATTTTGCTTCAGTACACTTCCTCCATCTCAACTCCCCCCTCCACTGCACTGCCAGAATACTGCACACATGTTCCTTCTGCCCCAGCCCTGCCCCTGTTCTCCCATGATAATATAGTTTCTGTTCTGTGCATCTCAAATTGACTCCATGACTTCCCATCAGATTTTAGAGACAGGCTTGAAAAGGACCCCCTGAGTATTTAAGTACAGTAGCTTCCCACTGTAGGTGAATCAACTGCCAATAGTTCATACAAAGATCAAGTTCTATTTTAAAATTTTATCAGCTTTATGCCCTGTTCTCTCATCTTCTAAAGCCATTCTAGAATCTTACCTATCTCACCCTGATCGTGATTTCTGAGTCTTTAGTTAGAAGTGTCAGACTTTTTGTTCTCCACAGTAAGAATAACTTAAACTGAATACTATCAAGGTTAGGAAGTTTTGTAGCTACTGTAATGTAAAATGGCATTTTTAATCATCTGAAGTCTTCTAATTGTGAAAAGAGTATCAAGACAGAAAATGGTGTTCAAGTTCACAGAGCTAAATTCTGCTCTCAGTTACACTGATGTGAACCATTATTGATTTTGATGGCATTACTTCAGATGTACACCAATGTAACTGAGAGCAAATTATGGGTCACTGTATATAAACAGTTCTAGCTAAAAGTACAACAAAGACTGTATTGTGCTATGCACAGCAGAGCCAATAAACGAATTCAAAAGACACCTAGATGTGTTCCTGGAAAAAAAGGGGGCAGGGGTCTAAGCGGTCTGGTGGGAAAACAGGAAAGTGAGATTAAGATAAATTAAAACAGGTTTGGCATGCTGGGCTTGACAGCCCCTCCTATTCTTATCTCTTTTGCAGCTTTTAGAACATGTATGGTTATAAAATGAATTATTTTGCACAGAAAAAAACTTATTCATTTCAGAAGCAGAATGCCACCACAACACACAACAGAAACACTGTTAAAATGAGCCTACAACAATTTACAAGTATTTGAATAAAGCCTGATGGATCTTTCTGAGACAGCATGTGATTTGCACCCAGAAGTATTAGGATGGGGTTCTTGGAAGAGGTGACGATAACTTTTTTTTTTTACCCTCATATCTATTGTCTGATTATCAGCTGAAATCCCATTCCAGGGAACTCCAGCATCTACAAGTCCTTCTGATCAACTCTGTGGTTTCATCTAAAGGTATTAAAATACACTTAAACTTACAACTGCTTTTATATACACACAGTTACTAAAACACAATACTCAGGTCAGTAAGGTTAATATTCAGGTTGCTGAAGAACTCTGTTAGGAAGACAAATAGCAGCAATTTCTAGCATTGACTGAATTCCCCTTACAAACTGATTCGGCAGCTGCCAGTTTGCATAGTATAAATCTATTCACTGCAAGCCACAAGGTGGAGATCTCTGGCAAAGTACAATCGAAAGGAAGTCTTTTACCCAGCCTAATGTTACTATTAACACTTTGAGCCATTGCATCAAGCCAATTTTTCTGTTTGTTTTTAAAGTTTGATAGAAATGTCACTAGTGGAAAAATTAAGTAAAGAGCACTGGTTAGCCACAGAACTGGACACACCTGGCTGCAAACCCACCAAAAGAAACTGACTTCATTAGTACTAGGGACAGCAGAGTAAAATTTATATCTGAAATATGCCTGCACCAGTAGAATTTGCTGAGGCCACAGGCTCTCTGTGTGTTTTTACAGCTGTGTCAAGTTTTGGTTTCTGACTCTTGCCGACATTCAGGAGTGCTGAAGGAGCTCAGGCTAACAGGTCCCAAAACTTTGTAGCTGAGATTTAGATCTCAGCAATTTTAACAACCAGGTTTTGAAATAACACAAACTCCATTTGGAGTTGGAGCTGATGTAAATTAGTAGTTAAAATGCCTTACATTCTATCACTTTCGGCTCCAATGAACTTGTATATTTAAGAGCAGATGGCATATTTTAATAAAGCATCAATATCAATTCAAGAATATAGTATCCATTTTCTGCATCAAGTGTTGGAATTGTTGCTAGATATGGAAATGAGTTGAAGAACTGCAGCTTTGCCTGTCAACAAGTTAAACTAATTGCATCCAATTAGCAATTTCATACAGGTGCTCTGTCACTTATACCACAATACAGGAATGTACCAATTGTAGTTAAATATTGACCTTTGATACCCTGCATGAAAGAAAAAGCAGGGAATGGAATTTCCTAACCTCCTAGGAGCTATGCAGATGATAACTTAGTGCCCTAAAAGTATTCAGTAAAGCTTCTTTTTAACTTACTTCTGAGAAAGGCTCAGATTCTGAAACTTGAAAGCATCAACAGAGGAACATTACTGTCATCTTTTTATCTACTATAATTATCTTGATACATTTAACTATCTTCTTTTGGAGGTAGAATATATACTGATTGCAGGACTAAATTACTTGAAAATAAATAGCTGTTACACATATTCCTCAATCAGCTCACAAACCCTCAGCTTCTTTTTAAAAGAACCATTAGGGATAAATACATTGAGATTAATAAGTAGAACCTAACACCTAGGGTAACTGCCCTTTATTTATCACTTAAAACTCCTTGCAATTGCTAAAGCTGAGATGTGAGAAAGAGTTCAATCAGAGTACATTCATGTGAAGGGAAGGAAAGTAAGTGAAGAGCAGCGAAGCAGCATGGAAGAAACAGGAACTGCCCATGCAGGGACATGGGTGAAGTGGTATATTAAGCTAGGATCACTAGCACTAAGGAAAACAGAGCAATGACAAGGAGCAAGGGAACAGCTAACCTCTTCAAACATCAATGCATAAATTATTTTCATCTAACATACAATAAATACTACCAGAAGAAACGAAAAAGTTCATTCATCTTGACAAAATAATGACTGAAAGATTAGGAATAATTAAAAGATGAAAGAAAAAAAAAATCACAAAGATTATGAAAGCCCTATGCCTTCACAAACACTATGGGGAAGAGAACAGTCCTAATTTCCAAGTTTACGATCTAGGAGAGTTCACTATGCTTTCTTACACACCCTTCGTGCCCGGTCTAGTTAGCTGTTACCTCTAGAGTTCACATCCTCTCACAAGGAGTCTCATTAAAATCAATGGGCCTCTGTGCAGCTAAACTATATTAAATATACACACAGATGTAACTATTTTTGAGATCAAGCCTTTAAATGTGTACATACTTCATTTAAGCATCAGCTATTGCCACATAAAAGCTATGTTAACACTAGGTAACGGTCAGAAGTATATTATAGGAATCATATTTTTGCAAACTAAGCATGCATGCATTATTACATTGTATGATCACTATTACAAACAAAGATTGCAAAATTTAAATTCAAGGATAAATTGAAAAGATGCCTAACCTGCCAAGGCAGAGAATGAATGGCATTCAAACAACTTAAGATCTCCTTACAGTTGCATCATACAGCAACGATACCATTATAATATGCATATATTAACACTTGAGGCTCCAGATTGGATGAAAACATAAGGACACTGGTGGGTCTTTTTACACTTTGGGGAATTTTGGGGAGCAACGGAATAGTTTAGTTTGCAGAAATGGAAACCCTGTACTTCCCTTTACACAGAGCTGACTGTAAGTACTATCTTTTTTTCCCCTTAAAGTTTACTGAAAAGAAATCTCGATACAGGTCTAACTTGTACCATGCTTCACTTTTGAGTTCTACATGCTTGTAAGGGGAGCAAACAGCTAGCTTTGCTTCTCTTTGGTGTTTGCTTCTGCTTCAAATCCTGCAAGGAAAACTACAAGATGGCATTTGAGGTTAGTTCATATAAGGCAAAATTAGGGTCAAAAGGAACAGAGAAATAATTTTCTGTTCCAAAGCAGCATTCTCTCTGTGCACAGATGGAATCAAAAGATCCCTGAAGAGATTTGGGGGGGGCTTTGGGAGGCGGGGTGTTTGGCTGGGTTTTGGGGTTTTGTTTTTGCTTTTCAAGAACAGCAGCTTTAAATTTACACCTGGAACAAAGATCTGAGCTGTCTCCAGTTCCTACAGAAAGTAGAATCAACCACTGATATGACATGAAAGACACTGGATAAGGACAAAAATGCATAAGTTGTTTCATTCAATCTTTTTCTCTGGTACTATCATCTAATTTATCTAGGCTCACTCACACTGCCTTATGGCATCTGACCAGGGAAGTGGAGATTCCTATATTGGAATTTATGTAAGCCCATTAATATAGCAAGAAATTCTAAGATGCCTGAATTTAGATTTAATCCAAAAGAAGATTAAGAGGATGACTTGTCTTTAAAAGCAAGCTGTAACATAGTAAAGCTATGAAATTCACAACAACTAGGAAAAAAAAAGCCACTGCTGATGGAATAACTGAAGTTACACCAGAATCAACACTTTCTAAAACCACATACAAAATAAAAGATCAGAGAGAAACTTCTTGAATTACTAATGTGATCACATACCAAATCCTAACTCACTGGTTAATTCCCTTGTTTGTCACAAATAGGAATACCCTAGCAGCCTCTCCCTTGGTTATTTGGCTGACAACTAAGACTTGACAATATGCCATTATTGCTATATGAAAACTGTCATTTCTCTAACAGTCTGATTTACTTTAATCACAGATAAACCTCTATTTAATCATTGAACAATTCTTTTCTTTTTACACACCACTGGATATCTTTCCCAGTCCTATTCTCCCACTAGAAGCGCCCTGAACATAGGCATCCTCAATTGTATCAGGTCTCCTGTCGTCACTGTGATACTGGGGTTATGAAAACTATCTCCTACTTCCACTGCTTCTGCACTGCCTTCTCTGAAGACTATCACCAACACAAGGCTGGAGAAACACACTTACAGACTTTAAGGCCAGGAATGACCATTACAAGTAACTAGCATAACCTTCCTCAGAATAGGCCAAAAAGATCCAACCTTGTTCTTCCTTCAAACTTGCAAATGAACTATCCTTGGAGCTACTCTCGCCTTACAATGTTTCTTTTGTGATAAAGACTAGGTATACTAAGAATCCAAAATGAAAAATAAACTAATAACTAGTTATAGTCATGCACAGGAGCTTAACATAAAAACCTCGTCCCTTAACTTTCCTTTTACTCACCATCCTAGATACAGAGAAAACTCAAAGCTCTGCTGGAATTACTTAAGTTGTGGTTATACATTTGGCACCAGTCATGTTTCTCCCTACCCCAGCTGCTTATTCCTATCCACAAATGCCCATTCTGTTATAGCAGCATCCATTTCTGCAATCACATGGCAAACCACATGGAAAATTAATTAATTTCAGACAAATCTATATCTTCATCCAGGCCATGGTACAGTTTCAGAAACAAGGTCAGCAGCTCAATACAACAGGCAGTACAGCTGCGGGAATGAATGGTCAGGAATAAGGGCTACATATACCAGCTTAAGCTAATGAAGAAATAAACAAGCAGCTACAGGTTGATTCTTAGGCATTCTTCCAAGATATGCAAAGTTACAAAAGCATTGAAACATGTGAATCATCAAGATTATCAACACCAAAGATGACTTACCCCCATCACCTTACCACGCTGTTCAACATCCTCCCACATGCAGTGAACTATATAGCGACACATGTATTTTCCTGTGCGACCCTCCTGCTTCATTCGTACCAGACACATCCTGCAAGAACATAAACACCAAATTCACAGCTTCTAGCTTTTCTTCAAATATAAAGAGTAAATTAAATATATTTCAGCTCATTTAAGATTCTCCTTACCGTCTGTGTTTTTGTGATCAGGGAAAAACACACATACAAAGACTTTTTTTTTTTTTTTTAAATAAACTATCACAAACTTTTCTATTCTGTACTCAAGAGCTGTATCTGCTGGATTTTGGCCAATCCAGCTATGGAAGAGTGACAGTGGACTCTATTCTGGCTGACAGTACTGTAATCTAGTTAAACAGTACTGCAACCTAAATTCCTCAGCCTTAAGAACATATCACCCTTTGGAGCAGGAACAAATGTCTTGTCTAATCCTAGGCTACAAGCCAGCTGTAATTCAGCTTGGTATACTAAAGTGGTGTAAAAGTCCGAACTAGCCAAGCTGTGAAAGCTTAAGCAAGTTACAGACTTCACCCAAATTCACGTTAGCAATGCCCTAAATTATTTCAACTACAGGGGTCTTTGGATACATATCCAACCACTTGGCAAAACCCCTACACACAGTACATGCTAGAAGAACTCACAAGTTTGTAAGTGCATTGTGGGATCTTAATGAGAATACCAGGTTGAGTTGTTTTACTTTTTTTTTTAAGCATTAAAGCCACTTGAACTTCATTGCTGCTGTTCTGTCTAAAAAATAAATCATCAGGACAAAAAATTTATTTTGCCTCTTTTACATCTGTAAACAGCATGAACTGAAATACAGGCTAATCCTTCACTAGGTAAGAGCCCAGTCCCATCACCAGTCCCACCTTCTCTACCTCACTAATCAGCTCCGCTCCTGTGTTGAGTCAGAAGTGCCTGTCCAGGATTGACTGAGTTACTGTAGATGAAGTGGTCCTCAAACACTGGAGCTGAAAGAAGTCACTGCTTTGCATAGACATGCTACAGGTGGGAAACTGCTCACAGGAAATTCTTCTTCCAGCTTATGTAAAAGCAACAGAGCAGAGCTGTTGGATGCCACTTTGAAGCAGTTGCATACTAACAATAGTGAATGTGCCACAAGAGTTAAGAAGTAAAAATGATGATTTTTTTTTTTAATCTGTTAATTTCTTCAGTGGACATAAGATCTGTGCCTCCCTACAGGCATTAATAGTATTTGGTGATCTGTGAATGCCAGCTCACCAGGGAGAATCATAAACATTTGAAGCTTGTCTGTTGAGCTGATCTGGAAAAGGACAGATGCCAATCTTTATGATGGATTCTATCTTGTCTACTGATTAGTAAAGATTTTTTTAACCTGCAAAGGAAGCAAAACTTATTGCCAGCGATGAGTCACAGAGACAAAACAAACTGAAGGTAACAAAAACTGCATTAGTCCTATGCTCTTTTTTCTGATTAGAACCATACATTTAAGTCCCACACAAGGGCCATTCAACTGAGAGACCAAAATGGAAAGAAGAAAAGTCCATGGACCAAAATCTGATTTCTAGATGGGGAGCTTCTGAAAGTGACACTCGCATACAAGAGACAGCTCGGGCTCCAACACAAGCCAGGTGGAATGAGGTCAAAAGACTGGAGAGAGGGACAGAGGCATGACAAGTAGACCAATGATCAAAGGGTGGAGTGACTGAGAATCTGGGTAGAGGGTTGGTAGAGAAGGGGAAGGGCAGCAGCCAGCAAAGGGAACGTTGGGAAGACTGGCAATTTCTGTATCAGGAAACAGAGCTGTGTAAGGATTCCCAAGGTTTATATTGTGGCAGGGACGACTCGGTATCTAACAGAACCACTGTCCCAGCAAACAAATGCAATTAAGACAGTATCAAGAAATGAATCCTCATCTTGCTTACAGAAAGATGACAAAGCTTTCTGCTAAAACAATGGTCCAGAACGCAGAGAACAGCTGTCTAGTTACCGGTCCTTCCACAAAACAAATGCACAAAGAGCTTAAAACTTGTGTCTTACTTCCACCAGTTTCAAAACCTTTGCTCCTCTTATGCGTTTACATAATTGAGCTGGATGAAAAAGTTAATTAGTAAGAGTTACTGTATCCCAAATTTTTACCCACTCTTAAGTCAAAGAGAAAAAGACTCAGTTTAAAAGACTAACTTTGGGCTAAGAAAAGCATTTTTATACTTCTCTTGCTGAATACGCAAGCTCAGGAGGAAAAATAAAAAAATTTAAAAAGTTAAAAAATAGTTTAAAAAAAAAAGAAAAGAGTGGCTTGGCAAGAAAACCTCCTCCCAAGCACAAATACTGGTTCCTATCCAGTCTGCCTTCAGTGGTGGTGAAGCAGGAGGAGAGAGCAGTGCACAGACCAACAGCTAACAATTGGTCACTGATGAGCAGGACTGGAGTGGCGTTCAGAGCAAAACCTGCTACCCATGAAGCCTAAAAGGCAGCTCTGTGTTTGGATGCATAGTGCTGTCACAGAGCTGTTCTGCAGCACCACGAGTGAGATCATGGAATTTTGCAGTTTATTTGAAAATTTGGTAGTTTGTTACTACACCTGCCATCTGAGGTTTAAAAGACATAGACTCTTTAAAGACTATAAACCTTCTAACTAGATCAACACAGTGTGAAGCATTTTATCGTTTCACTACAGAATCTGTTCTGTAGTTTAGTCAAATACTGACTCATCTTTGTCAAACCATGAAAGCAAAATTAGTCCAAGCTATCTTTAGAAAGCCATCTACCTGACATTGGTTGGGTTGGATAATTTATACTGTATTTGTTATGCAAAGAAAATTACATGAAAGGATGCCTGAAAAGGAACAGGAGCACCTATAACTCAACCCATCTTAGATGAGGTGTAGCAGTTTCCCACAACAGCCTCAGCTACAACAGCTTCTGTCAGTATTCCCAAAGTGCCAACAGACTGGCTTGAACACCAGAAGCAGTAGTCAACACCACCCTGTCAACTGTTGTGAGGTGGTTCAGTGCCATGCAATCAAGGTGTGATAATGCATTATACTTCTAAGGACAAAGCCCACTCAGAGCTTCCTGCTATCCCCTGCACTTCGCCACTTGTTCCCACTTCCTCAGTTGCTCCAAAGCAACTATTTCTGGGGCTGTTATACTTGTTCCGAGAAATTACTCTGGCTTAACAACACAAGTGTCAACAGCAATTTTGGAAGGCTTTATTCTGTTTAACCCATTCACAAATGGCCAGCAACAGGGGGGACAGGAGACACAAGCTCCTGAATCGACTTTGTCATCAGCTATATGTTGTGACATACACTTCTATGAATAATGGTAACAAGCAGAATTCTGAACTTTTCCTGATTAGGTTTGCATGTTATCCGGTGCCCCAGCCTAGCAAGTTCACCAACTACTGTATTTACAGCCACGTACACATCTTTGCTGGGGCACAAGCTAAAAGAACCGAGCCCGGCTGTGCAGTCTTCCCTTCCCCTGGTGCCTTTGCTTAGGCCATGTAGCCCATTCCCTCCTGTTAGGGCAGGATCAACTAAATGCCTACGACCTTCCAGATAAACTTGTTCTTAAAACTCCTCTCAAGCAAGACTCCTCTGATGTAATTTAGACCCCTTTCTCCCTGCCCTCTCTACCATGAAACACAGTTTTTTCCCTTTCTTCTGAAGCAGCACATTTCAAAATGGTATGGTATCCTCAGTCTTCTCTATGCAAATCTGAGAAATCTTTTCCTGCAGGAACTGCTTTCTACATACTTGGTGGTTGTTCTTCTCTGGACTCTCTCAGACTGATCAACACTTTCTCAGGTGCAGATTTCCTTATGAAAAATAATGCTCAGATGAATTCTTGCAACAGATCTGAGTCTTTCAGAACAGGAATTGTAGCACCACTCTATTTTGATCCTAAATACTTTAGAGATGTCACCGTACTTGGTGTGGTGAAAATATGAAGGGAGCTCTAGGTATGATACATCCTGCACCGAGACATTTCTTAGTACAGTCACCAAAGTCATCTCTTTGGCAGCTTCATAACAGCTCTGAACACAGCCAATACTCCATTTAGACTGCCACTGCTTGGGAAAAGGCAAACCCAGCAGTGGAGATGAACAGCTTAAGATTTTCTAAAAGGTGTGGTCTTCTAAATATAAAGAAAGAGTCTTCCTGACATCAAAGGTGTGAAGTAACAGAAACGGCCTACAAAAACATGACATTCAGGAAAGAATATTGATAGGTTGATCTTCTAAAGTATAGTTTTAGCACTGCATTGGAAGGCACTGGAGTGTATCTAAAGGAACATTATCTTGAAAGAAGTTAACAAAAGCAGAGCATCTGAATTTCCCCCCTTTGTGACTGGAGGTAAGTAGGACAGACAAGAAGAAACAAGAGCCAGAGATTCAAACAGAGGACCCACCAGAATCTGTAACACAAGAATGTATGCTCTGACAAGCACCTTAAGTCTATAAAAGGTGAGATACAAAAAGCATAGAAACACAGTTGACTAGAACATGATGGGCAATGACAACAGCAAGAAAGGAGGCAGGGTTTACCAAACTAGGAAAAACTGTCATCTTCTCCAGCTCCAGAAGACACTCTAAATCAGTTGAAACTAAAACTGAAGAAGAGGGAAGAATTAAGTACACCAGAAAGTGATCTAGATTGCATTGCAAGGGGGAACAGGAACGTTTTAACAGATGGTAATCAGAATCTACATGGTCAGGTTGCTGGCCACCAGATCAGGAAGGTTTCTAGCCTCTCAGGCAAAGGTCCAGCAGGAAAGACAGAGGTATTGGAGCCTTCAGACAAAGGTAGGATGTCCTTGACGTTGCCAGAGCTAGCAGAATCAATAATGTTCTGCTCCCACTTTACTGATGTCAAACTGATTAAAGAAAGAGAATCAGAGAGAACACAACAAACATGACTGTGAAAGCAAAATTATGTCATGGCAGGATCCTGGTCACTGAGCTAATCCCAAGCAAAGCCTGCAGCATTTCCCAGTGACCCAGGTAATGAACAGGCCTGTCACAGGCTTCTCTGTATCCTGGAATATCAAACTGGATCTCTCATTTGTGGTCCAGAATGACCGTGCTCCTTAGGTCAAGCTGCCAGGAACACGGAGGAGCCAGGCACATAAACCTTAGAAAAATTAACCTTTAGTGCTAACATCCACACTTGAATTTTCATTGCTGTCATACCAAGTAGAGGGATTTGGTTCCTTCCTGCTTGTGTAGTATATTGCTGTCAACCTGTCCACCATAACTTAAACATAAGAGTACTTAAATTTCCCTCATTAAATGTCTCCTTAACATCACCGGCTCAAAGCGTGGCAACTCTTGGCCTTCTCCAATGTAGCTTTGATCTCAGAATTTTTGTGTCTATTCCATACTAGTTTCATCTCTATCATAGTCTCCTTGTTTATTTTTATGCCTGTCGTGAAAGAAGACTATGTATCTTGAATTTGATGCTGTGTATCACAGAGTACATTTTTCTGTCAATACGAAATCAAGATGATGTGGAAAAAAGTGTGTTCTTTGCAGATTCATGTTACCGCTCTTTGTTTTTCCCCGGACACTTATAAACAGTTTGGTTTTGAGTATTTATTGCAGTAGTTTTCCAAATATCGATATGAGTGATTAGCTTATCAATTTTTAAAGCCTTTTTTCCACAGAGAACAGTAAGAAATAAATAAACTGCAAATCTCAAGGGTCTTCCTTACTTGATTCCACTGATTTCAATAACTGGTAATTTCAATGGTTCTGCTAATTTATTCATTCTTTAGTGAAATGAATTGCCCCATCTTTCAAAATATTGAGGAGACAGGAAATTAAAAGGAGGGAAGGGGGAAAAAAACGAGGCAAGGAAATAAGGGGCCTATGCTTAAGTGCAGCTATTTCAGTACAAACTTCCTTTCAGCCTTTGGATAGCTGAACGTAAGTCTATGGACTTCAGTTTCCTGAAAGATCTGGCACTTAAAGATTACTGTACTCCTTTGTGCATCCCTCTGACCTTTACAAGTATGTAATGCTAGATGAAAACCTGATTTTTTTGGCTACTATTTTCACAAATGAAAAAAGGAAAAGACTTAATGTTTAAGGTGTGAAATATTTTTACGCGTAGCCACGCTGGCATTCACCAACCTGCATGTACGTTTCAGAGGTACAAGAATAAATGCCAATGCTATAATTTGTTAAATGCTTCTGACGAGCAGCAACTTCAATCACCACAAATTCTCCCAATTTAAACCACTTTTACATAAATTTAAACTTATCCTAAAACACCCAAGAGCTTTCCACATAGGCTTTTAGAAAACTCATGGCAAAGATCATTCCACTACGGAGGAATTTAGAGATGTAAAAGATGTTAGCTTCTCTATGGGACTTTTTGTTCTTTAGTAGAAAACTGCTAACATTCAGTAAATTGAATATAACCACTATCACAAATAACCATGGAGCCTACTTTTTCTCACATTAAGGTACATACCACTCTATTTCCTGAAAATAGTTATATTACTATTTTACTTTTCACTTACCAGACATGAAGCTGGGCTACTAGAAACCATGAATTCAAAGTATCAGGCATTTGGCACCCTTGATGGGAGGGGGAAAAAAACCACAAAAACAGAACTAAGTATTAATATGAATTTCATCACGTTTTGCACCTAACAAATTCACTACACCAAAATCTAAATACATTTTAGTAATTTAATTTCTGGCCCTAAACGGTACATACATATCAGAAGCAAACATCATTTACTGTCACACTTGTGCTTAAACTCTAGAACATGCACCCAACCACAGAATGCTGTAGATTCCAAAAGATTTCATGTGTTTAGAACTCACTTAGATAACATTTAGAGGGCGGGAGGGGGGAAATCCAAAATGGAGAATTAGACAAACACGTGGCTTCTAGCTCAGGAGGTCCCAAAGCAGTAAAGAATAACAGGAAAGTATCAACAGATGCTTTGCTCCATTCTTACACCTTCCTTTAACATGTGCTTTTGCCTCCTGCCAGGGACAGGATACTGTGCTAGCTGAGTCTTTGCTCTGACTCCACTGTTCAGATTTACTACACGGCTGTGCAGCCCACAGCACCCTGAACGTAGAATGGCTAGAGGCAAGGTACATTAGGATTAAACCCACCAACCAACCATAGAAACAATTTCTGTTTCCAGATTTAGCTCTACTCCGATAGCCACTGGGTTTCCCAGAGATGGTTTGTCCATATGCATATTCACACTATGGATCTGCATGTGCCATTGTGAGGCTGGAGATTTAGGCTATGTGGCACAGAAACCATATTCCTCTTCCTCATGCTTGAAAAGCATGGACCTATGGGTTATGTGCACATTAAGTCCTTCAGTTCCTGTCAATCTTAAACCTTCCTCCTAGGAAGTCATCTCTACATCTGTTTCCTGGAGAAGTTTTTAAGAGGAGTACCTAATGAGAAGGATCTGACACAGTCACCTTGGCCTACCCAGCACTTGGTCTTGTCGTCTGGACTGTTCAAACCTAGCTGTAAGAAGGCCAGAGAGCATTCAGAAATGGACTGTCCAGTCAGATGTGCCCCAAGGAAGTCAACTTTATCTTTTCTGTGTTGAATATATTCCTTCCTGACTCCTATACTTCTTGGTTCTCAAGTATTACCAAGGAGATTCACCCGGATCATGAAGCAATACTTTTCACTGCCTCTTTCTTTTTATATGCCAGCTATGCTCAGGCAACCACCAGAAGAACCAAGAAAATAATCGCTATTCCTCCCTCCTCAGAGAGTTGACTCCATCAGTGCTTAGGAGGTGCCAAGCTTCAGCATCAGTGCCCATACATCACCTATGCCACCTCCAAGACAGTGTAAAGACACTAACAGTCTATGTTTGGATATTAAACACAAGTTTCCCCTCACCCTTCACCCCTTTTGGCTCTCTCATTCCTATTAGAAATAGTTCATGTGCCTAGAAATGACTCCTTTGACCTAAAGGCATGCCAAGCCGTCTCTAACCAGGGCAAGAGTACACAATGCTTGCATTAATCAAACCATTTCATTAAATGAGGGTTCCACAAGCAAGATTCAAAGTAAAACACTTAGTTCAACAGACAGAAGTTTCTGAAGTAGAAGTTACCATTTATCAGTCTCCCACCACAGAAATCACTCTTCAGTGGAAAAGCAAAGCTCATACCTCTAGCACTGGAAATACGGAAAGTTTTTGAAGACCTATTCAGTACCCAGGAGGGAAGAATTTTTTCTCTAACTTTCCAAGTGTTGCACTTCTATTTTTATAATTAATTTTTTAACTTCTATATTAGGACCATCTACATCATAAATTTAAAGGAAGGATGGCTCCTTTAAAGCAACAAGCTTGCCCTCAGATATCGGCTTTTTAAAAGGAATGCAATTCTAAAATTTGGTCTTTTGGAACATCTTATTCAGGGAAACTAACTGGGGAGAAAGATCCATCCTATAATTAAACAGAAAATTACTCCCTTCAGAATACAGTTAGATACAGAAAAAATGTCTGATGGTAAAGCTACCTATGAAATTACTGTGATTATTATCAGCTGGGGAATAAATCTATTCTGCCCACAGAACACATCCTGTCCACATGTCTGCATACAATTAGACACATGAACACTCAGTATTATGAGGACATACCTCTTCCTCCAGTCATATTCTGCACTTAAAATTCATCAGGTAAGGGATGCAAAACTTGAACGTGGACTTTCTTTCATGATAGATCATCTTTGCCACTACCACAATTTTAGGAAGGACGCAATGGGATAATATCCCCACACCCTGCAAAAAAACAGGTGCACTATGTCAGCGTTCCCCTGAGTGTAACAGATAGCAGCAAGTGTCTATAAGGCACCTGATGGGCTAAGGGAGACAGAAGAATCCAGAGTCCTGTAGGTAAACTCCAGCCCTTTCGAGCTGCTTGGTAGCCCCACTAGGAGCCATCTGAAAGGCTGTTTTGACAGGGCCAGCTCCTTACTACTGCAGTTGCATGACAGTGGAGCAGTTGACAGTATTAACAGTTCAAGATGAATTCAAGGTAACCCTACACTCCATGTTCATCAGACAAACTTCAGCTCAGCTCTCAGTATCACCTACCTGATCCTAAAAGCTCTTCTGACCTTTCAAGTATAAGGTAAGGCATGAAACACTCCTCACCAGTGGCTACCTCCTTCATTTTGTTAGAGCACCTAAGCTCTGCAAGCTTTGTGCACAGAAAGCCTGGCACCAGCAATCTTGCTATTCCCTCTACTACTTCTCTGCTCTCCTTTAAACAGGAAACAGCTGAAGTCCTAAAACAGCTCCACTTCCCATATAAGCAGAACAGTACAGACATTTGGGACATAGGCTCTAAAGCGGAGTTCCCAAAGTTTTGTCCATGGATGATCACAAAACAAAGAGACAATTTTATTATACCTGCCATTCTGTTAACTGCAGTATAATACTAGAGTCAATTAAAATGCCTCCTTTATATACTACAGTGGCCTCATGACTTGCATATCCACAGTCCCTATTTTGGGAACTGCTGTTCTAAGGCATAATACAGAGAAAGGCAGTTCACAGGGCTCATACTGCGTAACAGAAAGTCTCAGAAATTTCACTAGTTATCAGCAGAAATGCACTGAGATAGCAAGGTAGACTATGAGACATGAAATGCTATCATCGTCCTAGTCCTCAACACCATACTATCCAGTCTTTACACTCTATGTCACCTCTGTCAGAGAACTACTTGACAAAATCCACATACCAATCCAAGTTCTACAAGGTCACATTGCAGTCGTTATTCATGCCACAACATAACCGCATCACAAAAGCACGTCCAGAAACACTGAAGAAGGCTCTATGAAGAACTGGTCCTGATCACACAGAGTTAATGAGCCCACAAATGGTTTTACACACACATGGATGTACGGTTTTCAAGTCCAGCTCAGTAGGCTAACAACTCACAAATGGCAGAGAAAAAGCTCATAAGCTCTCCAGAGACCAGAGCTGACTATGCAGTTCACTTGGATATCTCAACACCATGCAACTAGAGCCAGAAGTGCTGGGGGCAGCAAAGTATAAATACACCACTAGGTCTACATACAGTCAGCTTTGGCTCAAGCAGACCTGAGCTGGGTCCCATGCAGCACCATTACTACTCTTAGGGTTCCTAAGCAGTGCAATTCACCACGTGGGTGTGCAGCACCCACATCAGCATAGTCTCAGGTACACCTGTGCTTGCTGCATCATCAAGGGACAGAGTTAAGAGTTAGTTGCTTCCTGTTCCTACTAGTCCCCCAGGTTGCTCTTTTGGGAGTAAGCTGCAGTCCTGGCTTAAGCGATGCCCATCTTTATTTGAAAAAGGAGCAATTCAGAAAAAAACAGCTCCTGACTGACCTAGTTTGATGAAGACATGGTGAATTGAACTGGAAGTTGGATATCTTGCTTCATGCCATGTTTCCCCCTCTTAATCTTGTACTCCTCACCACCTACTTTATGCCACAGCTGCTGTCCATCAGACCTTTCCATGTGCCACATTAATTCATTAACACAGCAAAACAGTAAGTCTGTAAAAAACCGGGCTGTTTTATTTCAGTGACCTAAACAGTTCACCAGAGGACATGGTAATTGTCCAGTCCAGAACACAGGCAGAGGAAGACAGAGAAGTGAGCCTTTTCCCTTTGGCCACTATTTTGACTCAGCTACCCATGGAACCGCAGCCTAAAGCTTCTTCATTGGCAAAATCAATTTAAAAGGTTCCTGCCCACCCCATACAGTCTGTGTTTTAGGGGAACTACTTTTTAAACATGGATCACATGCCTGTTAAATTTAGAGCTAATTCCCCAAACAGCTGCAGCTGTAAGTAGATAGAAGTAACAGAAACAACTTCTATCTGTTTTTATATGAAAGCAACGATTTCTCTGGAACCACAACCATAGACCCCAACACCACAGGCACCGATGGGTGCATCACGCACTGTCAATCTCGGCAAAACAAACTATCTTGTTCCTTACGTAACAATGGTCTCAAGTCAATGCAAGCATAGGTTTCCCTGGGTGTAAATTCAGAGATGAACTGGCTATAACTTGTACTACAGAGCAAAAGACAAGGAGCAACAAGGACATTCTGGAAAAAAGGTGAAACTTGAAGGACAGGCTTGCCAGCTGTTTGTGATAGGTTTAAAGTGAGGGGGAGCTCTGGGAACTTCCTCTTTAAAACAGTAAGACAATATATCAAGAATACAACTGAGTCATTTTACTCAGTATTGAGCCTGAAAATCTGTGCCAGTATCTTTTTCACAGACATGTTTTGAAATTCCTTTAAATTTTAATCTAGGGCAACATTTATATATCTTTGTACAATTAACCTGTTAAGCACAGATAGTGAAACACCAGTTAAAAACAGCAAAGCCTCTGTTTGAGAGGCAAATATGACAAACAGAAGAGAACTTATCTGAGAAAGCCTGAGAGGGCACACAGCTGGGGAGAGGTGTGTGCACAGGAAAAATGAGGTTCTAATTTTTTCATGACTAATGATGAATCCTACTGCTCACAGAGTTCTCTCACTCCTGCAACCGCTGAAACCACATCACAGTTTTGGAAAACCTTCTGAAAACCATCGGAAAATCTTGCAGCAGCAACACCATGTACCAAACCACCCTCAATAAGCTCTGCACTACATGAACACACAAAGATGTCCCTTCAGCTGATCTCTCAAGAGGCAGCAGCAGCAGCCCCAACCTGTGCTGGTGCATCATAAAGCCGTAAGAAAGCATTTGGTAGCTCAGCAACTCAGGTGACAAGCCAGATCAAGGTAATGGGTTTACTACCAGCTAAATCACACTGACATAGGAAATAATTCACATAAGAATAAAATATTATTGAAGCTTATGTAAGTCTCAAAAACACATCTTCCCCATTCACCAGCCAGACACGATACTAATAAAAGCAACAACGGATTTTTTAACTAATAGCTAAAAAACCACGTGCAACATGGAAAAGCCATCCCAGTTCAAGCCAATATTATTCCTATATACTTAAAGGAGGGACTTGTGGCTTTGTTCTAAGTCATACTCTCTACCCAGTCAAGAGATGTGTCCTGGTGTAATGCTGTCACAGTCAGTAAAATGTAGAAAGTCTCTTAAGTTCTAGCCAAACCTGCCCCAGCCATGAGGAAGAGAGACAGGTAGGACTCTGTGATCTAACTGACCCTGTATCATAAAAAAAAAGTTGTGCATCAGTGGAGGGGGATGGTTCTCAGACCTGGATCCCGGTTATACTGGACCTTCTCACAACTGGTCATAGGACAGGGTAGGACACAGAGACCATCTGACCACAGTAAAAAGGGAAGAGAGATCTGGATTCTTAGTTTATCCCACCCCTGGTAATAAAAAAGGCAATATCCTTCCAAGTCCAGGATATTCTGGGTTTTACCTATTCCCACCCTTGTTCTTGTTCTCCATCACAGTGGGCAAAATGTAACAATCCCAGGCTCCAGAATCTGCCCTTGAACCCTTGCCACTTCAGAGCTTAAGGGAATGCTGTAGTACACTCAGCTTCTAGTTGACCGTGCACTGCTAGGGTCTGACAAGTCTTTTTGCTGTCATATTTATTGGTATAAATATATCTAAAGAATTTTCATCAGAAGTTCTCTCACCAGGGCAGTAGTCCAAATACCATCAAGTCCATTACTTACTGTTAAAAAATTCCTCGTAGTCAGTTTTCTCCACACAGCATGTGTACATGCGCAAAGCTGCTACCTTAATTTTCTAAAGAAAAAGAAAAGACAATACTTAAAGTATTCATCATGAGAGCTAGTGAACACTATTGGTTTTGTTAAATACATACACTATCATTTTCTGAAAAGACTTCTTTTGAGAATCACGATCACTTGAGATTTTCAGGAGCACATTAAACTATTATATCTCCCAGAAATGACACAAGTATAATCAGTCTTGCCTTGAGGCAAAAAAATTATTAAATGGCTTCTTGAATACCCTTCCAAATCTAGTTTAATATAATACTGTCATTACAGAAAAATAAATGAAATGGCTTTCCTTACAGAGACTCTGAAGATCCCAATTCACAATTCCTGGTTTCCTCCAATAATTTTAACTGGTGTATACCACTCAGTGTTTTGTATAATTTAAGTTTTCAATATTAAAGTGACATATGAGACATGTCCTAAAAATATCTCTTTTCCTACAAAAATGAAAATTGACCAACTAAGCTTCACAAGTGAGAAAGGAATCCCAAATGATGAATGACATGAGGTATACTCAGGTGCTTTGGCACTTCTGATTTTGTTCTTGGCCTGCCATCGCACCAGAAACACCTTCAGTGCATCATCTGTAATAAAGATACATGTGCTGAAGCTTCAAAGAGCACAATAACCGATAGCAAAGATCTTAAAGAGAAGAGAGGTCAGCCATTCCTGTTTACTAACATCAAGGGGAGAAAAATAAAAAAATTTGAAAACTCCAGAGCCCACTCCCTTACCTAAGCCAGAAAGCAGCACTGGGTTTGGGTTGTTTTGCGTTCTTTTTTTTTTTTTTTTTTTTTGCCATC
>NW_008824286.1:25512-38663 GCF_000699105.1 Pygoscelis adeliae | reverse complement strand
GGTTTGGGTTTTTTTGCGTTTTTTTTTTTTTTTTTTTTTAGTGACATACCCTAGGGATCATCTCAGTGCTCAATATACTACAGAGATATGAGCACTATGCCTGTCAAATGGCACTTCAAATTACCAAAGTAATTATTTGTGTCTCCTCCAACCAAAAGAAAAATAAGGAAGTTGCAACTGATCTCCTGCTGTGGAAACACACGAGCCATTATTTTTCTTACTCAATAATCTCAGGCTTCTGTCAAAAATCAAGTGTACATCTAAACTTCTTGCAGTAAAATAATTTACACTGCTTACTGGAGTTCTGAAAGTTTCCTTTTTAACGGAAATGCTGCTTGGCCTGGGAGTAGAGATCTCCCCGGTGAAAGCCATTGCCCCAGACCAGGCATTACTAGACATTAAAAACATATTGTAAAGAACAGTCCCTGCAATCCAGCCCTTAAATAAGGCAGGTTACACAGGAGAAATTGGTGAAATTTAATCATGGAAGTTTCAGGGTGTAGAAGAGGTGTGGGGGAAGGGAGAAGAAAATGGAAAAAAGCAGAGAAATATTAAGAAACTTCCCTAAGATCTCATAGAGAGCACTGGCAAGGCCAAAAATGAACTCAGGTCTCTTGGGCCCTAACCACAAAATAACTCTCTCCAAACCCAAGTTCCCTAGCCAAAAGCAGGCAGTAAAGAGTAGCAATTAAGCAGAACTCTGAATCAACACTTAGAGCTAATAAGAATCTTTATTACAACAATATGTACACAAGCACATGGGAGAGAAACTACTCTCTCGTGAGGTTTAGCATCACCTGATTAAAAACAACTGATTTTAACCAAAATACCTAACCCTTTAGTTATCTTTTCTTTATATTTTCTTTCTGAGGAGCGAGATGCAATCAGCAACAGTTTCAGATCAGTCTCGGAGGAGGTCCACTCTGCCTTGCAGATATTCAAAGCACTTTATACATTTTAATTCCTGCACAGTTGGGCTCAGTCCTTCCTTCAAGCTGCCTTTTCCTCTCACTCTTTTATACTGTGTCCTAGTTCAAGCAAAGAAATTATGAATTTCACCTCTGTCTTCTTCCTTCTGCATAAGGAACTGAAGGTGTCTCTTACCGAACTGCTCTCATTTAGTCAATGTTAACTTTATAAAGCTTTATGAAAGGACTATTTAAAAAACATGAAAGAGGAGGACCCATTTGTGACTCTGCCCTATTCAGCTACTACTGAACAGCGACTCAAACAGCAATCGTAACATATCTCACTACTGTCTGTTTGGAAGACCCTCCTGTCACAGAAATACAGAACACTGAAAGAGGTTCAGAGATGGGCAACAAAAATCAAAACATGAAAAAGCCTCAATAACAGAAACAACTTAGACTAAGTCTCCTCAGTCCAGAGAAAGACTAAGATATTATGGAATATATGACTATAAAATCATCAGTGGAAGGGAGAATGCAAACATACACTCCAAGGAAAGAATAATAACCATTTCATAGAATCATAGAATCATTAAGGTTGGAAAAGACCTCTAAGATCATCGAGTCCAACTGTCAACCCAACACCACCATGCCCACTAAACCATGTCCCTAAGCGCCTCATCTACACGTCTTTTAAATACTTCCAGGGATGGTGACTCAACCACTTCCCTGGGCAGCCTGTTCCAGTGTTTAACCACTCTTTCAGTAAAGAAATTTTTCCTCACGTCCAATCTAAACCTCCCCTGGCGCAACTTGAGGCCGTTGCCTCTCGTCCTATCGCTTGTTACTTGGGAAAAGAGACCGACCCCCACCTCGCTACAGCCTCCTTGCAGGTAGTTGTAGAGAGCAATGAGGTCTCCCCTCAGCCTCCTTTTCTCCAGGCTAAACACCCCCAGTGCCCTCAGCCGCTCCTCATCAGACTTGTTCTCCAGACCCCTCACCAGCCTCGTTGCCCTTCTCTGGACACGTTCCAACACCTCAACATCCTTCTTGTAGTGAGGGGCCCAAAACTGAACACAGTATTCGAGGTGCGGCCTCACCAGTGCCGAGTACAGGGGCACGATCACTTCCCTGCTCCTGCTGGCCACACTAGTTCTGATACAGGCCAGGATGCCATTGGCCTTCTTGGCCGCCTGGGCACACTGCCGGCTCATGTTCAGCCGGCTGTCGACCAGCACCCCCAGGGCCTTTTCCGCCAGGCAGCTTTCCAGCCACTCTTCCCCAAGCCTGTAGCGCTGCATGGGGTTGTTGTGGCCAAAGTGCAGGACCCGGCAATTTAGGTTTTTTAAGTACAAAATTAAAAGGCACCAACTGAAAACAACTGTACTTCTTCCCCCAGTGGGTACTGAAGCGATGGAACTCCCTGATATTGAATGCTATGGACGCTATAAACTTACAAGAGTTCAAAGTGCAACTGGACAAATTCATAGAAGAAAAATCCATCAGTAGGTATTACAGAAAAATGCCTAGTTTCATGCAGGAAGTCGTGAAAAAGACAACTGTTGTAGGCTGGAGGAGCACATGAGACAAGTATCATAATATGCTTTTCCTGTAATTAAATTCTTTCTAGATAACTGCAATTGGTCATTATTAGAGACAAGATGATGGTCTATGTGGGTATTTGACTTCGATAGTAAGGCTGTTATTGTGTTCTTTGGTGCACAAATGAAGTGAAAATAAGATATCTGAAGAAATTCAAGAAGGCTTAAGACTCTACAAACCAAATACAATATTCCTACTTATGTCAATGATGGCAATGCATAGATCAAGGGAGGTTCAAGCTACAGATTATTATTCCTTACATCACAAACCAGGAATTTACAAGTGTAATAATTAGAACTTTTCCATTAAGTACGGCTCCTATCATAAGAAAAGAAGCGGGGGGGTTTTTGTTTGCTTTTTAGAACTCTGAAAGCATCAAACAACCAAAAGAATTATTAAATGAATGCTTTACCCATCTGCTATACTTCAGTGGTCCTGTGAAACCCATTGCTTCTATTATCCTTGTGAAAGCGCCCACTTTCTCTTCAGATGGCTGCAAGGAATCTTTTGCAGAAAGATGCTGTAAAATTGAAATATCCCATATTTCAGTCTTAGCAATTAAATCTGCCAAATCATTTTAGTTAGAAAAGCTACAAGTTTAATAGAGAATTTTAGGTTTTTTGTTTATTTTCTTTGTTCAACAAAACATACATATTTAGATCTTCTCTACAAAATATTACACTGTTTTTCCTATGTGACCTTCTGTTTACGAATGCAAACATTGCATAACCACTTTGATAAAAGCATCCCATTGGAAGCTCAGACTCAAATAGTTTGTACAGAAACCTGCCTTCTAAAATATGGCTCCCATTCTAGATTACCGTATTCCTTCTAGATGTGTGTCTTTACTTGGGCTTAAATCTTGTGATACATGAGCTTCACAGGTTCATTATGTAAAAAAAATTCCCTTGTGCCTGTTTTAAATCCAACCTTGCCATTTCATTGGATGCTCCCAATGTTCCTGTAAGAAGCTGAAAACAACCATTTCCTATTCCCTTTTTCAGTATCTTTTATGACTTTTATAGGCCAGTGTCATACATATGCCCATCAATTATCTCTCCTTAGTTTAGAAGGGTCCTAAAATAGCCTCTTCTCATACTGAAGGCTTTTCACATTTCTGATAATTCTGACTGTATTCTCTATAGCTTTCCTAGCACTAGTATAGTAATTTTTGAAATGGCATGAATGATAAATAAATACATATTAAAATACAGACACATATCCTGCACAAGTTGCTATACTTGATTAAAAACTAACTGTAAAGGTGACAAAAATTGTAGCTTTGAGACATAATCAATCCCTATCTATATCCACACACAAGCTTTAGCATCTGAGATAAAATGCTTTGCACTTGTGTACTATCCATAGATGGCTATTAATGTCTTGAACCCCATCATGCCTAGTATGCAGGTAAATAGGAAGAAACATGCTCAGTGCCATTTTAGTATCTACCGGTCACCTAGCAAGACAGCATAACACTGTCAGGACCTCCTTTAATACTCAGATCATTGCTTTGAATGTTGGCCATTAAACCTGTTCACCAAGTTCCCTATTATCATCCAGAACAAAAGCGTTCGCAAAGGCACTTTCCCACCCTCTGCCACATGTGATGGACCCAGTGACTCTACAGACATGTACGTGAATATCTAAACCAATTTTTAGTACCTTGTCTTCAAGATTATCCCACACAATACTCTTCTCCTCTACATTAAAAATGACACCTAACCTTACATCATAAGATAACTCCATAAGCCCCCCTCCAGCCAGGCATGACAGGATATGGTCAATGCAGAACTTCTGTCCCAATAACCATTGCTGTACCAAACTCACTAAATCAACTTTCATCTCCTTCACAGGAATTAAAATCATACTAAAACCCTAGTGAATTTAGGCAGATTAATTTTACTACATGCCTCATATACAAATGCATTATGAAGTCTCCCTCAGTATGGATTTTTCATTATGCAGAGGAAGTTAAGTTAGAAACTAAAGTTATCTCTATTCAACTGTTGTTAGCTCATCACCAAAAAAATGATTGACTGGAAAACAGTCATCTTCTAAGAAATGCCATGATTCGTGCTTCATTCTTCTGCAAGTCTGCCTGCACTAGCTCAGGAGACGGAGAGGGGATTTAAGCAGTGGTTCAACCTATGGATAAAGGCATGCAGTTCATCCTGCCAATGCTAGGCCTGCAGCCAAATGCAATTAAACAGTCCTATAAGCATATATAAAGTCAGATCTAGAAAACATATAGAGAAAACTTCAAAAATATGTTTTATAACTCACTCAAAACAAGCTCATCAAGACACTGAAAGGGACATAAGGCCACCTCAGGCTGACTTTCCTGCTCAATACCTGAAATTCAGTGCTCAAAGCGAACTATCCTCTTAATTTTGACACCAAATACAAAAATGAAACAATTGGAGCTCACCATTGATTCCAAACCACTTTCCCACCAGGAGTGCATAATCAAGTTCACATTTCAAAGATGAGTAAGTATTTCTCTATTCAAAATAATGAGGTTGCAGTCCAAAAACCTACCTGAAACCTTACCTACACTGTTGAAAACTGCTGCCTCTCTGGTCATAAATCCTGCCTGGCTTCTTACACCAAGGCTATTTTAACCAGGAAGTTTGCCAATTCATCTTTCAACCTTTGTACCCCTCCCATAGCCCTTTCCAATACATCAAAAGCAAGTCTCTGACCTCTGCCTTGAAGATCTTCATGCCACTCCTGGCTTGTTAGACCTACCATCTTGTCATCCCTACCATCTTGTCATCCACTGCTCTCCCAGATCTGCTCTGCAAATGATGCTTGTGCAGGTATAAGAGGGGCGGCGCAGGCAGGCATGGGGACTAGGGGTATGCACCATGTTTGAGAGCCTGGATGCTATTCTTAGCTCTGGCCATGTTAAATTGTACAAGCCATTTTGTATGCTTCAATCTCTTTGTCTGCAAAATGTTTGGTTTACCTCACGAGCTGAAAAACACTGAAAAATTGACTAAGAAAAGGAAAACCTCTAGTTAAGAACTAGATGCAAACAGCAGCCAGGGGTTCTCTCCTTCTACACATCTCCTTGTTTCCCTTCATTTTGTCTATCCATGTCAAAATAACCAATTTAAAATACTTCTTAGTATTTACCTCTAACTCTACACCAGCAAAATACACAATTAGGCAGATAGCAAACTGGGATTGTTGCTTTTATGCAAGTTTTACCCATCAATCCCTAACTTTCTTTTTCCTTCTGTCCTCTCATTTCTTGCACACACATTCCATTTTGCCATTTTCTTCACATTGCGTTAACAAGAGCAGGATCAGGATATTTATTAGTTGAGAGACGCTGACTCCCTTGGATTAAGTGCTAAACTAATCTTATGGAGATGATTCATGCTCCAGAAAACTTCTATTCCAAGACAAAAGACAATAAATGTAAGAGATGCAGAGGCCACAAATTAACAAAATAGTACAGATGAACAGTAAATAAATTATTACACAATAATTAGCCATTATTAGTAGATTGCATGACAATTTTCAGTGTTTAGCAGATAGCAAAACTGTCATGACACATTATGCCCAAGCTAAACAATCAGGAAACATCTTGTCACTTCTAATGTGTATGGGCAATTTCTATGTTTCCCTTTTTAAAGGTAAGAAAGGAACATGTGGCCCCCCATCCCAATAACTACTCTCCTTAACTTAGTTTCTTTCGTCATTGGAAAGAAGCCCTCAGGCTTATCATTGGAACTTTCACCCCAGATAACCCAACTGTAACTGCACCTTCCTATGCTAGCACTTCATTTTCTGGAAAGGAACAGAGAGCACTTCTCAAATTGTTGGACCCATTGTTCATAATAAAATATTTTATATAAAAGTTGAATCATCTCCTACATGTTTTGAAAAGTATTTTGTTACCTGTACCTGTATAATCCCTAGCACAATGTGCCCTCCAACAATAAAAACATCAAACTCTTCTAACCTTATTTGTATTGTAAAATGATCTGTTTTGCTGTGTAATGGTTCCATTGGCTTGAATCAATCCACCACAGGATTTAGACAGTTGGAACTGGCCAGCCTCGCGTCTCTAGGAAAAATGATAAAAGAAAAGAAAAGAAACAAGTTAAGAGACCATTGACTAGTAAACACTTAACTTTACACCAATTACCCTTAGTTTGCTTCCAAGTCAATTACAGTTCAGTCTAATCCTGAAAAACTTTGTATCACAAAAAGCACAAATTTATTATCATAACTGTTACAAACAAAATGGTTGTCCATGCTTAATGCTCCGCAGCACACATTTTCTACTGTTCTGTAAATGTACTGATGGAATGGACTGGCAGAACACTCCACTCAAAAACCACAGGCTATCTGCTTTGATTTTCTCACATATTACTTCCAGTTATGGGTTTTGTCTCTTAATAAAGAATAATTCTTTTCCCTGGTCTTGCAGAGAAACAGAGTTTATGCTATTTTTATCTACAACTTTATAGTCCATTCAATTGCCTTTGTGGCCAGGACTTGAGCAAAACAAATTACAGGGTAAAAGCTATCACTACAACCATTATAACTCCACAGCACATGATTAGTATTACAGATCTACTGCACAATAAAGAAAACTATCAAGTAGGAGTGAGTGGGATCTCCAGGTAGGAAGCTGCACACTGAATAGAACACCTATCATAGCCTCTCAGCACACCCAGATTAGCAGTAACTTGTTTATTAATAAATTCAGACAAAGTAAATATGCTGGTTTGTTCGGAGTAGTCATCCCGGGAAGTCTACCGAATCTACTGGTGGCTCAGAGTAAGCCCAACTCTATCAACCAACTTCACAACTGCTCATTTCCCTCTCTACTCTCAATATTGTATGCTACTCGATATGGACTGGTGCTTTAATAGTATGGTTGTGTCACAAAAGCACAGGCAATTGTCCCAGGAATGGAAGGTCCTATCTGAGAAAAGACATCCAAGCCAAAGAGCTTACAGGTAAGTTTCTAATTCTGTAAGTCATGGCTCTATGATACAAGTTGTAATATACAGGAGGACAAAGAAGAGGCTTAACCTCCTCTTGTTTCATTGTATGCAAGAAGGAAACACCAAGAAATATACTCTAATTCTGTTCAGATAGCCTGCATCTATTCCCGTTTTCTACACATTTTTCACCGCTCTATTATTAACTATTACATGATGTTCTAGTTAATTTACTATGGATAGACACAGTCTGACACTGTGCATGCTATTACAGAACTGGAAGCAAAACAGCAAAGCAGTGCTTTTCCACTGAAATGCTATTTAATGTTGTGCTGTGCTAGGTAAACATACTATCAGTACTAGAATTCCAAGGCTACTGTCCAGTGGAGACATTCTGTAAAATAAAGGGCTGGAAATTACATGCAATCATGACTAGCTTGTAGTAGCTGCTTTGGAAAAATGACACCTATATTTGGACTTCTGCATTTAATCTACTCACAACAGATCATTTGGATCCATTAAAAGACTACATAGCTGGAATGAAGACAACTGTGTAATAAAAAGTGGGAGCTCACCCTTTTAGCAGCAGGAAGCTTTTAAGTTGCCTTGATATTTCAGCAATACACAGACAGTGAAGACATCACTTTTGGAAGCCTCTTTATTTAAAAACCATTGCTTTTTCTTACTAATTTAAACTCATCCTTTTTTTACATGCTTTAATATACTCTGACATCCTACCTGGAAAATACCATAGAGCATCCATCTACACTGGCCTTGGACTGTGGTTGTCTGTAATAATCCACTGCATGCTGCTATCCATTGAGTTACTCCAGTCTGGCAGCTCTGGAACAGAGAGACTAGCAATGAAGAAAAGGACCCTAATACTCAGAAACAGTTTAACCATCCTCCTGCTTCCACAAGTTTTATTCATTTATATAACAATTCTCAAACTAAACTCCCAACTTGCGCTTGACAGAAGTATAGATTTTGATTTTTAAAAAAATATTGCCTTCCAGTACAAGCATGCAACCTGAGTTTGATGGCAGAAACATATCGGTCAAAGAAAATGTTGGGCTGTCTACATCATAAAACTACACCACAATTTTTATATCTATACAATAAATTCAAATGCTTAAGAAGCATTCTTCCATTGACTGAGTGATCTCTAAAAAGCCCTCATCCAACTCTCAGCTGTTATGCATCTTTGTCTTACTTTACTCAGGCACAGGTAAGAATTTTAGTATTTCAAAAGTGTATATTGTCCCAATAAATTTCAGTGAAGATAATTATTTTCTGTAATGAAAATGTCAGGTAATATGGAAAAGAGGCAGGGTTTTCTTTGCACCTTTCATTTTCTGCATTATTCAAGTCAGTATAATATTTGCCTCCTTCATATATGTTCTATATTAATACTGGAAATAACGTATGCATTATTAGAATGGATATGCTTTTTTCCAATAAAAATAGCTTTATTTTCAATTGGCCGCAAAGATGATTAAGAGATTGAAGCATCCAACATATGAGGAGAGGTTTGAGAAAAGACGACTCCAGGGAAATCTTACCAATTTGTATAAATACCTGACAGGGTGGGCAGTGAAACTCTTCTTAGTGGTGCCCAGGGAAAGGATGACTATGAGACTAGCAGATCTGCCCAAAGATTAGGAGGAACAGACACAAAACCAACCTGAGTTCCTGTTCCCCATTCCCTGTACCTGCACAATCACTGCTGTCCCTCAGGTGCTGTGTACTGCCTCCTCAGCCTGTCCCTTGTCAGCTCCTCACAGAGCTGCACTTCTAATCTATTAAGGGAATGGATTAGGGTTTTTAAAAACTGCAAGGGGAGAGATGCACTACCATAACAAATGTGATTAGTGTTCACTACTACTACACCTTCCCACTTCTACTGTAGCAAGACTACTTAGTTTCTGTTCTTTCTCTGTAACATCACTACTCAGGAAGTAAAATTATGGAAATAATACATTTCTATCCAAAAAGACATTTCAGCTGAGTACCACAAAGTACTTTTTGAGGTAATCCAGTGCTCTGACAAACAGTTTAACAAACCCTTAAGTAAGAAAGAAAATTCACCATTTTTTATAAATAATTACTACAAGATTCCAAGGCATCTGACAGAATTTTTCTGAGGCTTTTTCTTTGTAATAAGAAGGAAAACATGCCTAGGTTGCAGTATGTCCTAGAGCTTGAATATACTGGGGTTTATAGCTGTTGAAAAGCACTACTGCAACAAAACTGGACAGAGACATAAGAAAACAAAATAAGCATACACACACTTAAAAGGTGAGATGTGATAAACAATCAAGTAATAAAGAAAAAGACAACAGCAGAAAGCAGCAGAGCAACAGAAAGGGAACATGATGAGCTAAGAAATCTTCCCTAAGCCGGCATCACTGTTTGCAGAACATAACCTTCCTTTCAAATTACAAGTGCTACTTTCATTACTCCATTTAGCTGAAAGAAAATGTACCAAGCATAAACTGAACAGGATTCCTCAGGAATAGTCTGCAGACAGCGCAAGCACCTCCTGCTGCTAGCTGCCTCGTCAAGATACAGATGAAAGACTATCACTATGGTCGTCTAAATCCTCCTGGCAACCATTAGGAAAGCCTTAGGTAGCAGACAAACTATTCATCAAGATCTCTTCTTAGGTAAAAAACAGCTTTATCATAATGGCAGCATTAACTAGTAGAGCAGAAATGTTTGGACAATAATCAGGACTGTATCATACACTGTGAGCTCCTGAGAAGGCTTGAAGACAGAAGAAAAAAAAAATTTCCTTTCTTATTTCCAGTAAAAAGAAGAGACACTGAAAGTTTAGAGACTTATTTTCATACGATTAGGCAACTATTACATTCTAATGCAAAAGCAGATGCTGGGAAGTGCCAAGGATCAGCAAAGCTTGAGCTGAAACATGTTGCTGCCGTCAGAAGTCCCCTGCCTCCCAACTGTGTATTCCCACCACTTACTACAGCTCAGGTGCTTCTCTGATTACAAAGTAAGGCAATTCAGATTACAAAAATGGCAAACGACTACATCTCCTCCCCTCCAAAGAGAAATTTTTCTGGCCAGGCTGAAAAGTTGAATCAGCTTACTTTGCCATATGAATGCCAGAAGCAGCTGGGAGAGGAGGAGTTGCCCAGGGACAGGTAAGCCTAGAAGACAAGTCCTTCACCTTCTGCAAGCAGGTTTCATTGCAAACCGCACCCTGGGGGCACAGCTCCACAGACAGCTGAACCCATCTGGTGACTCACTGCTTCTCTACCACTCCCCTTGCTCCCCTCCTGCCTGGCTTCCCCCTCCCTTTTTTGCTAGTGATTGCCTCTTTAACACGTTAAAACGGCAGGAAACTATTTTTATGTTGCCACAGTTCTGCTGCTCAAGCATTTGGAGCACAGGGGCAAGAAAAAAGCTGGAGGAGGCAACGGTAGACAACAGTGCAAAGACATGAGCAAGGAGAAAGAGTAGAAACAGAAGGAGGAAGCAGGAACTTAAGCTCATTGCATTTCAGTTGCTCTCAGGCAGGTTTGCTCTCAGTTGCTTTCGGCTGGAGAGCTGAAAGGGCAGGGCTCACCATGCTTGTAAAAACCACACCCTGAGACATCAGTTCCAAGAACTTCGTGGATTAATTTCCTACGTGGGTATTGCTCTCTGACTAAAGGCCTTTCACCTTCCTGACAAATCTGTCTCCACCTAGCAGCAGTGGCCATCCCTGTATTTGTGTTGTGACAGAGTACCAGACTCAGGCACAAACTTCCCTTTTCTAGACTATATGCTAAAAATTGGTACTCTGCTGCAAAGACTTTAAAGGCTAATAAAATGAAAAAAAGTACACAAATGCATGAGAAAGAAGAAAGGATTTGCATGATTATTAATCCACTCTCACACATTCATAGGAACCCAATCTCTTCTACTTAACACAGAAATTGGAATCTTTAGATTATCCTTGCTATCAAGCACCTCTAAAGTGAGAAGGGAGCCTCTGAGAATGGCCGTCCCCACCCCACAGGGCACATACACGGTGCCCAAAGCAACAAGAGAAGCACCAGACTAAAAGAAAACTTCCCCGAACCCCAATCAGGAGTACTAAAGCCTTGCATAATTCTTACGTAAACACAAAAACTCCGAAGGAAAAGCTCGACCCACTCCTTCACCGGACATCATAGAATCATAGAATCATAGAATCATTAAAGGTTGGAAGAGACCTCCAAGATCATCGAGTCCAACCGTCAACCCAACAACACCATACCCACTCAACCATGTCCCTAAGCGCCTCATCTACCCGTCTTTTAAATACTTCCAGGGATGGTGACTCCACCACTTCCCTGGGCAGCCTGTTCCAATGTTTAACTACTCTTTCAGTAAAGAAATTTTTCCTTACATCCAATCTAAACCTCCCCTGGCGCAACTTGAGGCCATTTCCTCTCGTCCTTTCGCCAGTTACTTGGGAGAAGAGACCGACACCCACCTCGCTACAACCTCCTTTCAGGTAGTTGTAGAGAGCGATGAGGTCTCCCCTCAGCCTCCTTTTCTCCAGGCTAAACAACCCCAGCTCCCTCAGCCGCTCCTCATAAGACTTGTTCTCCAGACCCTTCACCAGCCTCGTTGCCCTTCTCTGGACACGTTCCAACATCTCAACATCCTTCTTGTAGTGAGGGGCCCAAAACTGAACACAGTATTCGAGGTGCGGCCGCACCAGTGCCGAGTACAGGGGCACTATCACTTCCCTGCTCCTGCTGGCCACACTATTTCTGATACAGGCCAGGATGCCGTTGGCCTTCTTAGCCGCCTGGGCACACTGCCGGCTCAGTGTGCAAAGCACTTTGAGTAATAACGATGACAAACAAGTGCTATATATTAGTTGGGTGGAATTGTTATTAGCTTCTACACCTTTTTATTTTCTTGTGCAATAGCCACCATTAAAGGCAGAAATTTCAGCTTTGATTGCTTATTAGATCATTTACGAATTTCGGATCCAAGTCACGCCACCCCCCCTCCGCTGCGGGGGGTCCCGCGGCTGGCAGGCTGTGGCGGCGGGGGGGGGCGGTGTTGTGAGGCGGGAGACGTAGCAAGGAAGGAGGGGAGGCTCCCGGGCCTGGGTTGGGGTTTGGTTCGGAAGGGGGAAAGGTGGCGAATCCGCAGTTGCCCGCCGTTGTCGGTCCTCTCCTCTGGAAGGCCCGACCCTTAAGGGGGATGGTGGCCACGCTTTCACTCTACGGTTTGGCAGCAGGGAAAGCAGCGTGAAAGCAGCGATACTTTCCTCTGGCTGAGGTTGATCTGGCCTTTCTGGCTGCCCCAAGCAGGAGGTGGCATCTGTGTGAGCCTGCACAGGTGTCAGCACGGGGATTTCACAGTGGTAGTACCAGGAGAACATGGCAGAGCCCTTCGTGCCACTGTCCCCGCAGGCCCTGGAGCCAGCACCTTGCTGCCAGGAGCGACCCCAGCTGTCCCTGGTGCGTATTCCCTACTTGCTTCTGCTGGCATCAGCTTTCATGAGGCTGCGGAGTGAACATGAGCAGCAACCCGACGGGTTGAAATGAGCTGGCTTGTTTTGCCAGGTTAGTCTTAATCTGGATCACATCCACATCACCTCACAAATGTTAGTCCTGGTACACGGGAGACTGGTGCAGATGTGAGCAAGAGCAGCTGGGGAAGAGCG
>NW_008824286.1:0-25155 GCF_000699105.1 Pygoscelis adeliae | reverse complement strand
CAGCAGTAGTGCTGGCTTAAAGGGCTTGGGGAACAGTAATATTCTACTCCCCTCTTTCCCAGCATATTTACTGGGATGTCAGCTTCTCAAGAGAGCAGTAGCAGCTGCTTTAATGGCCCTGAAACTCCACAGTAGTCCTTAGAAATCTTTCATATGTTCTTAAATGTCGGGCCTCAGGGGGCCAATGGAATCACCTGCTTGGACTTCCTTTCCACAGGCGTCCCAGGGCCCTGTGCCTGCAGTCGGCCTTTTCCGAGATGTTCTGACTCACTGCAGCTATCTGCTGAAATAGGTTTAACTATCTGACAATGTGTTTAGTGAACGAGTTGTTCTGATGCGGGGCTGGATATTGAGCAATGCAGAGAACTGTAGATCTCTATCAGGGATATGCTATGTTTAATTTCATTCTTGTGCCTGCGGCTAATTCTAGGGAGGAAGGTTAAAGCTAGCTCTGCCTCTTTCTATTTGCTTAGCTGTCCTCTGTGTATTAGACTCAAAGCAATATTAAATACCATTCTTAACAGCAAATTTTTTGTGAGAAAGTGATGGAGGAGAATGATTACATTTTTCTGAAGCCTCCTTTTTGCCATTAATGAGTTAGAGTCATTAAAAGTGATGAAGCTCAAGAACCCCTACAGTGTATAGTCATACAGAGGAAAGACTTCTGTCAGTAGCAGCAGAGTCTCACAGTGGTGTGCAGTATTCTGCCCACCATAGCGGACACTTTCTAACTCGGAGCTGTGTCTGATAAATACGCTGAGTATGCCAGTTCCTGACACCTGGGTTTGTGTTAGTCTTACCTAATGATGCACAGGAGGATTAAGACACATTTCAGTTGGAGAAAATTACTGTCTTACCTAAGATTCCTCTGCCTATCACTGTAATGTCATTCTCCATGTAGCACTAAGCCCTTTTCATGTCAGTCTAGCAGAACACAGCTGCCTCGTATGCACAGAGCAGCACATCAGACTGCCTCCAAAGGGGACATGGAGACAGAGTTGGAGGTGGATCTGAATTTCAATTTCAACTCTAAGGGGATTTCCTCAGTCAGAGCACTGGCAATTTACTCCCCTTTATGTAGACAATCCTTGCTGTCCTCAAGTTCCTACTGTTCAGCTCTGCCCAGTGGGCAGCTCCACGACTGCGTGAGTCTTACCTCAGTCATAATGAATCTTCCATGTGGAACTGCTCCTGGGAGAACACTTTAACCAGCAACAACAAGAAGTCCCAGACACAGGTCATTAAAGTTCCTGTCTAACTGCTGGTGTTCTTTCATCCAAGGCAGAGATGAACGATGGCAGAGAAACTTGCTTTCATGCACATGCTAAAACATGTTGGGGAACATTAACAATGGCCTTAGGTGGCACCTGGCAACCAGGTGACTGAACAGGAAAGAAGAATCAGAAAGGATATGATGATATTTAATTTATATAATGAATTATAAAATAAGTTCACATTATTTATTATAATAATTAATTTATTAATAAGATTATATTTAATGGGCCTCCTGCTTTGGCCTCAATCCTGTCTTCTCTCTTCTTGCAGGCCTGGCAGCTGGCTTCGAGTTTGCCATTCCAAGTGGCTGGAGGGAGCAGCTGTTAAAGGGAGGAGATAAGAGGCCACAAATCATGGGCTGAGAGAAAGTAGTCTAGAGGAGTTTAAGTGAAGGAGAAATGGAAAACAAAGAGGGACAGAGAAACTTCCTTCCCTGAATGTACTAAACCATGCTGGAGAACAGCAGTGGTGGGGCTGGATGTGTGTGTGCATGGAGGATGGAGGGGATGCTAATCGGCTATCAGTGCATGGAGACAGCAACGAGCACAGACTCAGAGTTTGGGGGAGGGCAGAGGCATAGAAGGGAGAGAGTGAGGAATTGCAGAATCCTCCAAATAGGTGATGTTTGCCATTTTTTAAGTGTGACCAAGAAGGGATATGGGACTGCTGTGTGCTAAAGGCAGAGAAGCAGGGTGCAGAAAGCAAGTGAAAGCCGGGTGGAGAGATGACTCTTTACGATCTGCCCACAAAGTCCTCTCTTTAGGACACTGGTGGTGGAGGAAAAGCCTGATGACGGCAGGAATGGTTGCTTCTGCTGACTGGGGCCATGCTGTGCAGTCCTACGTGCTGTGTCCATACAAATGGGTGCAGTGATGATCCACACATACCAGGATGGTGCGAGAGGCCTCTCTTTGCTCCTGCATGTCTGGTTAGATGGGGCTAGTGGCTGAAGTAAGGATACAATTTGACCATACAACTAAGCAGGTAAAATTACTAATTGCTGAAAGGAGAGGTCCTGCCCCTGGCTGTGGTAGCACTAGCATTCATCTAATGAATGCTGAGCCAATGAGCTGGTTGAAGGAACTAGACCAGCAGAAAATTGTCTTTTTGTTGTGTTTAGTAGGATTAATTTTCTGTGAGCTTAGCTACCTTAGCTCTCCTCAGGATCAGAGGAATGTCAGGAATGTGTATCTGGGGACAGGATGGGGAGAGCAGATCAGCTGTTCTGGCAGCAGCCAGCTATTCAGTGAGCTTAGCCGTATTGTCAAACTGCATCAAACTGCCACCCTGACTGCAGCTGCTGTCAGTAGTAGTCTTTGTGCTGGTAGTGATGGTAGTGATTCCTTTCCTGCACGTAATAGAAGGGGGTAAGGGGAGAAGTGGTGACAATCACCCTGAAGCCCTGTCCCCAAACAGGCAAGCACAGGAAAAAACCTTTTTCCCCAGGTGGCTGTTCTGAGACAATAGGATACTTGAACTGCTCTTAATGAGATCCTGTGCTGGCATTTCACAGCAGAATCCAGGCAGGCCCAGGATGCCCGTTGGCTAATATTCTAAGAAATCACCCTCAGGCTATTTGCTGTGATAAGCATTGTAGAGATGTGGAGAAACTCTTGGTTGGCTTCATATCACAGCTCTGCAAGTTTTTTCTTATATAACCTTTATCATATTACTTTTTTTTTCACCCTGTTAATGGATATACACATATTTCCTCGTAATACAAGAGAATGAAACAGTTTTGATGATTTTTTTTTTAAGTAGCTTCTTGTAGTGCCATCAGAAATAAGAAGCACAAATGGGCATGTGGAGACTATATTGTCAAAAATATGAGACATAGCATGGTGAGCCAGCAGTCCAGGTCCTGTGTGGCCTCTGCTTATCTCTGCCTTGAGGAATGCTTGTCTTTCAGAGTGAGCAATACAGTACTGAAAAGACAGAGGGCCTGCACCCAAGAATTTAGCACAGTAAGAACTGCCTGATCTGCCAAGCTGGAATCTCCAGGTTAAATCTTTCCTGAACTTTCCACTTTTCAGACTTCAGAGCTAGGCACCTCTATGACCTCCTCTGGTATTTTTTACTTGCCACATTTCCTCCTCTCCAGCAGCGATGATTATGCAGACCACTCTGCAGTCAGACTTCGTGTGTGTAACTCACCAGGAAACAGATTTTCTGTCTGGTTTTTTAATGTATGTTTCTGTCCACTTTCAAAAGACTCTCCATACACTGCACAGAGGTCCTTGGGCTATTGTGGTTCTGAGATTACATATGCATTTAACCTCTGCCAAGCTGGTTCAGTGGTCATTAGTACAATTCTATTTCTTTTTTGACTTAATTAACAAATTTTAAAAACTTTTAAACAAAGGCATTTCAAAATATTTGATGTTCCTGTCCTCCTAATTTCCTATCAGCACGTAATTTTATTTCAGATGTTTTATTTCAGAACATGCTTTTTCTGTTTTCACACAGAAAAGCAGACTGATCATTTTTATGTAGGCCTGTGTTTTTATGTTTTAAAACATAACTATGCAGGTTAATCAGCCATTTTGAAATATTCCAAATATATAAAGTCCCATAACAATTTCTTGTATTTTTCTCTTCTCCGTCACATGAAGAATCAAAATCAACTTGATAAGGCAATTGTTAGCCCAACATTTGCTGGGAAGAGCTCCTTCCTTCTGAAAAATGAACATACTTCAGGGCAAAAGTACAGATCTTTGAACTTCAATCTTTCCTCTGCTCAGTCTAGAATTCCTGTCTAAGTGCAGATTTAAAATTATATTCATTTTCCTTCTTAACCACCTGCTCCTGCTTCTGCAGAAGAAAAGTCAAAGGAAATCTCATGATCATATGGGGAAACAGGATCTCTCCATGTTACCTGGGACAAGCAGGGCTGGGGCACTCCAGGTTACAAGAGGGAAAATAGTCCATATGGATATTCCAGGACGCTCTGGAGATCGTGATAAAGAGAAACCCGATTGCAAAAACTCAGTTCAGGTCCAGCAGGTCTTATTAACTCTGGTTCAGTGCCAATACTGCAAGACTGCCAGCTGGCCCCTGCAGCTATTTGAGTGTCTTTGCAGCATACTTTCCCAGTGCTCCAGGTTCTGAAAGGGCCTTGTATGTACCAACAGAGCCAGTGCAGGTCTGGCACTACATCCTGTCTAATGCACCTTTTTAGGACTTGAAGCATAGATCAGTGATAACAGGCCCTTGGAGCCCTGGTATATGTGGATTGACTTCTTCCAGAGCTTACTTGGATGTCTCTGCACTGCTCTTACCAGAACTCCGAGTTCCAGAAATGCAGTGAGGGGCCATCTGACCACATGAGGAAACCCAGGTTCCGCTGGATTTCTAGCTCTGGCTGTATGCTGAAGGAAAATGGCATTTCTAAGGTTGAACTGGTAGTTTATAACAAATCTGTTGTACTTTGCTTTCGCAAAATTTTTCTCCTTTCCATACAAATTAAATCTGGACACTTGGAGGCCAAGTCCACCGTTAGGATGACATTACAAGCTGGAAAAGGACTTTTAATGGAAGCTAATTATATTTTTAGCAACTTAAAGTTGCTTAGTCCTCTCCATAAGACTGAATACTCAGTTTGGGTTGTCAGTGTGCATACATTTGCTACTGCTGTTTCCCAGGATAAATTGTATTTAAAAATATGAAAAGAAGAGAATTTTTCAATAAAAGTACAATTCTTACAATGCATTATGGACCTTGAAAGGTTTGGCAAGTATGGAGATAATTCCCTGATCTGGAATTCCTTGGCTAGGGGTGCAAAGTGGTCCTTGCTCTGGTCTCCAGGAGGGCGTTACCCCTTTCCTGCACCAGTGCTGCAGGAGGAAAAGCAGACGTGAAGCAGAACAGGCTCCTTCGTGCTGCACCTCACTGAGTTTGGTGAAGCCTAGCAAGCAAAACCTGAACTCCATGACTGAACTGTTCAGGGGAAGTAAAAATAGGACCTGATTACTTTTTCCGAGCTTCTATATCCTAGTGGCTGCTGCTACTGTTAAATATGATAAACTCCTATTTGTTCACTTTAGCTTGCCATCAGCACTCACTGTTTGCTGGGGCAAGCCCAGGACATTTCCCTCCCCACCTGTCAAACTTGGAGTGTGTTTTGGCACCCTGCCATTGCAGAGTCTCAACGACTTGAGCAGACTGCTTCAGAAACAAGACATCCCAGTACTTAAGCCGCCTCTGCTTCATGAGCTTTTCTTCCCATCTGTATGCTTTCTGAAGAAGAAAGTGTTTGCTGGTCAGAGAGGTTTTCCACTTGCGCCTCCTTCAGCTTTCCATTACCACTAAGAGGTTATATGGGGTGCAGTGCTATACACTGTACTGTACTATATGCAGAGGTGTTCAGACTTAATTTATTCCCTTCTCCTGGATAAAGATTATTTCAGCTGTGTGTTTTGGAAAACTATCAATGAAGGGAGTTCAGCTCATACAACACACTTTCAATAGGGTACTGTACTCTATATTTCCAGGTTCTGTTTTAATTACACTTGCATATTACCTTGGAGGAAGCTGAAATCTGGAAAATGTTTTCTCATATACCATGTCTTAAACCTTCCTGACCTTCTGTTTTATACCAAGTACATTTATGTTTGTGATGAAAACCATATAATATGGAGCAAGGTTTGGCTATCCGGGATAATCTATCAGAGGCATGCTGTCAGTCCCTCCTAGCAAAGACTGAGCAATTTTCACTAAGAAATGTCCCCATCATCCCTCACCCCACCACCTTCCAGCAGTCATTCCCTCTTCCCTCCCTCCACGTGGCTCCCAACAAGAGCCACAGGAGTTGGCCATGTGCTGTGAATAGGACAGAATAGTGGCCCTCTCCTGTGGCAGCAAGAGGCTCCTGCTGCTCTGAAGAATCCTTGAGGGACTGAGCAACAGGATGGCTCATGCAGTGCCAATGTATTGCCCATATACTGAAAAAAGAAGGAAAAGGCCCAGCCTCATTAGGAGGGGCTGTGTCCAGCAGTGCACTCCCACAGCTTCTCAGAGGCTGGTGAGCAGGAGCAGCACAGGAGTTGTCGGTGTGCCTCACACCACTCCTGCTGGGCCAGGGAAGCAAGCACTGCTGTTGAGCTTCTGTATTGTGTGCACTGGAGACCACTGGAAAAAAACAGCCCAATGTCCAGAATTAAAATGTCCTCAAGACAGCCGGCACTGTGCAGGGAGAGCAGGGCACCGGTGAGAACTTTTGCATGCCACGTACCTTCTGGCCAGGAATAAGCGGTTACAAGCAGGTTACAGAGGTGTCCTATGGACTTGCAGCAAGAGGTGAAACCTCCTTTGGTGATCAGAAAGCATGTGCTTCTCAGGGCTTACAACAGAACAAAATCTGTATGAATCAGGCATCTGCTTCAAAGCAGCTTTCAAGTAACCTTTAAATCTGTGCCAAAGAGAGCACATATTGATCTTCACATCCTCGGGATGTCTGCAGAATGTCCTAAGAGTTTTAGCGAATATGTGTGAGCAGCAGAGGGTCTGTCAGTCCTCTGCCCAGCTCTTGAAGCCCAGCACTTCAATATTCAAGAAGTACAGATTGCTGTCAGCATCTTTCTTCTATTACTTCTTGCAGAGCTCACTCCTCCTGGAGGCACAGGAAGGTGGTGAGCCCTCCAGCCTGGGCCACAGGTCTCTGCTCCTGAGTCTAGCGCTGACAGGGCTTGTGAAGTTGCACCTTTATTTGTTTTAATGCCTCACCCTAAAAAGCAAAGTAACTTTTACTTCATAATGAGTAGCAGGAATTATATATAAATCTTGTCAAGCAGGAACTTTTTAGTGGGACTAAGCTGCTTTTTAACTCAGCTGTAAACAAGGATTTTCAACTCTGAGGCAAGAACTTATAAAATGGAAAGTTTTTCATTAGAAAGCAGTGATTATGGGAAAGCAGTGTTGGTCATAACAGAAGGCTGAGTTTGAACTCCTAATGTGATGCTGTAGCTGAGAGGGAAAGCTGAACCCTGGACTACAATGAAGGTCAAATTCCAGCTAAAAGTACAGAGTTAGTAGTATCTCTGTGGCATTGATGAGACTGTTATTGCAACATTAAATGCATTCTGGTGTTCATGCTACAAAAAGTATTTGGAGAAGTGAGAGTCTAAAGAAAAAACACAAGAAGAAGAAAAAAAATCTGGTAAGGAAGGTGCACAGCAAAAGCATAAGCAAGTTGATCTACTTCTTCCATAGAAAATAAAAGAAAAAAATTCATCACAGTCTGCATAGGTAGAACAATGCCCGTGGGAGTAAGCTTTTTCATGTAGCAGACAAAGAAGCCAATTCACCGATTCAAAGTGGAAACTGGACAGTAGGTAGAAATAGCTGCTTATTAAAAAATGAAGTGCTAATATTCACAGAATTAGCTTAGAGCTAAATGTGGTGAGCTTTTTAAAACTTTCGGTCTTTAAATCAATCCTGGATCTCTCTTTCCAAATACATAATACCCAGCTATTACATAGTGTCATTCAATTCCAAGGAACTTTAAAAATAGGCTTCCTTTTAAAAAAAATTGGTGGGAAAAGAGAGACCACATCAGAAAGCCATGGTTCTCTAAGAGGACAGTGGCCAAAGCCCTGTTAAGTCCTACCCAACGGATTAAGCCAGGAGGTCCCACTGTAGTAGTTCACTGCAAGTTTTGGGCTTCATACAGAACATAAGAATGGATTTGCCAAGTCAGACCATGGATCCATCTAGCCCATCTCCTACAGGCAACAGCAGAGCCCTAAAAAGAAAATAAGGACAGGACGAATGTGCAGCAAGGTTTTCCTGGCACGGCTTCTCAGCTTGCAGCTACCAGTGGCTCAGAAAGCCCCATGGACTCACGTTCAGCAGCTTTTCATGGATTTTTCTTCCATGAACTTACTCAGTTTTTTTAAACATATGTAGACTTTTAGCATCCAAAACAGGGTGTGGTCAGGAATTCTGCAACTGGGCTACACTGTAGGACTCAGTATCTTTCTGCTTGTTTCAAACCTGTCCTGGACTGGTTTCATTCGGTGCATTGTGGTTCTTGTTTGGGAGAAATCTTGCTCCCAGTTCACATTCTTAGCCCTCATCACTTTTCCTTCTTGCTCCAGTCACCTCTCACTGAAGGGCTCCAGGCTATCTAATTACTCCTCTCACAGAAGCTGTTTCATACTTCTAGTCATTCTTACTGCCTTTGTCCAGCTCTACTGTATCACAAAGTGTTCAAGAGTCACGTAAATCCCTGGAGTGCCTGCATATTGTTTTCTCATTTGTTATCTATTTCTCTCCCAGTCATTCCTAAAGTTGCATTTGCTGCCTTGATTGCTGTAAAAACTGAGCTGACATTTCAGGGACTCAGAAGTAAAATTTTTTACCTAGGGTAAGCAGGGCTCATTAGGTTAAATGATCTTAATTGTTCTTCCTGCCCTTATCGCCTATGAATTAAGCTACCATCCTTCAAATTATAAGATTCAGTCAGTATCAACAGTCCCACAATTTGCTTATAATTGCCAGGTCAGCACAGTGACCCTTTATAGTACTGAATTAAATTCCTTTTCTCCTGAGTCTCCCAAACCTCTGGAATTTCCCCAGAATTCCAAGATTTATTAAAAATCAGTAGGCTTATTGGTGCAGGTTAAGTGTTTTAAAACTCTGACAACACCAGCACGTGCTCCTCATCACTTTCTTATCTTACTGGCACGGGCAATATTTCATTACTGTTGCAAGAAGTGAATTATTTCTTGTGGCTTTTTCTCTTACCAAAAACATTATAATGTTTTGGGAGACAGATAGCTCCACTGTGTTTATATTTTGAGATAAATAGCAGATCATTTTTCTAAGAACTCCAAAGAATCTGTTTTTAAAGTTTCTATGCCTCAGAAAGATTCCAGCTTACATTTTCTGGAACTTAGTGATCAAATATTATTCACACAACATTATTCTATAGGAAAAAAAATGAAGTCATCAATAAACTTGTCCCATTTCTGCAATATTTCTGCATATGTCTGAGATTCATCTTCTATCACCAACCCACACCAAGTGGGTTTAAATTCCAGTATAGATGCTATGAAGTGAAGATGCGTGGACTGTAGGCACTAGATGTTCAAATATCTCAGCCTTGACTGAGCCTGGGCACCAGGCTATAGCTCAGGGATCTATAAAAATACTGTGACATGTATCATCACTGGTGTCAGTGACACCTTCTTGCAAATGCATTCATGTGCTAGAGTGGCTGTTTGGATGCATGCCCAGAGCCTGAGTATCAGCTATGCTATGGCCAATCGCTCAAGTCCTTTCTTTCTCTCCTCTCTCCCTCCTCACACTCAGTATTTCTTGCCTGGAGGACTCATCCAGCAGCTGTTCTCACAATGTACCTAAAATATCAGGCTGTCTGTAATACAGCTGTTTACCTAAGGACGCAGCAGTAAAAGGAATCAGTTGAATGTGGAAGCATTTAGTACAAGTCCTTCCTCTGTGTGATTTATATCAGAAATCTAGGTCAGATCACCTATTCCCCAAAGGACACACTCCCTGCAAGGTGTGCTGGGGTAGATGTCTATCTCAGCCCTCCTCTGCAAGCTGTCCAGCTTCATATTGTAGGGTGCAGGCAGGAATGTAACTTTCCCAAGTAGGGGTCCGAATGCAGCTGTGCAGTGGGAGACATGAAGATTTCCCCCTTCCTGGTGTCCCCAGCCAGGCAGAAGTGCAGCAGGGAGAAGGAACTGGGCTCAAGCCCTCCACACCCTGGACTAGTAAAAAAAGAAAAACAAAACCAAGGACTATTATGTTTAACAGGAGCCTCTCCACTGGTTATTTTTTTTTTTCCTAGACAGTAAGATCCTCTCACGCCTGCAGCTGAATCCCAAAAAGACAGAGGGACCCAATCTGCAGGTACCTGTCCCCAAAGAGGAGACTCATTTGGGGCACTGTGCGTGGTGTCGCCCATCAGCTCCCTGCTCAGCACACAGATGCTTCAGTGAGCTCTCCCAGGGCCTGGCTCTTCCTTCTGACTGTGTGGGAAGCCACTTAACTTCAGTGCTCTGAATCAGCCTGCTGGAGACAAGGGCTGTTGTGAAAAGCACCAAAATGCCAAAGTTAGGCACTCAAAGTAACTGTCCAGAGCTGCATGAACAGTCGTTTTAACCTCAGGCTGCACATGGCTTGGAGAAGACAGACTGCTTATCTGCCTGTGGCCCAGCAGTGAAATTCGTGATCCATCTGAAACTCTCGTAAATGAAAATGCCTCATCATCAGACTCAGGTTTCTCAGCTCTGTTGCTTTGGACCTCCCACAACAGCACACATGGCCGCAGTCAGTATTGTGCTAAAGCTATCGCTGTTTCTGGTTGTTCAGTGCCACTGTCAGAAGCTATTTGCCTTTGCTGGGCTTCAGCAGCCTGCTCTTGCTCTAAGCCTTCAGCAGCTTCTGGGCCAGAGGTCTAAGTAAAGCCCTGAAAGCCACTAGCATGAGAAGGACAAGCAAGTGGAAAGAAAGAAGAATTACTCACACCAAGCCCTCAGAAAAAGTTTTTTTTCCCGGTAGGCATGTAGACAAGTCTATTCCCACCAGCAGCACTGCCACCCAACCCATGTCTTGTTCCATTTGGGCGTACATTCACTCTACAGTTGCTCCTTCATTCGGTCCATCTTATTATTCAATCTTTCACCCAGTCCTTAGCCCTTGCTGTCCTCCACTGCTGTGGGACTGCCTATCTGCCTCCCCCTGAAAGCCACTTCTCCCTGAGTTCTTTCTCCCAAGCTACATTCATTCCCTCGAGTATTTCTTTAGAGCACCTCCTCCTGCGGCATGTGCTTCTCCCCACGCTACCATTAGCCTTTTATCCTCTCTAGCTGGGTTCCTGTAATCTGATCGCTAACCATATGAGTTAATGACTTCTTTGCCATCTAAAGTTTATGAGTCTTATTGCACCTTTGCAGAAAAGAGAGCTCCCGTGAAGATATACAGCCCCTTCTCTAAGCCCATGGAGGACCCAAGGTGTGTTTCTCTTTCAAGATTTCTGGAGAAAGATTAATGTTTTGAAGCCATTTGCACGAGCAGAATGAAATGTGTCTGGTTTTATCAATAAGAGGCTTATTTCTGACTTTATGCCATAATAAATGGCATCTTGTAAAAAACAGGCAGACAGTAACTGAACGTGCAGAAGCAATGCCCTCATTTTAATGGCATTTCTCTGGCAGTACAGTGGGCAGAGTCTGCTCAGCCTGGATTCCTGGATGGCAGAGCCTGGCACAAGATATTATAGCAAAGAGACTCTTAGAGAAAAAACAGTTAAAAGAGCATTTTCTGTCCCCTAGCAGAGGGTCAGCCGATTAATCACTATTATTATTAACTGAGTCATTGTTTCTTGACAGCTGTGCCCTTCAGAATGACATCAGGGAAAACTGAATCCATTTGCATTACTTCAGCTAGCCAAATCATTGCAGAAAGTTGAAACTAGTTCTGAAAAACAAGCCCAGCAAAACAGGGACATCAGTGAACTTGGAATGACAGAATAAATGGGCTATTCTGAACTCTCAGCAAAGTGTATTTACTGCACTATTTACTGTTTTTCAAAAAATGTTAAGATTTCCTTGTTTATTAAATTTGTTGAGAAGCAACGAAATCTCATGCAATTTTATTTTTAAATGTCATTTTACTACCCAACAGCAACAGTAAATTCATAAAATAACACGTGATTGACCAGGACTATGGAGTAAAAAAAAAAATGTTTGCTTTGTACATTCTTATTAGTCTTGGCTAAGATGTTATAAAAGCAGTATCTTTTAACACCTTTTATTATACAAGGGTCAAGGGGTTTTTATGTTTCTTAAAGAAAGCTTCAAATAGCCCACATAGCGGGTTACTGCATCTTTCATATGGCTGCTGTATAAACAAGCACATTTTACACAGGAAATGACATAACCATGTAAAAGTGTACATGGAGTTTAGGCACATATTCAAACACTAATGGGAATGCATTGTTTTAAATGGCATACTTTTATGTTTACCTATTGAGCTTAGTACCCATATTTTAGCCAAATACAACAAAAATTATCCACACATACCTGTCTTATAGTGTACTGTTTATTTGAAATTTGGACCTTCACAAAGACTCTCATGGGACAGATAATGACCCTAGAAAGTAAATACAAATGAGGCATTCTCAGTGAGAGAGTGAAACCTGCCATCATAAAGGTGGAAAGCTGAACTTTTAACCTGTATTGCTTTACGGCTCAGGTTTCTGTGCACTTCTACCATCCAGTTGCTAACACCAATTCACCCATGGGAAGAAAGCTGTAACAATAATTTAGGGTGTCTATCTTTGCACATTATATAATGACCAGGCTAAAGAGAGTAGTGCCAAACTTCTGCAATTTCAAGGTCCTCTGTTTCTTTCCAGTCTCTCTGCTGTGTGTCAGCCCCAGACTGTGCCCTGTCCCTAAACCTCTGTTTTCAGGGAGGAATGAGGGTTGAGTGAAGTCCTCCTGGGTTGTGCTTTTGTACTTATCGGTGATAATGAATGTTCGTAATGGCCACCATTCACTTATCTTGGGAAGATTCGATATGTGTTTCTGTTCTCACACCAGATAACTGAAACTGCAGATTTCCATGTAAAGCCTTGACAAGATTTGCAATGGTTTGTGAGCAGAAATTGAACAGATATGTTGAATTCAGAAAAAAAATGACAGCTCGCTGTGGCAGCATCTTTTTGTTGCCATTGAAATTTTAGGTGAATTAAGAATAACGGAAACTGCTTTGAGAAGAGCAGTGAAAGAGGTCGCTCCCTTCAACACTGTGGATTAAGTGATCATAACCATTCAGTAAGTATCTTATAATTAATTGCAGAGACAGAAGTCTGTGCCAGACAGTAAGATCCTCTTTGTGAATCTCTTTGTGATCCTCTTTTGATCCCAATGGCTCAAACAATACACCAATAAAGCACCTATAGGCTAGTATACATTTACACCATGGTGAAAGTCAGTAGACCACTCCAGAATAAAATAGCGTTGAACTGGAATTCCCAGAGTTATCAAACAATTTCAGTAACGTAAATGCAAAAGGGTACTCTGGCCATTGCAGCACTGGTTTATAACCAGTGTTATAAACCAAGGATATTCCATCTGAGAGTTAAAAGTGAAGAAACTACCCTAATCCTGCCATCTACTATGCCCACCATTATAAACTCCTCACCTTGAGCTGGACCAAACTTGAGTAGTGCCAGGACCATCCCTTCTGGATGTCACCACATTTGAGCTACCAACTAAGCAAAGTGAATGTCATGTTACCTCCTAACCTGAACACTTGGGCTGAAATTGCTTCTGTTTAGGCCAAATCCAGTATCTGGCAATTATGATGTGGTAATAATCCATTTTAATTCTAGCATTTTAGTGTCTGTAGTTTCAAATTTGTTTAAACTGATATTAAAGACCTACTAGTGGATTTTTTTTTTCTTTTCCCTTCAAGATATAACTACTGCCTAGCAGAATTTTGGGTTTTGAACCATTACCAAAGGGTGTTTTTTAAGACTTCAGTATGTCAGTATTCCTTTTAATTTGTCCTCAGTTCTTACTGTTTGCTTCGGGATAATTGCAAAACCTTAGCATTTTTTTGCATTTAGATGCTGATACATACTCAATTTAATTACCATTTACCTGAATCTTTTTCTTGCTTTATTCATGTATTGAGAAATTCATACAAGGACAGGAAACAAGAACCTCGGAGAGATACCTGCTAGGTTTTAAAATTTTTTTTCGTGACCAGCCTCACCAGGATCCTCAGGCTGATCAACAGCTCTGCAGTGTGAAGTGTATAGCAATTTTCCTCCTCAGATTTCCAAACTGTCATGCATTGCATGTAACACCAATGCTACCTTCCTCCAAAGCTGTTGCAGCATCTCACGAATCCAGCTGGAACTGAAGCAAACTGCCCTTTGCAGGCAGTTATAATCCCAGGAGTTAACTTGTCTGTTAAGACAACTTAGACTTGCTTCAAGTGAATTTAAATAGGCAGTATTTGCTCACCCTGAGCCATTGAGGAATGTACCTGTGTGGTTAATAAATGGCATGGCACAGCTGTGTCTGTCATACATGAGAACAGAGATTTTACTGGGAATATGCAAACAGGCATATGCATGGGGAGCAGCACTCTTTCATGCAAGGAAGAAAGGAGACTGCCCTATCTCATGGTCACCTAGCCAACCTCTCCAGAAAGTAGCTGTGGTCAGTGCTAGAGAAAGGATCCTTAAAAGCTGCAAGCCAGTCACCCAGAAAACAGCCAGGAGCAAGAAAAGAACTGCTTGAACAGAATGGGCAAGTCTGAGATGCCCTCTTGGCTGTGGACTTGGCAGGAGAATGTTTTCTCTCCTACTGTAGCAATGGTAAATCATATCTAAATGAGCTTGTAGTAAAGCTTGGAATTAAAAACTCCGTGTTGTTTTGAAAGTCATATGAGACTGGCTGGTGATAAGCAGTTAGTGCAAGGGACAGTAACTGTTGGTCCTGGCCTAAGACTCCATCAGAACGAGGAGGAGCAGGACCTGGGAAGCACACACACTGAGAGTCCAGAAGGGAGACAGAGGAGCCCTGGGGACAGCCCTGACCCACAAAATAGATCCATAAGATGCCAGAATTTCTCATGCACATGTTATAAAGTAGTCTCAAGTGCTCATCATTCTACGTGCCTGTTAACCTGCTAGTTAGTGATTCACCCTCCTATCAAGTACAGCATTCTGACCCACCTCGTTTTGTGTTATCATATGGCCTGCATCAAGCAGTATCAATTCCTGCAGGCAGAAATCAAGGCGCTAAGCTATTACAAAGAGATCATACATATGAAAGCTCCCTGCATTGCTTTTTCTGTGTCAGCATAGGTTATGGTACATGACAGGTCTGCCTGCACAGGGGAACCCCATGTGTCTGGCAGCAAGGCCGCTTAACCAGGTATTTTAAGCTGGTTAAAGGCTCAGCTGCCTAGAGAGTGCAGGAGGAAGGGCAGAGTTTTTTGTCACTGTTTCTCTATGGCTATTGACCAGGAATTTAGGAATGTTTGCCGCTAGTGTGAGCTTGAGCACATGCAGTCTGGTGTACTGACCAGGAGGACCTCAGGGGCCGTATTCAGCTCCCTGCCACTACCCACACCAGCGATGCTGTGCAGAGGAGAGTTCAGATCCAGGAAATCATGTGACTTGATGGTTTAAACTGTGATGAAACAATATCAAACCTTAGCATTTGTATTTTATACTATTGATAAGCTACTTCAGGAATTTCTGATGGTTCTTACGGTCTTTCTGATCCATCTACTGTTGCACATCTAGTACCTAGTTTCGTAGGTGGAAACATACACAGAGTAATCCCACAATAAATTTATAATCCATGCCTAGAATAGATGAAGGGGATATGCAAACACACAGCCCTTGGAGGGTGGAATAAAAGGATACCAGAGCTCTTTTGCAATCATCTGCATAACTCATTTTTGCCCCAGATACATCAAGTGATAGTGTCATTCCCCACCAGATCAAACCATGCCATACTTTCAGATCTTTCTTCCAATGTTTCCACAGTTTCTCTCTGTGGCAGCAGAGTTAGAGGCAAGCAAAATACATGGACATGTTTTACATACCACTGGTATTCTGCTGCACTGAAAAGTTCCTTTCACTTGTATTTATTGTACAAAAACATTAAAAACAATTTCTTAATAGCATTATAATTATGCAGAGTTGGACAGCTAGACACAATGTAGCACTGTGTCAATAATTTATTACATCTTATGCTGTAATTGAACACTTTTACTATGAGCATTTGAGAACAACTTGAACCTTATACAGAGTAATATATCTTGCTACGTAATAATGGAAAGGTGGATACTTAAGAAAGATATGTAGCTTGGAGGAAAACATACATGGAAGGAAATACCTCCTGCATCACCTATCTCCACATAAAACTTAAAACTAAATCAACATATTAGATTTAATGACTCCTTTTTTATATATGCATAGTTTCAAGAGCTAATCAGAAAGAAATCATATTACATATTTACACCAAGATGGGAGCGCACCAGAACACAGGCTTCTCTTCTAGACATCGGGACTCTTTTCTTACATTTCTTAATGGACAAAGCACATGGGACTCAGACATCAATTCAGTCTCAAGAACGTTATTCAAAGGATCAAACAGGTCATATCCACAGCTCACTGATACCATCTTTACCCACTGCCTCGAGGCTAAAAGCAGGTGATCTAGAGGTGTGGAGGTATAATCTTCTCTATCATGCACTTCAGTTAGCCAGTCTCGTGTCACTGACACAAGGCCTTGTATCAGGCTGCATGTCAGCATCCAAATGCTACTGAAATATGCCTACGGTGGAGAGACATATAGAAGCACTGGACTTATTGCTACATCCTTGTAAACATACTTACCCTAGAGGTAAGAAATCTAGTTAACCATGTTTGAGGAGTGTTCAATGTGTCATATTACCTTTCATAACATATTCATGTGAGCAACTGTTCTGCTACCTACAACCACATGACTCCACCACCATGTCCTCATACTGCTTGTAGACCACATTGTTTGCAGAGTCAATAAAAAGAATGCTAATAGGACTCAGCCTGGTTGGGACACAGCAAGTCGGGGGTGTCGATTCTGGGTCCATTGAGTTCATTAATGTTTGGATAACTGCGTGATTGGTGGGCTCCAGATGGGATCGAAGGGGGAATTCACAAAGCCCTTCGCAGTGATACGCTTCATACTCTAGAGGGGCTATTATCCAGTCATCCCAGCCCATATCCTTAAAATTCACGTGGAGGGCTTTTCTGCTGCACCTTGCCTTCAGATTCTTAGTGGGCCTCTTCCCTTGCCGTGTTGCTAGAGGAGCTCTTCTCTTCCGCCTCTGATTAAATAAGTACTCATAAACAGTTTTATCATCTTGGCCAGATCTAGCTTTGATTTCATTGAAGAATAAGTCTCTTTTTTTCGTCCTCCCAAATACCAAGAAGAGAGCCTTTTCATTGACCTGTCTTCCTGTTCTGTTAAATCCCACACTCCTGAGATCAACAGCTCTCCCCCTGTCAAAAGTTTCCAGTTCAAAACACAAGTTAACCAAGTTTTTAAAGTTCCTGAAAAGTTTCCAGATGTCAAACACTTCCCACTTTGGTGTATCTGTGATACTGACAGTACGAGAGTCCAGGAGTGTTGCTGCTTGTCTGTTTGTAGAGCAACTAAATAATTTCACTTGGGAAGTTTTTCCAGAAGAATGAGACTTCCACGTATCAGAAGGCTTTTTCCTCAATATTCGAAGCTCTGCTCCCAGCAAACCATCTTTTTCTAATGCGCTGATGTCGAAAATATATTTCTGTTTTCTTACAGTTGGTGCTCGCTCGTCTAAAAAAAGCACATGCATTTTTAAATGTATATCAAGCACAAATCAATATCAGTTATGCAATTCTTAATGGTTTTCCTGAAGTTTGCTCATAAGCCTAGAAGTTTCCTTAATTAGCCCACCAAACAGAAAGAGCAGTTTTTGTCTAAGGGATCAGCTCTGTGCAGGGACCCAGAAGAACTCAGTGACTCAACAGGGAAATGAGTTTCTGAGTTTGCCTTGTAGAAATCTCATTTCTTTCACCGGCGGGCATTTTCTAGCTTCAAAGTAGCAATTAGCCAATTGAAAAGTAGTCCTTTTTCAGGGCTGAGCACTCACAGGGCCTATTCACCACTTATATCCTACTTAAATTACCGAAACAGAGCTTCAGTGGTGCCCAGGCCTCATGCTGGCTCCAAACATGAGCAAATTTACCCTTAGACGATACAATAGTGAATTAGTCCTTTAAAACCAACATCCCCCAGGAACTGCCAGACACAAGGATAATTGCCTTATTAACTTAACTCCACATGATTCATGACTTTTTCAAATTGGGCAGAAAAACATACCTCCCTTTAGCCTGATGTTACATTTGCTTGGTTAAGCTCAAGAGCAGCACTAACAAGGAATATGGCTGAGCCAATGTTTTAGCGATGCTACATTAACAATGCCTTCCAGTGGCGAGCTGAGAACCTGAATGCAGCACTTGTGAGCAGCGTATCATCCCTTCCCAGAAGCCAAGCTATTCATAATTAAATGGCAAACAAATCCAGTCCTGGCTGAGTCTTCCATCACCGTTACCTTATCAGCTGTAGCCTGTTGTTGCTTCCTTAAGTACATGACAAAACTCTTACTAACGTCGCTGGAAGCAACACGGGGCTCTCCAACCTGAGCAGTAAGGTGAACATCATTCTTTGGGAGCCTGGTTATTTCTTGTGTGAAAGTAGACACTAGTCCAAATTTCCAAAAAATTTTGGAACCAGAATGTTGAACCACAAGTTCTGGAGTCCCAGAAGATATTTACTCTTGTTAGTCTGCGCTTAGCTGTGGGCTTCTGTGGATAGAAGGTTGGTGGTACCTGAAAGCATGAGCTTTGAGCTAGTACAGATACACCCACCCTACGCTATAACCACTCCTGGGTCTACAGTATAGTTCCTCATAATTTTACCTTGAACAAATCAGGCTGACCCTTTGATAGTGAAACGTGTTTTTTTTCACGGAATAGCCCTGTTCTTAGCATATCATGTGTTTTTAAACATACTTTACAATAAAATCTAATGTTAGCAGTTTCCAAGAGCTAGTTATGGAGAGAAAATAAGACAAAAATTTAAAAGGTTTTTAAACATCTAAGCATGCAAAGACTGATTGATTTTCAACAACATGCATCTAAAATATTTTCTAAATGTTTTGTTTGGCTGCCACACAACACTCTAGTTCTGCCTCTAAATGAATTTTCCAAGATAAGGCAGGAAGACAAAATCTGCAGCAAAGTTGTACGATTTCATTTACATCAAAAAGAGCTATTTGACTTTAACAAAGTATGATTATTTTCTAATACTCTCTACATGTATAAACATACTCAGACATCTCTCTCTGTACACACACACACACACACACACACGAGCTCCTTTCTTACCTTGTCCTTTGTCTATAAAGCTGGTTATTGTATTGGCAAGTCCAGCCTCCAGTTTTACACTTCCATTAACACCTTTTCTTTCTGCATCTGAGAGAGTCCTGTACAAAGAGAGCATGTATTCATGTGGCGTTATAGGGGGATGTCTGAAAGTTTCCTTAGTTTCCCTCTGGGTTACAGTCTTTTTGGTTTTGAAAGAATCAGCGTCAGTACTGCTTGTGCCAGTTTTTTTCAAAGCCACCTTGCTGCTAAGATTTTGAACCTTTGGAGTCACTGTCCTTACTCCAGAAGGTCTGCTGGGGAGATGTCCTACCTTGCCTTCCGTGGCTGCTGTTCTTGAGAGAACCTTCTTTGATTCATCGTTCTTGGCCAGCAGAGCTCCAGCCTGAACAGCACTGCTTTTAGTCCTAGCCTTTGAGGTCCCAGTACTATATCCATGGCTTGCAGTCCTCAGTGTACCTGCCCGTGCTGAGGGATTCCTCTCTTTTCCTTCTGCTTTTAAAAAACCTACTTTAGATCCTGGATTACTCTGGCCTGCTTCAGAATTACTCAGCGCTCCAGGAACTAGATCCAGAAACAGCCAAGTCAAATGCCAAAGCAGTAAAGTGAGAAAATGCAGGATTTTCATCCTCTGGTCTTCCTCTCAATGCCACTAAAGAAAAAATCAGAAAAGGTTCCTCCAGTTTGGCAGAAGAAAACATGAAAGAAATTAAAAACCAAAGTCAGCAAAAGTGGTTTTCGTTTGAGATTAAAACATTTCAAATCTCGTTGTTCAATACTTGTATCCAGTCCCATAGTGGAAATGCTCATGTACTCAGATACGATTTCCCCTGACTTCAGTTAGCAGCTATAAAGAACTTGTTCTTGAAAAGAGAAAGTTTACCACTTCGTTTTCTTCTGTAAAACTGACTGAAAACTTGAAGGAGTCCTGTTTAAATCCAAGGGTTTTTTTTTCCAAGAAGGAAGAATGGCGTAATGCTGCCTCTGTGTTAAAAGGTTTTTTTAAAGTTTTGAATCCTTTCCAGTGAAAATATTTCACACACAGAGACCTGCAGGTGCTCAGAAATCTTTTACAAACCTGAACTCAGGAATTGGAAACGGAATTCCAACAAACCTATTTAATTACTCTCTGATGTCATGCTGTCTAAACTAATTTAACTGCGATATATTTCTTTAAAAAAATCTTCTTTACCCTTTTCATTAGCATGAGTCATACTCTGCCTCATGTGAAACAGCTCCACAGGCTCAAAACTCCAGAGGATGCCTTTTCAAGTGGCAATACGACCTCTACCTTAGCCTTCGATGAACTTCATGTTTAAACGGGACAAACTGCAAGATCAACAACTGAGACCTGTCATACAATCCACCGGACACATACATTAAAATATCTAAGTATAATTATTTTGCCGTATTTATTGCTATGCTTTAAAAAAAAAATCCATGTAAGCCCGGTTGGAGAAGAAGCTTCTGCCGGTGGGGATGCCCTGCGGGGCGGGCGGCGGCGCAGGGCAGGGCAGCAGTGCACTCTGCAGGCAGGCAGCCTCCCCCTCCGGCTGGAGCCACTCGAGGAGCTGGAGACACCCGGAAACCTGTCTTTCCTCCAGAGGCTGCTGAACACCAGCCTTTGTTTTAAAATTAGATGCAAAATTTTCAAGAGCCGCCTACCCCACGGCCACAAGAATGCTGGTAGTTAGAAACCAGCATTACTTACGCGTCCAAGGTTATCCTGCTGCTTTCAGCCATACAAAAGAGAGTGTGGAGCAAGCGTGTCTTTCATAAGCTGCAAAAAATGGACTGTTGTTGTTCTAAATGAGCCTTCGGGAAATGAGGCACTGGGCTGGATTGAACAGGGATTAATGGGACCCTTCTCTCATCTTGCACTGATGCTAACCCCAGTCCTCCTCCCTCAGCTGTTTTTATTTCTGACGCAAGAAGGGAAAAGATACAATTTTTAGCTTAATTTGTGCTTGCTGTAGCATTTCTCACCCTGACTAGTATCAGAAACACCAAACTTGTTGGCTTTCATAAATAACAACCTGCAGCCCTTTCTACATGAGGACCTCTGAATGCTTTACCTTGTTTTGATGGAGGAACTGAAGGATAGAAGAGTTCAGTGATTTCACAGATGTCACAGATAAGGTAGTTCCAAAACCCCACAGTCCTCCTTTTGATCTAATGGCCCTTCCTCTGATGTCAGTTGTAGTTTTGATATTCCCCATCAAAATAAAACAGCTTTTTGCTGAGTTACTTCTGACGAAACCATTCCTCAGCAGTCACTCCATGGCATCCTCATGGCCCTCCCAACCATGCCATCCTTTTATGCTTCCCCTATTGCCCACCTTCCTGCTGGGCAGAAGACAGTATGCAGTGTCTGGTTCTGCGCTATGGGGGTATTGGTTAGCTTGCCAGTAGGCCACAAGTACAGCTAAATGTTGAGTTTCCACTTTTAATCTATCCAGCTTCCGGTTTTCACACCACTTGTAAGAATTTAGTATCTTTAAGAGCTCTATTGCTCTATCAAACTTGGCTGAGATTTGCAAACAGATTTACAAACCATTTAAGAGATGGATATGAAAGAGCAGCAGGTAAGACAATGTGATTACATGGGCCTTGTCTCTTAGTAAATCAGATTAAAAGCACAATCAATCATATGTTCAAACAATATTTACATGTCTGAGATTAATATATCTTAGTGGGCTAGACAGGTCTAGACAGAAAAAAAAAGAGCAAAAGCAAAACAAGCTGTGCAAACTATTCTCTCTCTTTAAAAGAGGCTCTCTTGAGACACTCTCCATCTAGGTGCTTGGAACCATGAGTGCGCTGAGCCCCATGGCCCCCAGAGTGGAACGTTAGCCTTGAATAAGACCCACAGACTAGGGTGTCCTATTATGGCCCTACACTAATGTGGAGTTATTCCAGCTGGCTAGGCTCAAACTCAACTGGTATCTTCAATATGTAGATGGAAACCCTCACTCTGGTGCAGGCTTTAGATCAGATATAGGACACACTGGAAGAGATGTTCAAGGCCTATTACTTCTCACCACTGGCCAAGTTTACATGTACCACTAGTGTGGCTTGGTTCATACAGCCCACTTGTCTTTCTTGGCCCATTCTGTAAAGGCAGCTCCTCACACAGTGTGTATAGGGATTTGAAAAGGGAGGACTACCCAGGTCCCTGCTCCTTGGAAGTGCGTTGCCTCCTGTTCTCCAAATCCTAAGATTATGTCTACATGAGCTGTGCCACCGTCTCAAACAGACAATTTCAGTGAGTCCCTCTGGACATCCAGAGTGAGCTAGAGGAAGGGATCACTCTGGGGAGCCAAAGGAACATTTCAGAGTGTTGAAAAAGTTGCCACACCCTGAGGATAAAAGGCCGTACCCAAGTCAACATATTTGCATGTTCCATGTGACAATGAGGTAGACCCTGGAGCCACAGTGCATGGGCCCCTTCCAGGATATGGGCTTCTGTTTATACTCTTCTTTAACGCTTGGGCACAGGCACACACTAACACCTGATGTGCTCCCTGAAGCACACACCTTGTGACCGTATTGCCACCTGTAGCTGTTTGCCATTTGGATGCAGCACTGCCACTGAACCCTAGCCAAGTGAAGTCCTACCCAGTGTTGCAGCAGGCAGCAGCAGGGTCCTTCTCAGGGAAAGCTCAGATCACCTGCTTGATGTGTCAGAGGACGCTGCAGAATAAAGGCAGGGGCTGAGCCAAGCAGAAAATGCTGGGCTTGCCCACAGAGCCCAGAATTCCCTGGGTGGACACTAAAATATACCGTATACAGTTGGTCACCCCAACATGGCTCCAAGGAGGCTCCGTTGGATACGTGATGCCAAGAGTCAGAATTTGTTCACTGCTGCAAACTTGCAGTTTGAGCTGCACATGCAAATCTTTATTCTAGTGATCGATCGGGAATTTCACTGTCCTTTCCCAGGTGAACTAATTTCCAGAAAGGACTTACCGGATTGAGTTGAATAAACTCCATGTATTAAGCCATTTGCTGTCACATTGCTTTTGCTTATTGAAACTAATTAACATTTTATTTCTGTGAGAATTTAGACCTCTGCACCATAGCTTTTTGGGGACTGATTTTTAAAAGTATGAAAAGATAATTATAGGAAAGAACTTAACAGCTCTGTGCTTTTTGAAAGGAAAGAATTACAGAAAACTCAGAGATGCTATCATTAGAAATCGCTCTTGTCTTGGGCCAGAGCAAAACAAATATAACAAAGTTCCTACTAACATGGGAAATTGTGGCATAATTTTAAAAGGCTGCGCTACAATGTCATGATGATAAATAAAAAATTGGAAGTCCAAAGAAAGAATTGTGTCATTGGTTATCAAAAGACCTGGCTACGCCTCTGAACAGTAGTGAGCTATGGAAGGGACAAGCCTAGAGAAAAAGCACAGGCGTACTATCCACTACATGTCCTGTCTCAAGAACACTAGTACTAAAAAGTACCTGTCTGCTGCAATGATGCATGTGCTAGGTCCAGAAAGCCAGGCACAGCATGAAAAAGGAAACAGCATTTTTGGCTGTCACTTGGAATTAATGGAAAGCCAGTTGTCTTGGGATCAGAGTAATCTCAAAACGGTGAAGATCCAGAACAAGAAAGAATCTCAGGAGACCTTATGCAAGAAGTTCACCTGTAAACACTACAGGCAAGAATGAAGCCAGGCCACTAGGAATCAAGCCCCACAATGACAGCCCAGCTGAGGCTACAGCATTTTGCTAGCAAGGCTGGAGAACTCTCGTTTCCACCGTAGATCCAAGGACACCTTAGAGTGCTCAGAGCTGCCCACACCATAGGCACAGCAGGCCAGGAGGGGTGTGAGAGAGTGCATGGTTGGAGCCATCCAGCTGCTTGCTGTGACTCTAACAGTGAGTCCCTTTGGAGATGGAGTCCGACATGGTGCTTAGACACAAGCAGAGGCTCTGAGCTCTTACAGAGCAGCACTTTAGTTCAGGAAGATATGAAAAGTTGAGACAGCGTAAAATGATGCACTCACCCAGCAGCAGTGCTGTATACGGAAAGGCATCATATTTGTAGATTGAACTTGTCTAGCTGCAGTTTCAGAAATTTCATTTCATTTCTATCTTTGTCTCATTTGACAGGAATTTGTAGCTTTAAATTAACCTCTCTTAATCTTCTGATCAATAAGCTAGAGCTCCTTCAGCCGCTTTGTATAAAGCAGGTTTTCAGACCTCATTCCCTAAACCCCTTTTTTGCAATCACTGCTTCACAAGACGCTACCCCCAGTTCTGAATATTTTTGGTTTTGCCTAGATTTCTAATGATGCTTCAGCTATGTTAAAATACATGGAGCTAAATCCATCTCAATTATATTTAGGCTTCCACTTTATTGGAGATGATTATCTAGACAGACTTAATAGTCAGGAGAGAAAAATAAGATACAAACTAGAACTGTAGAAAGTCACACTTAGCAGTAATGATCTGGTAATTGCTTCACCACCCTGCACCATTTGCATGCCGCCACACTTACAACTGGCTGCTACCTGCAAGCGAAAGTGCCTTCCACACAAACCACTGTGTAGGCTGTGGCAGTTCTGGCTACCTTTGCTGCTATTTACTGGACTGGTTTTTGCTGGAAGCTCTGAGAGCTCTTGGCTTAGCGATGCCTTCTGCAGTTCTTTTGTCCTTCTGAGAGGAATTGCTATTGGCACTTGTCCCACTCACTGGGTGAGAGGAGGGTGTTCAGGTATTTTTGCAGAGGACCTTACAGAATCACAGACGACTCAGGAGATTCTCCTCATGCCCAGCAGAAACCCCCGCTGCAACGGATGACCGCCCGTCCCGATTTACCCCGTGTGCCTGGCACAGCTCGTGGCGAGCAGGCTGGCACAGACACCCGCTCTGGAGCAAAGCGCTGCCGGGGCGGCCTC
>NW_008824285.1:1801195-1801798 GCF_000699105.1 Pygoscelis adeliae | reverse complement strand
GCACAGACAGGGACTGGGGAGACGGGGAGTCCCCTGCAGTGGCCACCTTCATCCTCCTGCCATGCAGCATCTCTCCCCAAGCATCGGGTGCTTGTACCCTAGGTGGGTGAGGGCGCCCTGTGCCAAGGGGCAGCCGGGTGCCCCCCATTCCAGCAGGCACAAAGCCTGCGGCAAAGCCTCGGCACGGGAACGAAAACTCCCCCAGGCCCCATCAGTCTAGACACTCGCTTTTATTTGCCTTGGGGTTTCCTCCTTTACACAAATAAACTCCAAAGTCTAACTGTTTAGGCCTAAAACTGAGTCGCAAAGGAAACAGCAGAGCTTGTAAAAACACACAAACAACCAATCAAAAACAATAAAAATAACCTAAAGGCAGTTTCTCTTTGGCCAGCGGAGCCTGGTGGGCACCCACGCGTGTCCCCATGCCACCAGCACCCTGGTGCCACCGGGAGAGCGCACAGACCTTCCCCTCCAATAAATAACGCAGGGACCCCAAGGCCGCGGGGATACAAGTGCTGGCCCCGGCGCCTGCCGGCCCCGGCACCTCCCTGCCTCCCCCCTGGAGCTGCACAGGCAGACAGACGGACAGACCAAGCACCCCCT
>NW_008824285.1:1800676-1801162 GCF_000699105.1 Pygoscelis adeliae | reverse complement strand
TGCCGGGCCATCGTCCCACTGCCCCGGGGCTGGGGACGGGCTCTCCGTCCTGCTCCGGTGGGGACATCCCGCAGTCTCACGGCCGGTCCCATCCATCCCCGGCACCGAGAGGGATGTCTGCGGGGACGGGAAGGTGGCCGGGGGTCCCGGCCCTCGGTGGCATGGGAACAAGTCTCCGAGGGGTTGCCAAGGGGAGCGGGCAAAGGTACCGGCTGGTGAACGTGGGTACCACGGGATGCTCCCGGGGGTGAAGGGACCCCGGCATGGGGCTATGGGCACCAGTGGCCGTGCCCGAAGCGTGCGCTCCCCAACCTTTTTGCGGTGCCCAAGAGGAGTATAAAAATAGAGCATCTTTAGAAAAAGAAGCGGGGGAGAAACAGTGCTGGAGGGTGCCGGGAGAAGGGGCAGAGTCTGGCGAGGCTGAAGGCTGTGAGGATGAGGAGAGCAGGGCCCGGGGGGGGGGGGGCGCGCCCGGGCGTTACGTGC
>NW_008824285.1:1798426-1799821 GCF_000699105.1 Pygoscelis adeliae | reverse complement strand
GAGAGGGGGAAGTGCCCCACGGGGGCTGCGGCAACCCCCCGCGAGCTACTGGCATCCAACCCCCCCCAGCCTCCTTCTCCCTGCCTCCACCTCACCCCCCCGGCATCCCTCCCTTCCCTTCCTGCCCATCACCGGTGGGGCCAGGAGGACGGCCAGCCCCCGCAGCCGGGGCAGGGCAGCCCTTGCCGGGGGATGCTCCCCAGCCATGATGCTAAAGGGCCTTTGTTAAAACCCAGCAGAGTCAAACCGGGCGTTTGATGAAGGCGCCGGGGAGAGCAACGGCCCCTTCCTCCCCCCCCTCCCCGGCACATCCGCATTGTCGGCGATTCAATGGGTTCTCCAGGGCTAGACCGAGTCCAGCACCCGGCGGGTTAATTATCCTCATCCTCATTGTTTCTCTACAACACAGCGGTGGCTGCAAAGGTTGGGAGCCGACACTGAAACCAATGACCCCGGCGGGTCCTGCGCTCCCGACAGCCCGCGCCTGAGCTGGCAGGGAGAATTCAGGGAAAGACCTGGAAAGGTGGTGAGTCAGCCTCGCTGGTCACCCGGCTTTGAAAAGCCTTTCCCGAAGCTTTTAGATGCTGGGGATGCCAGCCTGGCCTCTGCGGGGCTGCGGTGCCCATCAGCGCTGGCGTCAGGGCTGGGGCTCCCCAGCAAACCCCCTGGGGAAAGGTGATGCAGCCGGGGTGGGCTCTGCCCCGGGTGGGCTGCCCGCGCTGCCCGCCGTGAACAGATATTTAAGAGGCTGATGCCGGGATCAGGTGATTCTCCTCCGGGAAAAGTTTCCTGTCTCACGCCAGGAAGATATTAGAAAGCAAATGCCCTAAATGTAGGGCTTATAAATGCTGCATGGTATCAGAGAAGTGCGTGATTTTGGAAGTTTTGACGTCAGGGCTGGCTGGTTGGGAGCTGTGCTCTCACGGGAGTTATTTGGGGGACTTTGGGGTATAAAACCAGCCAGCTGGGACAATGAAAACCTCCCTGCACCCCCCATTTCCCCTGCAAAACTCCTCCGGGAAGCATTTCCTGCGCCTTTTCCAGCCCTCCCATGAGCACGTCTATCCCAGGCTGCGGGTAACCCCCTCCGGGGAGCCGCCGGCCCCTTACCGAACTTGTTGCCGTCCTCGGCGGTGGCGGTGATCCTTTTGCCATTCACCTGGACGTGCTTGCCACTGGTCCGGCTGTAGAGCTGGTACTCCCTGATCTGCCGTCGGCTCAGCTGGTCGGTCATGGCACCCTGGTCCCTCACGTACTGGTTAAAATTAGGAGACGGTTGATTCTCCCCCTTTGTTTACAAAGGGAAAAATAAAATCAATTTGTTTTGGACAGCCGACGGCAAGGGGACGGAGCCGGGCGCCCGGCGGGGCGGGAGGGCCGGGGCCGGCCACCCGG
>NW_008824285.1:1797428-1798137 GCF_000699105.1 Pygoscelis adeliae | reverse complement strand
CCCGCTCAGGCAGCACCCTCTGCTCCCAAGCAGGTACCGAGGACAGGCTGGGATGCAAGGGCTGTGCTTGCAAAACATCCACTGGGTCCCTCATGGGGGGGTGAGCCCCACCTAAAGCCGGGCTGGGTGTCCCAGGAGCAGAGCCTTCCCCTCCCCGTCCACCCTGAGCATGCACCGGCCCTGAGGCCAGGGGAATAAAGCACCTTGCAGACCCCAACCAGCTCCGTGGCTTACGCTAACGGTGCAGCACAAACACACGAGGGTTATTGTACGGTAAACGGCAGCTAATTACTGCAGATGCGCTGGGGAGGGGGGGATTAAGTGCTGGTGGTCAGCCCCCGTCCCCGCACCGGACTCCGGCCAGCGCCTCTCAACATACATCTTAAGAGAAGACTTGGTTTAATCCCGGTGCAAGTGGGAAGCCGGGGCTCAGGGCAGCACCGCAGCCGGCTGAGCTGCCCAAGAGACACCGGCCCCCGGCTGAGCCGGCCCAAAAACCGGCTCCGAAAGGGCTGCGGGCAGGGGGACGCGCTCCGGGAGCTCAACCCACGGGGAGACGCCAGGGAGCGTTTGGGGTCTGGCTGCCCAGTTCGGGGTGCGCAGCATCACCCGGGTGCACGGGACCTGCCGCCCCGCATCCCCCGGGCTGCGGCATCGCCTCGCTGGGCGTGAAGCCCGGCACGAGGGGACCCAGCCCTGCCCGCTTTTG
>NW_008824285.1:1791545-1793611 GCF_000699105.1 Pygoscelis adeliae | reverse complement strand
GGGGGGGGCAGGAGCATCCCCTGGCAGGGATGGAGGATGCCCCCCCCCCCCCCAACCCCTCCATCTCCTGCACTGAGAGCCAGGAGTGCAAAATATCCTTTATTGGGGAAGGACAACACCAAACCAGCTCCTGTCCAGGCTCTTCTGCACCTGAAGGGAAGGAGAAAGGGTCTTACACGCAGGCATCCCAGGCTGACCCTGCTTTGGGGCCAGGTCCTCCCCAGCCCCACTCAGCCACGAGACGGGGGGCACGCACGGGCCCCCTCCCAGTCCTGTAGGGACCCTCGCACCCAGCTAACCCCATCCCGCTGCCCCGTACCTGGCCAGGCTCCGCCGCAGCTCCTGCTACTTCTTCACCGCTGCCTTCCTACCCCGGCCGGCTCCTCGCCCCTGCGGGGACGGGGCCGTGGCTGAGCGCAGGGAGCCCCCAGACTGGGCGCAGCCAGCCAGGACAGCCTGGCCCTGTGTTTCTCCCCCATTTTTGAGCTCAACAGCCCATTAGCATCACACATCAGCCCCTTTCCCTCCCCAAGAGCTCCCAGTCCTGACCCACAAGTGTTAACCCACATGCCTGGCTGCGATGGGGTAAGTGGGAGATGCAGAGGGACACCCTGGCTGGCTCCTACCTTGCTGGGAAGGGGATCCTCGGGGGAGATGTTGTTCCTGCTTGGGAGAGAAGGGGAGGGCTGGGATTATGGGTGCGGGGTCCCAGCAGCGTGGGGGATCCCCTGCTCCATGGCAGGGCTTGTGGATACATTCCCCTCCATCATACTCACAGCTCATCCTCCTTCTCCAGCCTCCTCTTCTAGGGGAGAGAGAGGAAGATGTAGACGGCAGGGCCAGGCACGTGCAGGCGGGATGGGGACTCGCTACGGAGCCCGTGACTCTTCGTCCCCAAGGGATGAAGGTCACGGCTCACTGCCATTACAGAGAGGTGTTTGGGGCTGGGGCTCGGTGGGAGCGCGGAGCAGCCCATCCCTGGGATCAGGGCATGGGAAAGCTCCCAGCAGAGGAGGCTGCATCCCCGACCTCCCCGTGACGCAGGGACCCCTCCGCACACCGCATCCCCAGCCAAGGGGGTGCTTACCTTGGCAGCGCTGCCCTTCTTGGCAGCTTGGCCCTTGGGGGGCTTCTCAGGGAGCTCCTCTGCTGGCTCCTCTTCCTCGGCATCCTCCTCTTCCTCTTCTTCTTCCTCATCCCAGGACAGGTTGGGCATCACTGCGGGAGAGGCTGGCTGAGCCCCCGCTCCCAGGGAGGGGTCAGGGGTCGGTGGTACCCCAGTACTTACTGGAGACATGCTGCCCGCTGATGTAGACGGGGCCAGAGCCGGCTCTCAGGTGGAAGGTGACCGGAGGTGTCAGCTCCACTCCCACCAGGGTGGCCTGGAAGAGAGGAGGGTGGCAGCACCCACCGGCAGCAGCCCCCTCCCTGGGGCAGCCCCTGCCCTGGGCACTCACCATGGGCAGCACAGAGGGCTTCAGCGTGGCGAGGGGCACTGGGGAGTTCGCATCGCCCTCCTCGGCTGACACGATCTCCACCACGTGGAACTCATCCCGCGCCATCTCCCCCAGGCAGATCTTTAGGGAACGAGAAGAGCATCGCCCCGTGACCCCCATGGCATCTGGGCGCCCCTTGCTCGAGGACCCCCGGCGGTTTGGGGGAGACTAGGACCACCTACCGTCCGCAGGGCCAGCTGCTGCTCGCACTGCCACTCCTCCGGCACCTGGAAGGTGTAGGAGTCCCGCTCGCTGCTCAGCTCGCATCCTGCAGACAGGCAGGTGTCAGAGCAGGGCTGCTCCAAGCTGGGGGGACAGGGGAGGGGGAGCAGCCCGGTGCAGCCCCCAGCCCTGCGGGGATGCTGCTGGGGGGACCCTGTGCCTTACCCCAGATCAGGGACACGGGCTTCTCGGATTTGCTGTCAACGTCAATGCTGTCCGTAAGGGACATGGCTCCGGGATCCCTCAGCCTGGGGGAGTACACAGTGCTACTCTGCAGGGCTCCCCCCGGGAGGGCTTTCCCCAGCCCCCCCGGGCTGTGAGACCCCCCCCAGCCCCACACCAGCTCCA
>NW_008824285.1:1790917-1791353 GCF_000699105.1 Pygoscelis adeliae | reverse complement strand
ACCCAGCCCCAAAATCCCCCAGCAGCCCCCCCTGCCCCGGCCGCTTATAGAGGCAGAGGGGCCTCCACCCACCCAATCAGCACCCCGGCCCTTCCCGTCTTAAATAGCAACAGCCCTTCAGGGGCAATTAAACCCCTCGGGTGCGTGTGATCGACAGCCCGCAGCCCTGCCCTGCATCACGGCTAACGAGCAGAGGAGCCCCTCGACCCCACCCCGGGAGGTGGGTGTCCCTGCTAAGCCCGCATGTCCCCTGGTCCCGTAGCACTCTGGTGGTGCAGCGCTGGGCAGGGGGACCCGCCACCCCAAAAGCTGCAGCAGGAGAAGCATCAGCCTCGTACCCCCGAGTGTCCCCAGTGAGTCCCAGCCTGCAGCGGGGTGGCGGTGAGGGGGGCCCGGTGTCCCCCCCGCTGCCCCAGCCCTCTGGGAGCAGGCTGCT
>NW_008824285.1:1775064-1786685 GCF_000699105.1 Pygoscelis adeliae | reverse complement strand
GCACGCTTTCTGCTCGACTGAGATGGGGGGGGGGAGAAAAAAAGAAAAGGAGAAGGCAGAGCGAGGAGAGTGCCGCCGGGCAGGCGCCCGGCACAGCATCGGTCCGGAGGGAGGGAGGCGAGGGCCCTGCGAGAAGCGGGTTGACGAGGGGACAGCGCCTACTGCTACAGTGGGGGACAGGAGAGACACCCACGAGCAAGCACGAATGAAAGATCACGCGGCATGGCTTAGAGTTCCTAATAACAAGGGCAAGACGGTAACGGGAAGTTGTGATTTCAAGGGGCTTAATAAGAAAAAATATACATTTGGAATTTTACAATGCTTTTTTTTTTTTGATTTTTTTTTTTTTTTTTTGCTTCTCTCTACACTTGTCACTAAATATATCTCTGCACTTTCACACACCCACCCCTCGCCCAGTAAAGCTTCAGGCCTGCAGGACACGCTTTCCTCACTCGCATACACAACCCTCACGCCAGCACCGGTGCACCAGGACTCTGTAAAAATTTCAATCACACTTTTTTTTTTTTTTTTTTAAACTGAGTCAATATAAACCTTGTTCAAAATGTTATGAAAAAATGTACATGTTTATACAAGGCAGGCTGCAGCAGAGCGCTGGCGTTCCACGCAGACATTCGGGTAGGGAGACGCTGGATTCTTGCACCTGGCTTATGCCCTTCCACCCCCTCCCACGGAAACAGAAGCACCCTGCCCCGGTGAGCTCAACAACCCCTCCTGTTCCCTCCTCCCTCGGGACGTGGAGTACGGCCCAAAGCGAGCGCCGCAATCCAGCCCTGGGGAAGAGCAGGGATTAGAAACGCCCTCTTTTCTTTCCATCGGAAACGGTAACCCCTCTGGGCCAGGCCAAAGAGATGCTGCTCTGTACAGGCGGAGTTGGGAGACGTCAGCTCATCATGTCGTTGCTGTTCACACCGTAGGTGGAGTTCTTCATGGAGTCGTTCACCTCTCGCCTGAACGCTGACAGGTTTTGCGTAAACCTAAGGAAAAGGCAGAGCAGCGTGTTAGAGCCGGAGGTTGCCCGTTCCTCCAGTGTTTTGCTCTCCATAGAATCATCGAATCATTAAGGTTGGAAGAGACCTCCAAGATCATCGAGTCCAACCGTCAACCCAACACCCCCATGCCCACTAAACCATGTCCCTCAGCGCCTCATCTACCCGTCTTTTAAATACTTCCAGGGATGGTGACTCCACCACTTCCCTGGGCAGCCTGTTCCAATGTTTAACCACTCTTTCAGTAAAGAAATTTTTCCTTACATCCAATCTAAACCTCCCCTGGCGCAACTTGAGGCCATTTCCTCTCGTCCTTTCGCCAGTTACTTGGGAGAAGAGACCGACACCCACCTCGCTACAACCTCCTTTCAGGTAGTTGTAGAGAGCAATGAGGTCTCCCCTCAGCCTCCTTTTCTCCAGGCTAAACAACCCCAGTTCCCTCAGCCGCTCCTCATCAGACTTGTTCTCCAGACCCCTCACCAGCCTCGTTGCCCTTCTCTGGACACGTTCCAACATCTCAACATCCTTCTTGGAGTGAGGGGCCCAAAACTGAACACAGTATTCGAGGTGCGGCCGCACCAGTGCCGAGTACAGGGGCACGATCACTTCCCTGCTCCTGCTGGCCACACTATTTCTGACACAGGCCAGGATGCCGTTGGCCTTCTTGGCCGCCTGGGCACACTGCCGGCTCATGTTCAGCCGGCTGTCGACCAGCACCCCCAGGTCCTTTTCCGCCAGGCAGCTTTCCAGCCACTCTTCCCCCATCCTGTAGCGCTGCATGGGGTTGTTGTGGCCGAAGTGCAGGACCCGGCACTTGGCCTTGTTGAAGCTCCATGAGGCTGCCACGAAGACCACGCACTCTCCAGGCTGCGCTTCTGCCTTAAGCTACGGGCGCAGCACGCCTCGGGACGGGCTCAGCCCCGCAAAGGGGTCTCTGGCCCATACTGACCTGTCCCTGTTCTTGGTTAGGAGGTTGCGTTCGATGCCTTCCATGAGGTTCTCAAAGCAGAGGTGCATTGCCTGCTGTTTCTCCGGAGGCTGGCTGTTCACTATACTGTTCCTCAAGTCAGAGAAATACTGGGGGAGACAAGAGAAGGATGGGTTAATTTTCAGACGAATAGCCACCTTGGCTTTGGGGCAGAGCGTGCGTAACAGGCTCTCGGGAAGAGGGAGTAAACACGTTACAGCTCTTCGGGTGACTTCTGGTGCCCTTATGAACGAACGTTAATAGGGTTCCTTAGCGCCAAGGCTGCTGCAGGGGAGGGCCGGGCACCCTTCCCTCGACACACAATCTCTCCAGTCCCGACTTCCCAACCAGCTGCTCTGACACCGTTCTGCTCCCTTCAGCCCAAAGGCTCCAGCATCGTTCAAGCCCAGACAGCTCCTCCAGCTGCAATGGGAGGGTGGGATGTTTACCTTCTCATTGAGCAGTATCAAGCCGAGCAGAGGCCGAGACATTGACCACTGGTTCCTGCAGTCCTCAAAGATGATGATATTCAGCACCGTTGACAGCATCTGGAAGAGGGAGAGCGAGGTTTAAAACCAGCCCTTCCATCCCAGCTCTCTCCTTACCACGGCACCGTGCGGGCTCAGGAGCAACGATTCACCTTTGATGCTTCCAGTGTTGGAGCCTCAGTGCTACAGAGCTCTCAGCATCATGGGACAAGAGGAGGACCCGGAGCCCCCATGAACTGGTGGAGAACTTCACTGAAGGCACATGGAGGAGGTGCTGAAAGCTGTTAGAATATTTATTCCTGACACTCCACCCTGCCCCGAGGCAGCCAGGGGAAGGATTGTCTCATCTTCACTTAAACAAGGTAACAGCAAGTGCTTAAATGCAGAGAGCACGTGCTGTGGTGCCCTGGGGAGCTTCCTCTAGTCCACACTAGGGGTGTCTGCATTCCCTTCCACAGCCTCCTTAGGCTAAAGCCAGTATCTAATCTAGCTGGTTTGGAAGACAGTGTTTCTCTTTTTATCCTCAGAAAACACAGCTTCTAGCCCCAAAAAAGCCTGCTTTTCTTTGCATTTGATCTATCAGCAAGGGTGGAACAATATTCCCTGCTTTCACGTGGCAGTCACGCTGACACGCACCAGCGAGTGAGGTTGGATAACGCCGTCAGAAACGCACCGAGCACGGCTGTTCAAAGCGGTACGGCCAGGCAAGAGGCATGTAAAAGTGTTTTGCTACAAGGTATGGATATCCAGATCCCAACGCAGGGCCCTCTGGAGCACCAAAACCTCTGTGAGCAGACTCATCTGCCATTGAGTGACACAGAGGTAAGTAAACTACACGATACGTGTGGGTATATGCTGAGCTAAGCCTGACCTAAGCAAGGACAACGTCTCAGCTCGCTATTGATCCTCTGCCACTGCACACACTCCTGACCCAGAGAGAAGACAAATCCCAGCAAGCTCCGTGTCTATCAGAGGTGCTGCGGATGGAGGCAGGAGACAGATGGCAGATGTGCTACCAGCATGTGAAAAACTCGATTACCAAATTCACCCCGCAGAGGCCGTTCTGAAGGCAGGCACGAACGCTGCCAAGGCAGCACGTGCTCCAACAGGCTGCAAACCCAGCTTTCACGTGCTCCCAACACGAGCGCCGCAGCGGAGAGATTGTTCCCGTATGCTGAAGTCTACGCAGAGCCTTGTTAAGCATGGTGCCCCCATGGTGCCCGCTCTGCTGTGAGCGCACATGTACCACCGAATTGTTCCAGGGATTTAAACAAACCCTGATTTCTTTTTTAAAGCGGAAGAGCACACGCTCTCTGGTTGAAGGTAAGTTTCCTGGCTTCATTTCTGTGAACTGCCAGCACCACCCACAACTGTGTTTCTCTTTAAAAAAAAAAAGAGATGACAAAAGCTCATTTTTGGCGACTTCCTTTCATATCTGAAACACAAAACTGGTGTTCCTTGCACAGGGAGAAGATGGCCCTGAAGCATGGCTTTGCATCAGACCTGCCATATGGTGAATGTGTAGGAGAGATGCGATACTAGCAAAAAATCCTTCTTGCTCTGGAAAAGCCCGGGGCTCTAGAGCAGGGAGCATGCAGCCCCCATATTACATCATGCTGAGAAAATTCAGGGCTTATCAGGGAGTTTACTGTGCCATGCCACAACAAGGCCCTACGCCTTCGGTCTTTACCTGCTGAATCATCTCCGGGTGCTGCTGCATAATGTGCAGGAACCGGTCGCTCTCCTGGGTCAGAGGTGTGGTCCTCTTCTTGGTGCTGCGAGAGAGCTGCTTGAAGAGATAGGTGACAATGTGGTCCAAACAGGAGCAGCAGCCTGTGCAAACCATGGTGTCTGCAAGAACAGGAAAGGGGGAGACGTTGGGGTACTGCCAGCATTCCCCTTGCTCAGATGCACCTGGGCAGGCTCCCAGGGAAACACCACCATTTATCTGGGTCCTTTTAGGGACTTTGCAAGCAAGAACCACCTAACCCTGAACGGGTCAGCAACCTCCTCACTGACATAGTCACTGTCTCTAGTGTTAGAGCTTCAACAGAGGTGAAACTCCACCCGTTCACAAGGTATGTCTTAGCTGTAACCTGAAATACCATGCATTCAAACCAACCAAAATCTTTCCCCACTTCCAAATCAAAGCCTTAAGAGCACAACAGAGAGAAGGAGTAGTTACCTAGTGCAGTGAGGCCTTCTGAAATGGAAGAGAGAATATACATGATTACATGAGGCTCCAGACTGGCTATAAAGTTCATGTGGTCCTGGGTAAGAACTTCCAGCAAGGAATAGTATGACTGGCTGAGCTTGGGATAATCCTGCAGAGAAAGGAAGAGAGAAAGACTTTTAAGGCCTCATGGCTAGCCTGTAACCATCAGTTAAGGCTTTCTGCTAGACCCAACCCATTCATTAATCACCTGAGAACTGCTTACTGAATCTCCTGGAAAGAGAACAAACCAACCTCTCTCACAGCATAACTTATGGGCCAACATATTTTTCACCCTTCTCCCCCACCAAGAGCCTTCCAAACAGGCTCCAGCAACAATGGCCCAGCAGATTCCCAACACTGTTATATCAAACCATCTTTCCCCACTGCTTCACTCTTTTCTAAATGGGGAGTGTTAGCTGACTAATGCCAGCGCTGGAGATGCAGAGATAGGAACGGCTCTCCAGGTGTCCATGCAGAGTGCCAGATCACATAAAAATCAACACACGCAGTGCTGGGCTCAGCAGCCTGCACTGCAGTCAGTGCCACAGACCCCTCAGCAGCCCCCAGACCGGGGGCACTCTGCTGGGAGTCCTGCAGAGTGGCCCCTTCTCAAGAGTTGCATTTGAGCTGCGTGTCTCAAGAGCGATGGTTTGGCCACCAGTATATTAAATCACGAACATGCTGAATGCCGTCACAGAGATGGGAACAACTTCTTTCAGATCCTGCTATGGTAATAAGACAGATAAGACTTGGGAGGAATACATGCTGCCCTCTCTCCTTGGTATTCTGCCAGGTAGGACCGTGCTGATAGGGTCTCAAAGCTCTGCCACAAAATGGATTTCTGCATACGAGGTCTGGATAGGAGCAAGACTCTCTACGTGGATGTCTTCAGCAAGCAGGCTGCACTGTAATTGCTGATGCATCGAGATCTCTGCCCGCAGGCAATACAGGGAAGAACAATCCTTCACTCGCAGGAAGTGTTTTTCAGATAGAGGAGGAATTATTTTGTAATTGCTCTGCTGAGACTTGGAGCATACCCCGCTGGAGAGCTGAGCAGTGGGGCTGCCCAGCAGGGCCTTGGGTGGGGGGGTTACAGCCTTCACGCAGGCCCTGCCACTGCACATTCCAGGAGCTGTAATTTCCTGCTGGCCTGTGCCTATAGCTGGGGTTCCAGGAAGTGGCACAAGTTCACTCGTCTCTGTGATTAAAGTATTCCTTTACTGTATAATCTTCCAAGCCTGTCTTCCCTAGCCATGTGTTTACACTGCTAATCACAGGTGTCGGCTTACCAGAAGGTCACTGTGAGGGATGGAAAGCAGAAGCTTGATAAAAGTTTGCAAGGCATTGTCCAGTGCATCATCCCCGTACAGACGGAAGACCCCAAAGTTGACGTAACTCCCGCTCAGTGCAGCCTTCAGCATAGAGAAGCAGATGGAAATCCCCTTGAGCTTCAAGGCATAGACTTGATCCTTTGGGACCTCCCCAAGCGTTAGGATACGATTTCCTGCATGAGCACAGAAGCGGACTCAGTATTTCAGCAACCACATCCCAAACCCCTTCTCCCCCAGGGTGCAGGAAAAACAAAAGTTTAGAGCCATAAGGAGCGACTGAGAAGTCAGCCACAAGCACCAAAGACTTACTCCCCAGCCAAAGGTTAAGGAACTCGTTACAAGTTAAAAGTGTGGCTCTACTAGGAACCACGGGAGAACACAACTGCGTGTAATTTTGCTGTGGAAACAGGACAGCGTAAGGACAGGATTGCTCTCCACTCACTTCACAGGTTCGCCCATGTCACCTTGCACACCCCCAAGGGGCTCAGCTGGGCTCCCGCTCGTTGCTGTCATTTTCTTCCTCATTTGCATGGCAAACACCCTGCCCCTTCTGCTTGTCTGCCTACCCAGCACTTCAAGCAGAAGCATCTCCCTGTATCTAAGCACGCATTCAGCAAGCGATTTGGCACTGTTTCCCAGCCTGGGCTCGCTCTCCGAGCTGGCAAATGCCCCAGCCCTCACTCCTCAAGCGAGCGGAGGAGTCAAGGGCAGACCGAGGCTGCCCGGATCCCACCTGCTGGATACTCACCATACGTAGTTATCATTTTACTCGTTGCAGGATGCCATTCGGTGAGGACACATCAAACTGCAGCCGCTGGGATCTAATGGAAAGACAGGGAATAAATTGGAGCTCAAACATACCTGGGAGTAAAAACAAAGCTAATACTCCAGCACCTCCATGTGCTGCTGCATACTGGGGCACCCTCCTCCCAGGGCTGCTCCCCAGAGTTCAACAAAACACCCCGGTCTGGTAGAAAATACTGCTGTTCATTACCAAAGCCAGACAGGACACAGCCACTTAGGGACAGACGAGCTCTGCTGTTGCAGAAGAAAGGGCCTATATTTCCCAGACATTAGGAATATTACAAGATCGAGGCTGGAAATCCCGTCTTGGCAATAGTCACTAGGCTACTGTACACAAACAGCGAACATCTTGGAAGCAGCATTGTAGGGCAAGCTGACTAGCTCCTATTCATAACACGACCAAGAATTCAGAACTTGGCATTTTTTCCCCCTACAGTGAATAGATCTTACAATTAAAGCGCAGAGAGTTGTCCAGTTCACCTCTGAAATAAATGAGTGGATGTATTCCAGTAACGATTGTCCTACTGCAAAGATGCCGCTCGGATGTGACAAACAGTCTGACAGTACGGAGAGTCAATTCTCAAATGACTGTGCCTGAACCTTGTGTCCCTTCCACTCGGCTGTAACAACAGTCCCTTCCTATAGGGTTGTGTTCAGCTGGCTGTAAGCCAGAGCAACATCTTGGCAACCTTCCACTGCCAGATTAGACAGCTTCTGAATTATCTGAATAGCGTCAGAGGTACCTCTCTGCTGGCAAAAAGAGCTGATGCTCTAAAGCAAAAGTGGTCATCTGGTTGCCAGATAGAACAACACTCGTTTTAAACACAGGTTTTAAAAATTAACATGAGTTGCCTGCCTCTATCTTACAGCACTGTCCTTGGAAGCAGATGCTGAACAAATTCAGTGTTTATTGATCGTGTCTCTTGGTCTGAGTCATGACACGACTGATATCTGAACTGTTAGATTTTCTTCCCTACCGAAACAATGCCAGCTTCCCCCCCGTCCCCTTGGCAGCCTTTATATCATAAATAGACTGAAGCAGAGAAAACACAACTGGGCACCAACACCCACACAAAGGCTGAAGCAGCAGACAGACACAAATCCCGGCCAGCTTTCAGATGCTGGAGGTTCATACCTATTATGTACCAACTCAGCCATCAGTTTGAGGACAGGTGTAGTGCAGGCTGGGTCATGGTACCAGAGTTCAATTGCCCGCTGTAGGATTGGCATGTAGGATGGGTAGCTGCAAGGTGAAAGCTAAGGAACTTTGCTGCTTTGCACGAAGAGAAAAGGTCACAACTTCTACCAAAAAGGCACATTTTGTGTACTGCGCCCACACCTTGCAAAGGAGCTTACTTAACAAGGATAAACATAGATGCTGCTTGCTGGGGTCTGCTTTATCACAGAAAAAAATAGTAGTAATGATAAAAAAAACCTTAAGTCCATTGAAGGAGTTGCATACACACTTCTTACACTAGGACAAACCAGAACCAAAAAGGTTTTGAATGAAAGGGAAGACAGATACAAAGATCTGTCACTGCAACAGACAGCTGACCTTCACCAGCCAAAGAGAAATCTGGAGCCCAGATACCGTGCTCTTTGAGCAGCTATGCTCTCACCAAGAGGACAAAGATACCAACTGCTGTTGGCTTTAGTGAGCAAGAGGAAAGCTTTTGTTGCTGCTGAGACACAAGCATCCCATTAAAGGCCTTTGTGCTTTACAGGTCAAATCTCTTCAGGTCCAATGGGAAAAACCCCAACAGTTCAGCTTTGAGCAGATTTCTAGGTTGACCTGGTTGCAGACAGACCAAGTCAAATCTATTTTAGGGCTCAGAGACAGGACACCGAGTACTATAAAAGCAAAGAGAAACCCCAGTCAGGATTTAGCAGGGAAAACAGGGCGTTTCGATGCAGTCAGCCAGAGTTCTCCCCTCTGACAGACAGGATGACTCAAGTTTTAGGGCAATAGAAGGATACATCCACTCAAACAGCATCATGAAGCTGGTCTTGGCATTGAAGGCAAAGGCTATTCCCCTCAAGTCTCTCACCAAACCAACCAAAGTTCTCTGTATTGCAAAAGGAAAGGTATGTTAAAACATAACACGCATATGGATCTCTCCCTCCCTGGCTCCACCAGCCCAGAGCCACTTCCCTTCCTCCCATCCCATCAGCAATACAGCCTTTCTGTGCTGCATGCCAATCCCAGGTTAGGCAGTTCTTCCTCTTCAGTGCCAGAAGCCCTCTTTAATTTGAGCTGTGAACTACACCTAGACCCGAGGGATACAGGGACACCACCGCTTCCCCATATACTGAAAGGGAAGCACCCATCACTCCAGCATCCACCCCTCTCGTTCAGAGGGCAGAATGCCTCTCACCCTTCAGGATTTACTCGTACTCTCCTGTCCGTCTGAACAGAAAATGACAAAGCCCCCAAGGGAAAGCATGGATAACAGGGAACGTCCTGCCCAACTTACTTTTGCCTCTTGTTCATTAAAAGTATTTGTGCTGAACATCTGTGCCACAGTCTCAAAGGCAGCTGTGAGGGGAAGCATGAACTGCTCATACTGATCCTCATCTTCCCCTGAAGGAAAAAAAGAAATCGGGAGGAAATAGACTGCACATCCCTGCGCCCTGCAGTACTGCCTGTGCTAGACATTCAGACATTGCTCACCCACGGAGCTAGAGGCAGAGAGATCACAGGTTTCCAGACAGGTGATCTATTACTGCCAATATCCAACTTGCAGATAAGTCTTAGAACAAACTCTGCCGTATCAGGAAAACATTTGGAATATTATGAAGGAAAAATTTAGCCCCAGCCTCGGTGGTGTGCACCTCTAAACTACCTCTACCCAGCAACATGGCATCAAACCCGCTGTTGAGCTTCTTTCCCCTCCTTGTTCTTATCCCATTTAGCTTTTCCCATTCCAGCATCCTTTCCTGGAGGAGCTTACAGCTCCCTAAACAGCAGGACCCGGCATACTGCAGAGCCCAGCATCCAAACCACAGAGTTCTGCTCTGGTTCCTAGGAAAAGACCCTAGTACCTAAATCCACCATGAGAAGACGCCCAAGTGCAGTGTAGAACGTAGTCCGACATCTCATGTCAGTCAGGTTGGACTGATTGTTAATGCCCAGGAAGGAAAAGTGCTCACTCTGCAAATGGAAAAGAGATGGGTTAAAGGGGAACCACCACCCTGAACGGGCTCCTGTATCAAGGGCTGAGGATCCCTCATCCCCCTGTCTAATTCTCAGCCTGCGCAAGGATGAGAAGCAGCGAGCTGCAAGGTTATCTTGCTAACCACTTCACATCTGCCAGCCATCTTGGAGAACAGGCCACCAGAGGGCAACAGGCACCGCACCTGCACACCCTGGAGCAGTGTCCTATCTACTGGCAAAGATACCAGATATCATCTTTCATCTTGGAATTCCCCAGGACCAGACGAACAAGGAAGTCTCGCTTTGCCTCCAGAGCAGCGAAGCAATCTGCCCCCCTCACTCACGGGGACCCTTCAGGCATTAAGGTTGCTGAAAAATCAGCCCTCTGCAGACAGATCCCCAGTTACTCTGCCCATATTCTCCACAGAAAGAGTAGCCCCAGACAATGCAGACTGAATGCAGCTTCTGGGCCAAACACAGGACGTGGGACTGTCTGCAAAACATCCCCTAGCTCAAGGAATACAGCGCCTCGTTCAACCAGTCGATGCAAACCTTCTGGATGTGGTGCTGGGAGTCCTATCGCTACAGCATCGGAGCATCAAATGACCACAGGCTCCCAGAGGCAAGTCAGAAATCTAATACTTTGCTGCTGGCTTCTAGTTGCTCATTCTAACATTTTTGATTTCAAGTCAGCAACCCAGATCCGCACAGGGAGTACCATACCGGTAGTGACCAAGGAACAAGGCTGCTATCCTGACCACTGCAAGTGGCGGCACTTCTTCCAAATCAGCACTTTTAGAATGAAAGCTGGGGCACTGAAATGCTGTTATATTTTGCATTAAATTGCATAAACAGTGCTCACTGCTGTCTGCCTGCATGTGCAGCAGCATCAGCTGTCTCCCGCATTTCACTCTGGAGATGGTTGTCTTTCAGTGGAGTGTAGAGACCCCCACATTAACCCTTCAGGGATGAAAGGTACCACATAATTACAGCCCCTCAAAATTGAAGGGCAGGCTTTGAACAAAGAGAGATGGAACACAGATCACGTTTTCTAGAGGCTCATCTAGTATGATGGAAGCATCTGGGAGACAGGTAAACTTCAAAAGTGTGTCCAGGTGTTAAAATTAGGGGATTATCTCAGCTGCACAAAGGCAGATGGAGGAGTTCACCACATGACGAAAAGCAGAAGGTGAAAGGACTTACCGTGTGATTGTTCAGCATGAACTGTACGGCGCTCAGTTTCACCAGCTTTCTAACACTACTGTATGTAAAGGGGGTGTTAAGGAAGCAGCAGAGTCAGCAGAAAACTTCTTGCAATGCTTGCAAAGCACTTTCCAGGGCAAAACTGGAAGGGGACTTATGTCTATATTATTCAATATGTTCTAGCCTCTGTTCCATTTGTTTCAAGAGCAATCAAGTTGCATACATCTCTACTGTAGAGACCTGCAGTGACCATTTTTATTTACTCTGTCAGGAAGAACAAGTAGAAGACTGTAAGATAGACTGTAAACAAATTAACTGTGGAAGTAAGCTACAAAGCAATTATGATCCAAAATAACTACATTATAGCCATCCGCTGCAATTCAACAGCTAGATAAGACATCGACCAAGCACTCGCACTCTGCTCTTCTCACTACCCAGAAGATGAAGCGGTT
>NW_008824285.1:1752299-1775046 GCF_000699105.1 Pygoscelis adeliae | reverse complement strand
GTTCAGGAATCTGTTACACGCAGAGTGCTCCTGTTCCAGCCGAGCATCTGGGTCACTCTTCCCCCATCCTGAGGTTTAAGTGTTCTGTGCACCCAACAGCTCTTCTGAAAAGGATATCCAATGGAGAGGTCATTGAGCAGCTGCAGCGTCTTGGAGGTGATAGGCTCGCATCGACCCCAGTACTTCAAGTTGGTGATGCTAGGGAAGAGGACAACAAGGACAGATCAGAGGGGTTTGCTCGGCTTCCCCTTTGCTGTGCGGCGGATTCTTCCAGTTCAAAAGTCACCCAACATCATCAGCTCCACCCTCCACCGAAACCACAGACATCACAAGCCACAAAATATTGGTATAAAATTACTGTACTTACATTTGGTTGACTAGAAAATTATCCTTCAGATAATCTTCACTACTTGGGTCCCAAGCTACACTGGCCCATACCCAGGCCCTTGGAATTCTGTGGCACTCCAGGGCTGGTTTCTGCAGCAAGGGTAAGAGAATTCTGCGGCAGTGACTACATGCAGACGTATGCAATTCTGCACCTGCACCATCCACTGTCAGCTGCAGAATTCTAGTAGCCCTTGCTTCTTCCAGGAGAGCCATTTCACCCCTTGGGGATGATGCGCAGCCGGGGCGCGCGAGGGTAGGCAAGGCCCCATGCACATAAAGACGGGGCGATGCTAAAGAAGTTGAGGGGGAGCTAGCGGCTGCACGTCACCAGGCGCACGGCACTGGGCGTCAGCATTGGAGCTACTGAATTGGCTCAAAATGCTAATGGAGGCTGCCAAAGACATGACAAAAAGCCAGTCGACAGGTTTGGTCCGGAGGAGAGCTGCCAAGGAACAGGCCGAAGAGGGTGCCTACCAGAGTGGAAGAGTTTTAAGAAAAGGACTTGTGCTACTCTGGTACTGAACAGCACGATTTGCAGAGAAAACTTTTGAAGGAGCAGTCCCCTCCCCATAGAGCTTTCGTGGCTGGTGATTGCCAATAGTCAAGTGATAGGGCATGAGTGCTTGAGGCTGTCCCCTCTCTGACTTTGGTTTTGCTAAGCAGGCACTGAAAAGAGAATCCATTATCCTGGTGTACGGCTTATTTTTGTGTCTCCATAGCCCGGGCTAGAATCCACGGTGGATAAATCAATCCTGGATATTGTGCGTGACTTAAGCCCTGATAAAAGCTGTAATTCTCTCGAGTAGCCAGATGTTACTAGCTTTAGACTGAACAACACTCCCTCATATTCCAGTTTTCCTGGTTACACCTTCAAATAAACCCTGGAATCTCTGATGCCTGCAAGCAGGAACACTTACATTTTTCCTATGAAGACGCTCAGGACCATGGTCTCATCATTCAACCCCAGGACCTCTGACAGACGGCGGTACAGCTGGAGGGGAAAAAACACCAGTTTAAAAGCTGCCAACAAAACAAGTAACGAATGATTAAGGATTATTTGTTTTTCACTTGTTCTCCCTTCGTGGCACACATGCCTGAGAGGGTGTATGCTCTGGGCTTTCCCAGATCAGTCAAACAATGCACAGAGATGCTTGTGATCTGATCCTCACCAACACTTGCCCTAATCACTGCCAGCTCTTTTCTATCCCTAGTCATAGCAGGTCAGATACTGTACACAGAAGCCGGAGCACTTGCTCTTCCTAGGGAAAGGGGACATAACAACTGCGCTCCTCCACCTGCACCTACATGCAGTTTCTTAGTGAATTTGTCTGGAACTCTAAGCCCCTTGTCATGTCACTGCTCCGAAGTCTGTGAGATGGGGAAGGAAGGTCATAGGTTACTGGAAAGGAAGAGAATCTAATTCTAGAGTAATGATGTTCCCACTCTTTTTTTTTTTAATTTAAAAAAGGTATTTTGCATCTCTGAAGATGCACCAAGGTATTCAAAGTCCAGTACATCTACAATTGCCTTGCAACGAAGAGAATGGAAGCAAGGCACAGATGCTAAGCTCAGGCCCCTCATGGGTGTATTAGGTGGTGCGACTCACACTTTCACAGGTATGTTAAGCCGTAAGGGACTCATTTGAAGTCACAGCAGAAATGTGGCAGATAACAAAACTGAACCCAGGTCTCAAGTTCTAGGCTACTGTCATAGTCACTGGCTCCTTCCTGACGCATACAGAACACGGTATTTCAAAAACAGCTCAGGGTTTGCAATGTTAACACTGGACATGTATCTAGAAAACACAGCAGACAGGTCTCTTAGATATTTTCAGCTATAAAGAGGAGAAAAGAAGTAATGCCACTTGCTTTCATTTAAAAAGGGAAGCTATTACTGGACTTCATATCACCAAAGAGACATAGCAAAGGGGACTGATTACCTTGGAAGACTTCTGCACCTGATCTCCAATATAGATCTTCCGGAACTGCTCAAAGAAGCTCAGCATGGCAAGCTCCAGCTTCTCATTCCCAGCCTGCGCCAGACGAGAGTCCGTCAGGTTCATCAACTGCAGCACCCTGGAAAGAGGTGGGAAAAACACACCTTGCTGACGGCCACTAGGAGAAAGGAGGGATTTCTGGCACATGGTGTTGTCTCCAGGCTGCGTGCGACAGTATTTTTTTTACTTTCTGTGGGCACTGTCGTTTTGGGTCAAGAACTGACAAAACTGGTAACAAAACACTGACTAGGGCACATTCCTCTTCTGTGCAAGGCCACTATAAGGCGTCTATATCCCTTCTGACAGGGATGCAAGGCTTTGGTTTTAATTTGCTGCAGAAGTGAGTATCGGGTGCTTTAGCACACTTACCCAGTGACTGGTCCATCATGTTCTCAAACCCACCTGCGAAACCACTACCTGCTCCCCTCACAAGAGCCAGGCTCTAAACGACACTCCCACTTCAGCCTGGCTTTTGTTGTGAGCCCTGCGGAAACAACGCTGTGACCAGTGCACAGGCTCAATGAGCAGACCTTGCTGGCAGGGAAGGGGTGGAGGGATTTTTAGGGTAAATAACACACATGCAGCAGAACAGGGGGGACAAAAGCAATGATACTCTTTTTGGCAAGTGCCAAAGAGAGTAAATAGACACAAATAGACAGGTATCATATACACTGGCACTAAAGGTAGCTGAAATATATAGGGGGTCTCACTGTTTCCCCTTCAATAACTCATCAGCTACACAGGAAGCCAGTGCTTGATGTTATCTATTAGGCACGGCTCACCAACAGGCCGGCTTCCATACATTCCCAGTTTAGCTCCTTTTCCTACCCTAGCTTCCAAGCAGAGCAATTAGGCTCTGGACCAGAAGGCACGCAGCGTGACTCGATGTTGTTCATGAGTAGTAAGCTACATGTTCTCACATCCATCAAATAAAGCTTGCACTGGAGAGGATTTACAATCCCGAAAATCCAGCATGTGTTAGACGACTTTATAACGTTTTAACAGCTATAGAAAAACTACAATACTCACAGCATATTTACAGACAAAACCCACTTTGGATTATTACTAGGAAAAAGACTTTCCCCCCCCACCCCAGCAAAGAACCATCATGCATTTAGTTCTACTCCAATGCATGCATTTAAGCCTGGTATAATTCCCCTCTTACATGCTCTTCCCCTCTCATTCTCTTTCTTATAACCCAGATTTCCCAATTTAGCCAAGCCACAGCAGAAGTTTGCTGACTGGCTCTAGCCAGTGCCGCCAATCTCTTCTTTCAGGATGGCCAATTCCACACTGTTCTTTTCAGTGAAAAGAGGGGAAGAACATGGTGGCAGCTTCACAATAGCAATTCTTTTGTTGACTTCAAGAGGGGTGCAGCTAGAAAACAGTCAGCATCCCTACCGACAAACCAACTCGCCATCCATCGCATCCTGCTCATCCGTGCTGGCGAACGAGACCCTACCACCAATCACTGCCCCGATAATATAGACGAGCCACGTCAGGCGCCCTGAAACCAACAGAGGACATCAGAACCAAGCACGTCACACATTACATGGAGGAAGCCGAGATTCGAATTTTATTTTGGCAAAGACAGGATTCACAGGGAGTACCTTTCTGCTTTAGTGCCCATTTATACCAAAACTACTCAATTTTCCACTTGGTGGAGAACAGGCATGACTTTTCTAGTAAAAGAAACAAGAATGCCAGGTCTGCCTGGAAGACTTTCATTATTTAAAGCCATTCCACTGTAGAAAGCCACTGTCTTGTAAAACTGTATTCTATGTATTTAAACATGTGCAGATGCCAGCAGGCAGTGTTTATTCTTTCAAAGTACACGTGGCTGGTGGAGAAGTCAACATCATATGGAGTTTTGCCCCCCCACACATACAAAAAACCCCCCAAAAACCTTTGTTAGATTAGACAATACTGTTTCAGAAGGAAAAGGAACAGTTTCCATACTTGTGCTGATGCGCCCATCTCTTCCACGAAAGGGGAAGCCAGTTACCTTATTAGAGAGGGGGCATAACACAGCTATACCTGAACCTCCAAAGGAACTGCTTCTTTATGGCCAGTGTTAAGCAATTCCTAAACCAACCAGCTGTGCAAGTACAAAACCTCCATGCTGAACCCACCCAATGCTGCGGACAGACACCCTCCTTCCCACAGTGGCACCGGCTGAAAACCCCACTCCCAGTTACTCATTACCAACCACCAGCTGGAGATTTCTGCCACATAGCCAGCGGGGAGGTTCAAATGAGCACTCCATATCCTGCCTCAGACAACAGAGGGATGGGGCAGGCAGCGCTGACCACCTGTGGATGGGGGAACATCCTCCTAACTTGTCTCTGAAAGACTGGGCAAGGAGATGCACTGCATTTCCCCAAAAAAGGAATGGAGTCAGTTGTAGGACAGCAATATCTTCAGCCAGGACTGCTATGTGTGTTGGGAGTGTCTGTCCACAGCCAAAAATATTCTATACCATACGGGCACCTCTCCAAGGGAATGTTTGTGAGATCTGCCTCCCCATTTACGGATTTCACCAGGAATGCAGGCTTCCGAAATGGTACTTTTGAGAACAGGCAACCTACTGCTAGTTCACAGGCCGCAGTCCTCCAAACGCGCTCACCTTCTTGTACAGCGACGTCCATGGGGCTGGCGGTGGCACTCTGCAGCAGCTCCTGGTAGGACTGGGCTGACTGGTCGAAGAGCTGCACAAGCAGAGCGCAGGTCTTCTCATACTCGCACCGGCCAATGGTGGATAGCTGATCTAGCTGCTGTTGCACGAGGCCAGTATCATCCAGTGGATCCTCCAAACCATCCCTAAGCAGCAAGAAAGCAGATCAGAAAATAACTTAAAATGCAGAGATAGCTTAAACCGTAACATAAGCTTATTTCTATCAGGTGGAGGACTCTTTCCTACGCACAATTCCAATGACTAAAGTCTCTGCCTCTACTATTTGTCACGATGGAGAGCTACAAAGACCGACGTAACCATCTGATCGTTACTGCGGCCGTAAATCAGAAGAACAGTAGCGTTCAGGTGGAAAGGCCATCAGGACCTGGGATGAGTAAGCTCTTCTTATGTCTTTAACATTTATCCAGGTCTTCGAACAGAATGTGCAGTGCCAAGAACAAGGTCTCCGGTTGTCTTTGTGTAACAAAACTTTCCATCTTTCTCAATGTTTTAGTTGCCTTTTCTTCTAAGTACACTAACCTCAACAATAAGTTTATTGCAAACTCCAGAACTAGCTAAACCTGCCGTTCCTCCCTTGCACTGCTAGATACCCAAAAGGGAATAAGCCAATCAGTCTTCCTTAAGAGAGGCATTGTTTTTCTATATTTGACCATTTGTTTTCATCAAATACAAACACACACAAGGTGGAATTCATCCCACACAAATTAAGGCACTGAAACAGAGTCCTGTAGGCTGCCCCTACACTCAAAGGAAGGGGGAAAAAAAGATACTTTTAGGTATAATTTGTGCATTCCTAGAGCAGAGATCTGAAAATTAAGTGAACCACACTTTGCATACTTACTCCTCTCTGCTACAATGGCAATTCAGAGTGCAAATGGTATGCTGCAGATGTATGATGCTAGGTAAGGTGAATTCTACCTATACCATGTTGGAGACCACTCAGATCAATCTGAGCCATTTGAGATTGAGGAAGGTCTATAAAACCACAGCTTTGAAGAAAAAAAAAAAATCTCTTTTTGTAAGAGACAGAATATGCGATTTAGGTAAGCCTCCCTTAGAAATCCTTTGGTGACTCACAAAGCTTCCTGCAGTCATGCCCATTTTTAAAAGAAAACTCAGAAGACATACCCACTAGAGCCTTCTGCGTTAGACTCTGGTGCCGACAACCAGAAGTGCTGCCATCTCTCTGCTTTTCTTACCTCAATATGATGTGCACAGATTCCAGCCTGGACGTGATGTAAGCTTTTGTGACTTCTGGCGTGTATGTTTCGAGCATGTGAGGCTCTGTGGCTTTAACATAGGGCACCGATGCAGCCAGCCGCTGCCACAAGCTTAGGAGATAGTGAACGCTGTTCGGCGCGAACTCCCAGTGCTACCAGGAGCCAAGAGAAAGAAAAGGAAAGGAAACCAGTGAGTTATGGCCTTGATTATTTTATCCATATTATTTTGACTCACGTAGCACTAGATATAGCAACATCTAAAAGCTTTAATGATCTGGTTGCCAATTTTAACAATGAATTTCAGTTCACACCTGAATTCAGTGGGCACTATCAGCATTCAGTAAAGACTGAAAGATAATCCTGAGTTCCTAGGCTGCGTAGCTGAGCCAAAGCCTTTGGTCCCAAACTACTGCCGAGCTCATACTGTAGCGTGCTGCAGACAGCTCCCCAAACAGAATGTACAGTTTAAACCTGTTTTCCAGATAAATATTACAGTTTAACAAAGGCATTATGTAAGCTATACAATTTTTTTTAGCCACATTCTGTGCAGGGTTGTAGTTACAAACCGTATACCAGTGGAAAACTCAGTGGGAATATGACATGATATTCATATTACTAGCAATCCCTGCAACTGCATTTTAATAGTGAAGTGATACATAATTCTAAAAATAAGCCTTATTTAACAAGTTGGGTTTTTTTTTTCCCCCCTGCTAAGACACGGAAAGACTCTGGAGGCATAGCAACCCTGCCTTCCCCCACGTACTGCTCCTGTTCCATTCAGTAGGAATTCACAGAATAATCAATGCTACACCGCAGGATTCTGTCACAGTCTCTGCAGAGTTTTTTTGGTAAAAATAACTTACAGCAAATTAAGGGGCAAAGAACAGACAGGAGGGTTGTCATTTTGTTTCAAGAGAAGACAGAGGGCATAAACACCCACCCAGAGTAAGTAAAACCATTTTGTACCTGCAGGCTGGTCACGGTGAAGTTGGCAATGAGTCGGATGACCTCGGGGTAGTTCTCCACCTTCACCAGCTCTCCCAGCTGGTAATTGCTTTTCAATCGGGCCAGCAATCGGCAGAACTCATGGTAGTTATTTGGATCTGACAAACTCTGAGAGGAGAAAAAGAGGAGAAGAATTGAGAAACAGCACTACTTCGCAACACATGGCAGTCAGCTATGAGTGGCGCATATTTACGGTGGAACGGTAGGAAAAGGAAAAGAGCAGCAAGATGTTGCACCCTTCTCCCCAGTGCCACAAGTGGGACGTGCACGTTACAAAGTATTTTTGGTGAAGAAACTTGATGCAGAAGAAGCAGAGACACAATTCCACTGACTGCATCTGAAATACTCACCTGTGGGTTTTCCAGTATTCGTTTAACTCCATCAACGAGATGAGAGAGAAACTTTGCTCTTTCCGCATTGTTGAAGAGGGATCTGCGTACAGAGGCTATCTGCACTAAGCAGGATAAAACCTAAAAGGGGCAAGGAGAATAAATAGAAAGGGAGGGATTAGAACAATAAAATGAACAGCACGTTTCCTTTTCATGACACAACAAATCATCAAAGTCTGATGCTCCTTTGCATGCTATGCAACAGCTCCCTCATCTTTGCAATTCTGTGTAGTCTGTGTAAAAGCGTAGAAAGAAATTACAGCAGAGAGAAAAACCACATCACCCAAAGGAACATCTCCGTCCTGACAGTCAAAGGTGTGTTCCAAACCCTGCTCCCAAAAATGCTGGGATTTCTTCAGATGGAGAACACGGATCGCGTAAGACTGAAAATACGCTAGGACTGGCAGGGAAAGCTGGTAAACTTAACACGCACTTGGGAAAGGGATCGCAGAAGATAGAAGACCGGCAAGAAAAAGTCAATTGTTCTCAACCCAAACCTCTGAAACTTAAATCGAGAGTAAATTCCAAGGATGCAGCTGCAGCAGTGAGTAACAGGCTGGTGAAGAGGGTTTTGAAGAGCAGCAGCAGTCAGTTACGATTGCCCTGCAATCCTTATCCGGAGGCAAAGCCCCATTCCCTCTGACCAGTGTAAGGACTACCTGCTCAACTGCTAAGCCTCTCATTCTTGCTGGCTCTTACATTTACTGATCAAAGAGGCAGGACAATTAAAGGCGTAATTGCTTCAGATTTCTGTTCAGTAACAAAAAACGAGTCTCACGCTGTTAAAGCCTCTCATGAATATTTGAGGCTCTAAATTCAGAATTAGCAAGTAACCCTTCAACATAAGGAACAGAGCTGAGAGTCTCAGCGGAAAAAATACTTCTGAAGGACCCTTCCCTTCCTAGCCAAAGGGCATGTTTTCATTGTAGCATTAATTATGAAAAATATTTATCCGATAGATAAATGCCCGGCAGGCAATTTTTTTCCAAGAAGTCATCATCCAACTTTTAGTTCAGTTGTGCTGTTGGCCATTTCATCCAACTGGGACGTGGCCTAGTTTTAAAGTGTGGAAGGAAAAATTACATTCCTTGGTTGTGCTCCCAGACTTGCTACCTACTCGCAGCATGGTTTCAGGATCAACTTAGTAATACAGTAGAAATAACATAAGCTACAGCCCTCAAAAAGGGCTTACTGGAAGAGCAAGCAGGCAGACTCTAAGCTACGCAAGGACAAAGAAGTAGGTTGGACTTCCAGCAAACAAGCTCTCTTAAGGTCAACGCCAAAACCTGCAGATGCATCGAAACTATCAGCAGCACCAGCCCGGCCTCCTCTTGTCGCTATAGCACAAGGCAGTGCCAAAGTAAAGGCAGCTGTCTGAAGTCAGCCTGTGACATTTTAACCAACAGTCAGTCTCCTGGATGAATCCTACAAACACTTTCTGGTAGCGGAGTCTGTAAGGAAAATAAACACTAAACTTACCAGAGGAGAAAACGAAGGAGGGATGGAATGATAAAGATCAAAAAACAACTGAAGGGTCGAAGAATCCAAGAATGCTGAAACAGAACGGAGCATTTTACTGAGAACACCTCCATTTACTGCTTTCCATAGGTCTAACGCTTATCTTACCAACAATGGCATGTGTACTTGTCACACGAAGTGCCACACTATAAGAAAATTTCCAAAGGATTTTACATTTTTTACACAATTGCCTTTCCCAGAAATAAAGTAAACCCACTGGTACTTGGTACTGAGACAAAATTACAGGAAAATATTTTAAAGAACACAATCTGTGAAATTGCCTGCAAAATGACTGGTGAGAACAGCAAGGATGTTGAGAACAGAACAGGTGCCGAGTTATTTGTTATTCACATTTACAAAAAAAACCCAAACAGTTTACTGTTTCTTGAATTGGCAGGTGTAAGACTGAAAGGGCAGAGGAGTTTTTTTTATAACTCAAGATAGCCAACCCAAGCTGAACTGCATTTGTAATCACGCTAAGGAAAGGCTGGATTTTACATCTGGCATTGTAGGCAAAAGTTTGTTAAGTACAGAGAGGGCTTTAGCAAGTCACCCATGCTTTCAGCTGGCATGCTGTAGATTAGCCCTCTTCCTCCAGCAAGATTACCTGATCTCCAACTGGTTGGGATCTGCACAGTGCAAAGATCATCTGAGGACTCATCCGTTGATGTGCCAATGAAATCAAAGTTCAGGCAATTATGTGTGAGCTTAAGAAGCTGCATGAGCAGACCATGCTGGCTTTCATCATTTAGGTTCAGGTTCTTCCCAGAAGCCTATTTATGTAAGCTATACAAAAAAAGTAAAAAGTAAAAAAAAAAAAAAAAAAAAAAAAATCAAGGTGACAGCTGCATTTGAGCCAGTAATTCAACTTTAAACAGGATGTGGCAATCATAAGGATCATATGCCACAAGCACCAACCCCAGCTATCATATACTTTTACAGACAGCATGTGCATTTACATGCTTAGTCTTTACACAAGATGGATAAGCAGACAGCGCTTTTTTTTTTTTCCACTCGGCTTGTACTGCACAGGAGAAAAGCAGCCAGGCTTGCCAGCTTGCAATTATACTGTGAGATTCAGGAGATAAGGAAGTTCTTATTAAGGTTAAACACAAGAATACATTTTCTGCCTGACAAGCACTTAGCAGCAGGGAATGCTGCTGCTGCACCTAACCCTCATGTGGAAATGGGTGCATTCACTTTTGTTGTACAGATGATCTGTATAAGCTCTGCTGCAGTTACGACACTCTGCTATGGGCAGGGAAAACATGGATACCCTCAAGTAACACAAAGAACTCGACGGACACGAAATGCTAGGTCATTTCACTGCAGTTTAAATGTAGCACTCAGGTCTGTACTCCAGGGACAGGCCAGCCTGTCTATCCTTTGTATTATCACTCTGTACTTAAAACAAAACTAACTTCTTCCGGCCTAAGTCTATTGCAAATAACACATTGCACCGTGCTGACGCTGCCAAGACCAGTGCCAGTGGTCGCTGGAATGTCTTCCTCACTCTACTCTGTCCACTGTATCACAAAGACTTACTCTTCTGAGGCTGCCTAAACGCACCCTGTTTTATGGACATGGGTACAGACGTGATCATTGGTTTCTCGCAGCCTGATCCTCCCCACTCGAAAGGATCACCTTAGAAACTTCTGCTTTACGTACAGAAGCTTGAGACAGCTACTATTAGACAAAAAAAGACATAACTTGGGTAGTAGGTGTTTAATCACAGGAAAACATGGATGTTGCATGAGACAACAAAAAACATTTCAACCTGTCTTAAACCACAGCATCCCAAGAAACAAAAGCAAGATGATTAAGAGTTAGGGTGGAAGACTAGAGGCTTCCTCCTGAGACAAGCCATGTCTTTCCAGTCTCCAAGTCCCCATGGTCATGCAGCAAGAGTCGTGTGGGCAATAGCTCAGCCAGAGCTGCACGTACAGGACAACAGTAAGAGCGCAGTTCTGGGGACACCAGGTTAACAAGGCCTGGTTTATGCCTCCTGGCCGAGTACAAGCACTTGCTGAATTTTCTCCAACAAGTCTGGGCAGTTATAAGGACCCTGTCCTGCCTGCACGTCCCCAGGCGCTTCTTTTCACAAAACCAGAGCAATCCTTTTATTTCCGAGACCTCTAATTGACCATCAAATGCACCTAAAATAAGCCAATGAATTCAAAAGTTACCAGAGCTGTTATGGTTCAGGAGGATGGGTGCATGGGAAAGGATGACTAGCATGATTGTACAAGCCTTGCTTCCTTTAGAAACCAGGAGGAGAAAAAAGATCAAATTACACCCACGTACCCACCTTTATTACTGACAGAACCAGAGCTGCTCATTTTGAAATATCTTTAAAATAAAGTTTCCTTTTCACTTGTTGTGCTATTTGTCAACTGACATTTCACTCAGCTGGAAGGATAAAAGTTAAACTAATCAAATATGTGCTACTGCCACTCAGTGTATTGGGGTAGACTTTCTCATAAACGGCTATTCTTGAAGGCACCATTAGAACTCCAGATTAGCTTTTTAGAAAAGAAACCTGATGCAGAATCAAGAATTTTCTTCAGATAACCTACCTGCTTACAAAATATACACGTGCTACTTCAGCTGAAAGAACACCTGCTTTTTTGGGGGTAAAAACCAACCCTACTAGCAGAGCATTGCTGCCTTGTCCCAGGATAAGTATTTTTAAAGCAAGTTAACTTGTGTGATAAAACCTGGGGAACACAAGACAGTCTAATATTTATCATGTGTTAAAACATCAAGGACAATCTTTAGTCTCAATCTACTAAACATATCTTCACCAGCATTTTTTCTCTCACCACGTGGGTTTTAAACTGAGGTTAAAGAAAGAGACAAGGACTTACTTTACAAGAAACCTCTCTGCCAGTACTGTAAATCAAAGATACTTAAAACGTAAAACAAACATCTCTCTCTCCTGATGCTTTAAGACAGGAAAGTTTAACCCAAGCCTCATGGTCCAGGCGCATACGTTCAATTGAAATTGTTGAAGAGAGTTGTATTGCTGTATTTGTGTCACGTTCTTTTTTTTTTTTCCCTTTAATACAAACCTAAGTCAAAGCTTTCCTGAAACACAAGTCCAGAACATAGCTTTTAGAACAAGAGCACTCGTTCCAGGAGAGTTACACCAGAGGGAACTTCAGCCCAAAGTCTGTCGCCCCAACATACAGCGCCCAAGAGAGATGACAAACGACGGTTTCCTTACCTGTTTCAGTAAATTGCATGACAGTGTGAAAATATCAAATAAGGATGAATCTCGGAAGGAAGAGGCTATTTTCCTGTGCTTGGTCAGTGGATGAGTAGTATCCGCCTGAGCAGAGAGAAAACCAGTGCTTAGAACTGATGGGCAGAGGTGGAACAAGACCAGCAGAACGCGTAGGAACCCTGTTAAGCACTGGGACATCAAGGTTTCCCTCCCCAGAGCCATGTTACACCGGCTGGCCAAACCAGGGCGATGCACTGCCACTGCGGTATGTGCTGCTACTGCAGAACAGTGGTTCTTCCACAGATAAAATCATATTGCTGGCTGATGACAGAACTTTCCACCTACAATACTTACAATGCAGTTTCACTGTACCCCTGCCAGAAAGCAGGGCTGGGTTTACTCTCAAGTTCATTTGAATGTCTTCCAAAGCAGGATCAACAGCAGTATTTTCAACAGCACTTATGTCATTTTAGAAACTTGAACACTGCTTTCTAAAGTGCTCCGAACTCCTGAGAGTTAAATCCTACCTGAAGCCGCTGGGCAGACACATGGTCAACTACTAGCAATTATAATTCCCCTCCTGAACCTGCACAGATGAGAAGAAAACTAGAAGGAGAGTTAACCAGTGACAGCCAGTTTGGACTTTGTTGTATCTATTATAAACTCCAGTTCTGGACCTCACACCATATCAGAATAAAAAGCTGACATGTGACCTAAGAGGCAAATACACACATATTGCTTTATACTGGATAACAAAGTCTCCAATTGATTCAACCAGTGCATTCTAGCATGGGCAAGCACAGCTGAACGGCAGCGCGGGTTACGTCACTTTGTGGAGTACTTTCTAGGAAGGGGAGGAAAGTGAAGTGATATTTCACATCTTTGCCATTTATTTGAACACAGGCTGGCAAAATTCCACTTGCCCAGGCTAAGTTATTTGATGGGCAGTTGGTTATCATAGTGCATCTGGGATGGAGCCTTATCGCAGCCCCGTGCAGAGGCACACAACTTGAATCTCCATTTTCTTCATGCTTTTGTTACTATACCTCTGTTAACCTTAAATACGCACACGTCTCATCCAGTATTGCAGGAACCAGTACAGCTCTAACCACTGCAGACCTCACTTTAACGTCCTAACCTTCACAACGACCCCATGGCAGACGCAAACACTCTTGTCTCTTATATTACAGGCAAGAAAGAGAAGCCCTGCATCACCCAGTAGTTGGTGGCAGATCAGAACTGGACCTAAATTTGTCAGGTGCTCTAACAACTGAATTACCATTCCTCAGCTCATGCTATTAGATTTCAGGATCTTTAAGAAAATGAGCATTATTTACTCCCTCCATGGTTATTACAAATCTCACGTTATTTTGGGCTTGTGGCAAATAAGCATTTCCTTTTTCTTCACTACGAGGTCGTGTGGATTAAATCAGTGAACTTCTACAATACAGTGGACACTCAGTACCTCCAGGCAAGTCTGTGCAGTACTTACAGGATGAAAACTGATACTTCAAAACAGTTACTAGCACTTTATTTTATTTGTACTGTGAGCTTTTGGAACAAAAGCTTTAGTAAACAAAGCTCTAGAAAATTCGGCTCTCATGCAATGTAGTTGGAAGTTTAAATAGTTACCAAAAAAAGCCCGAAGAGAAGCCCCACAAGGGTTTTTTTGGGCAGGTTTTTTTGCTATGTACACGTACATGACCCCACTCTGATGAGTGGGCATGTTGGCAGATTTATTATTTTGCAAGTAATGGCAGTTTTAGACTTTCCAAGATGAGTCACTGAATCCAGCCCTGTGCAGTTGCTGGCACAAAGCACATTTAGGAATGAGTAGTAAACTGTGGCACATTTAATATCCAAGGTATCAGGAAGAGATTTTTGATCAAAGTCTTTAACTTCATTGCTTATTTTAGTATCAACCTGTAGAGACTCTGGAACTGGGACAGGTGACAGTTTCTGTGCTGACCATTCTCCTGCAAGCAGAAGCCCTGTACAAAGGTGCTGACAGACACATACTAATTTATAGAGGTAAACAGACTTGCTTTCATCCTCGATGCAAGGAAGTGAAGGACTGTCCCTCCGCAGAGACGGAGTTAGGATTGTACAAAAGTCTGGGCAAGGAAATGGTAATGGTAACAAGACATGGCTTAAGAGCTAGGAGGAGAGCTATGGGTTAGGATTTACTGATCAGGCCAGGCTTGAAGAATGAAAGTGAATTTGGGGTCTGAAACGGATGCAGAAGCCATTCAGATTACAGTGCAGGGCTTGGGAAGTTCAGCAGAAGAAATTAATGCTTTGCCCTGGACAGGAGAAAACCTCCTCCTCCATTTCCAGTTCTGAAAACAATTTGTAATCATCCTTCAAATCCCACTCAAGGATCTCTCCGTTCCAATGCCTGGATTAGTCAATATACCAGCAAAAATGAAAGGTTAGTTTCCTTAGTAAGATATTAAAATCAAATAAACTTAGTCACACCTGGTCCTCTTAGCAAAATCGGAGACATTTATACACATGGCAACCCTCACGCTGTCTTAGGACAGTGGTAGCCATCAATGGTGCTACAGCAAAGTCTGCCTGACTGATTAGGAAACGATCTAGGCTTGGACAGCACGCAGTAAAGCCGCTTGTTCCAGCTTTCAACATAAATACCGAGAGGCCGCATAACGTTAGAGGGCTCTACAAACCACCGAACTAACTAACCTGGAAAGACTTGCTGCAGCTGGCATGACCGGGTGCCATGCCAGAGCACCACGGACTCGGCGTGCCCAGTCCTTCTGCCAGTCACCCAGGGCCAGGGGTGTAAGGGACTCAGCACTCAGCCCCAGTAAACCGGCAGAATTTGAGAACTACCTGCTGGGAACGCTATGAAATTTAGTACTGAATGAAAAGGACGCTATAAAAATCTGCACAATTTGACAAATCCTCTTTGTTTCACCTCCCTGGTCGATACGGAGGAGGGCATGCTCCATTCACTTCTTGGCACAAGAATGCTGTAAGCTGAAACAATGCACAGGGACCGACAACAGAAGGTGCTAGGGATGTCCTCACGCTCGGGGCTTTGTCCTCACTAGGTAGGCTTGGCTAGTTGCTTAGCATTGCTCTTTCCTTTTTCATCTCAGAAGATTACATCAAAATATGAGAGAAGATGGAAGATGCCAGTGAAACAAAACGATTCCTCAGGACAGGAGGTTTCAGCATCTTACCACAACAGTAAGTGACTGCGTAAAAACAACAACAACAACAACAAAAACAAACAAAAAAACAAAACACCCACCACAGAACACCCCCTCGCCACCAAAAAAACCCAAACAAAACCCCCCAAACAATGCACAGACACACAGCAGGACACAACAATATGAATGAGAAAATTGGACACTTACTTCACTGAGGAAGGCTGTAGCACTTACTTGATTAATTTCATTAGTTAGTTGGGACAGGATTGTCACTCCTATGATGCAGTGCTCTACACTATCCTGAGGAAGGAAAGGGGGACAGGGAAAGCAGTTAGCGATGCCAAGATGTTTTCATTAAGCTTCACTGTCATTCAAAGACCTTTCTGCTTGGAAAATTTCTAGACATGTTTGTCTAGAAATGCTTTATCTTTGTAGTATTGTGACTGGATAAAAGCCCATGAGCAATACCAAGCAGAGAATGTAAAATGTGCTTTTAAAGTACTTGATGTTGTTAACAACGCAAATGGTTCTAAAGAGTTCAGTAACATGAGCTAAAATAAAAGGTGCCTATTTTTATAACAGTTTAATCAACATTTGTGTTATGCCCTAACTCTGAAAATATTTAGATTTTTTTTTTAATCAGTTTGTTTAATTTTAACAGAGGCTGTGGTAAAACGTGCAGAAATTTCTGCAACATTAGGATGAGTATTAAAGTTGCCAGATGAAAACTCTGGGAAATAAGCTTTCCCCCCTGCCCCCTTTTTAAATTGCAGACCTTGAACAACATGAGTAGCAGCCGACCAAGTTTCTCCACACACCCGCGCCACAACCCTCCTGCCAAGAAGGACAGCCTATCTCCCAGTGAAGGGAGTCCATTCTTCACAGCCTGTTCGGCCTCTGGCTGCACTTGAGACTGCCAACAAGGGGCCAATTGTGAAATAAGTCTGTCACAGATACCTCTTCACTAGAAATGGTAATCCATTTATCAAATGATTTAAGAGAAACAACCTGTATTGTTCCTTTGCCCCAGTTTCTGTTCTGTAACTAATAAACGATGTTTCCTTTCCTAGCTCCACCTTGCTTTGCACCTTCTGCACAAATTGCCCTCATCTCCAGCTTAAGAAGACTGAACTCATCTGCAATAGAGAAATTCAAGCATATTTAGACTTGGGACCTTGGCCACTTCTTTACTGGAGCCATGTCTCGATGACAGTCTCAGCATTTACATGGTAATATCTAGACAGAAGCTACTGGAAAACCTTGCCGAACCATGTCTTCAAAAACGTGCAGCTTCCTGTACGCTTTAGCAGCCAGAACAGGTAACTTGAGCAAACAGGAACAGACCGTCTCAAACTGAACACAGCAAGTAGATATTCACACCATTTAATTAGGTTCCTGATTAAAAAGCACACATTCCCCACGTCATGAGCTGGGAGAGTGAGGAATCTAGCTCTGGTAATTTCAGCTAAGAGTACCTGCGAACTATCTGGGACATAGTTACCAGCCCAGAAAGGAACATGATCTTTAAATTACTCAACACCTTCTAGATCCTACTTCACCGCAGACATCTGTAAATGTCTGAAATAATAGTAGTTAGCCTATTTTCTGAATGCCCACACTCCCCCACTCCAGAATTAAAGCCTTGTACACATTACATCTCGTTTTCCACACTGGGAAGAATTTCTGGTCTTTTTGATCTCCTCTACTGTCTTCCTCCGACTTTTGATTTGGGGACAAATTTTAGAGCAAATAAATCAGTATTCATAGCACTACAGGTTTTCCTGATCTCTCTGGGAGGAAGTTTCAGTTTGGAGACAGCTGTTGATAAAAATGCAACCTTAAACCTACAGAGTCTTTTGGGTTGGGAATGAAACCCTATACTGTGGTGACAGCATGTACGTTTATGAAACAGTCAGGACTTCTAAAGAAAATTAAGAATAACATTTGTGTTACACACTAGTTTTAAGCTACATTTTGTTATGATAACTCAGCTAAATATCAAACGTGACTTCCATGGATATATCACCTTTGCAGTGAATGAAAGCAAATCAAGCATGGCACATATTTCCCTCATAGACAATAAGCCCACGTTTACCATTTTGCACTAATCAACATGGTGTATTTAAGCTTGATAGCTTGAAAGAAGAATTGTGCAACTGGAACACTGAAAGATGTGTCTTACCATTGAACACTAATAGTGGCAGTTTCCAGAAATAAATCCCTGCTCCACCAAACTTTAAATTATAAAAACTGACCTGCCCTGCCAGTCGTCAGCTGCTTATAGCCTTGGCGGTCACTATTCAATCAACAAATGGACAGATGGAAGACTGGACAGAGGACACTAAGGCGCAAAACAATAACTGAAAATGCACAGACTTTCAAATCCCACAAGGTGTGTATTCATCTTACAAAAAGTCTGACCTGTAAAAACCTTGTGACATCTGTGATCACATTCCTGAAGACATATTCATCCTTCTGACAGTCAAACCAGCCCAACTTTGTGATCCTGGCATATAACTGGATTAGCGCTTGTGTGACAAACGTTGCCAACTTCGGCCTAGTGGCAAGGTAGTTGAGCACATAGTTCCCTGAAACAGAGAGAGGTGTATCTGTAGACAAAACCTTGGCAGATGGAATTGAGATGGTAACGCTGACAAGAAAAAGCATCTTTTTGAAAGCTGCTAAAAAAAAAAAAAAATCAGCACAGTAGTGGGTTAGATACAAACATTGACCTTTTACTTGTGCCTTTAACATACTAAAGCTGTGGAACAGATCTGGAAAGTGGTTAGAGACAGGCGAGAGTTCCTCCCCACAAGCCTAACTTGTTTTGTATGATCAGATTAAGTCCAATCCTCTGTAAGCACACGTAAATAGCAAGAAAAGCTGAAAATATTTCAAGACCTCTCCTCGGGGATGATCATCTACCACATCATTTGTAAAAAAGAAAGCAGACTGAATGGCATTCAGACTCCTTCCTCGGAGGAAAGGAGTATCAGCCATTCTCCAGGAAAGAGCACTGTGACAGACAGACTGCTCCCTTAGGAAATACTCTAAATGATATTTCGGAGACCCATAAAGGATTTTCAGTTTTGAAAGCATGTCCTTAGAAGAGGCAAGCACCATGCGTATTTTATACTCCAAAAGAAATTGATATATATAGCCTATATATTTAGCCTTGAACTCTGTTAGCTAATGATATAGGCGAAGACGCCATCTAAGAGAAATGCTTCTTTGCCTTTTGGGCATCCTATACCTTAGGATGCCCAAACTGTAAAGCACAGTAGCTCGCAGAAAACCTCCCACCCGTGGATGAAAAGTCCACACGACAAACATTCACGTTAGTTTGGTTAGAAAAACTAAGTCTTGTACTTACGAATATCTATTCGTTGTTCCAACGGTAAAGGGTTGTTTGTGCGTGACACGAGTTTTGTAAGGCATGTAGCTGCCAATAACTGGGAGTAGGATGACTGTAAAGAAAAAACAACAACAAAAAAAACCAAAACACAAACAGAAGTTTACCACACACTTCAGAAGATCAAGCAGCAATGCTGGATTTTAAGCTAATTGCTCTCTGGAAATTTGAGTTTAAAGCATTAATTTAATTGGTACGTCTAAATACCCTACCTAGCATTTATTCTATGTTTTTATAGACACTAAAGTTAACCAAATACTTGAAGAAAGTGTTTAAGAAAGAAAGGAAAAGCTTTTAAAGAGCGGGAGACAACTGAACCGCCACTGAAGGCAGGAATAAAACTGCAAACATAGTCAAACTGCATGAAGTTACCTTAAACGCCATGCCTGAAAAAGACAATTAGCCCTCTGAGCTGTAGGAGTACGTTACTATATGTTAAGAAAAACTTCCAACTTCCACTTGATTACTAAATACAGGTTAAAATTTACTTCTTACAGAACAGCACACAGACCACTGAACTGTAATCTAATCTAATTCAGGGACACAAATGATGGCATTCAACCACCTAAAACCCCTGGCTGCACCCGATTCCATAAATTACAGCCAGGGAAGTGACAAGCATTTTGCATGCTAATTTCTGTAATATATAGTACTGTAGAAAGCTTAGTATCCAAGATGCAGGAAGCCTACTTATTCCAACATTCCCAAGGACAGTCAGGTGTAAAGTGAGTCAGATCCCAGACTTAAGAAAAAACCCCACAACCCCCTGGGGCAAGGGTCAGAGAGGCAATGGATCACACGCAGAGAATGAAACTGAGCTTTAGGAACTTTCCTTAAAAAAAAAAATAAATTCATTTGTCCTCAGGTAAATCAGTCACTAGTTCCCATCAGAAGAGCTTCAAATCAGTTTGTTTCGAATTCACTGGACTTCAAATTTAACAAAAAGTTAAATAATTCGCTTTGTTTAAGTTTGCTAAGCCTGTTAAGTGTCACTCTTCCCCCCCCTCCCTTCACCACCTCCTCCTCCTGGAGGACTTACTCTTTACAACAGGCTGTTTAATGTTTCCTATTTTTGTGAACAAGGCTCCAATCTGATAGATATGAAAGTTGGATGCACATTCTGCCGAAAGTCAAATCTTGCAAGATCATGTGGCAAAGCCATTTTAAACATTATTTGTGCTGATACAAAGTAAAAACCAAACGGCCACTTAAAAAGAAAGCTAAAAAAGTCAGGCAGGATTTACTGCTGGCATATTTTACATCCTTTCTGTAACACTAATTCTAAAGCACATGATCTAATTTTCCCTGTTTTAAACCTCTGGCTTATCAAGACAACACTATAGCAGGGGCAATTTTCCAAGGAAACATTCCAGAAGAAACACTGCTGGTTTTATCCCCTACGAACCTCTGCGCACACACCATTTTCCCCCCAAAGCCTATAGAGAAGGCAGTGGTTCCCACAGTCCGTGAAATACCACTGCCGTGATAATGTTTCCAACTTCAAGCTCGACATGTCTGGGTGGTAGCCTGCGAAGAACGCAGCACGGTCCACAAGACATTAGAATTGACAACCATTTGTAGTAACCACTGCAGCAGCATAATTAGCCATCACAGCCAATGCTTTTTTTGGCATAGGCTGCCCACAAATTGAGATATATGAAGCTTGCTGGGTACGGAATATAAACACTGCATGCCAGACCTTGGGGCTATTTCCCTTATCAATGCCCAAAATACCAAGACACATTTGGGACAATTATATTGTTTTACATACACTCCCTCTTTCTAGAAGAAGCTGGCACTTGCTCAGGCAGTCTGGACTGTTGGTGAACTCAACCAAGGCTTTCTCTGCCTGGAGCCGTGTCGCAGTGTCTGTGGTCTCATACAGCTGCTTGCACAGGTTCTCTAGCTGGGCTAGGCTCTGGAACACAGGAAAACAAATCGATTAGAAACAACAGGTTTTACAGTTTAGTTATGCGAGTAGTTTAACCCAGGTTATATGTACGTATACATACACACGTATATAAAACTCTACTGTTTGCACAAAGGAAGGAAAACGCCCAACTCGCGGTTTGTTCTTCCATCAACTAAATGCATTTAACCTACTAAATTGCTTGTTTAGAAATTTCACAGCTACCTCTTAAACCTGACAAAGTACCACGTTGCCTCCCCACTTTTACCTTTTTTACCTGAACTCGGGCACCCACTCCCAGGGTCAGCGCTCAACCAGCCTGAACGCACCGCACCATGTGGCTGATGGGGTCTGGAAAACCTCTTACACCTTGTGCTATAATGGCGATAATCCTCACCTGCCCATTTTAAATAGTAAAAAACATTCTGACATCTAGCTTTTATGTTATACAGTGTCAAATCCCTCACAAACTTGGTTTATATCCCCTTCGCAGGGCACCATAACAGACTTCAGCATCCCAGGATGCTGGAAGGACCTCACGTTACGTCTTCTACGCTACACATGCCAAAAATACCTAAAGCAGAACAGAGCAAATGAAGAATGGGATGGATGCCTTTGAGCGGCATCTCTGTGAACGCGTTCGAAGGGAAATAAAACTACCAGGCAGATTCTGTGTGCTCAAACAACTGGAAAATATTTGCCATAAGCTGTGATCCAGGCAGATGGTTTCCCCCGGTGAGATCTTAGGTGTCCTAGTTAAAAAGTGGCTTCACAGATGGATATATATATTCCCTCAGGTTCTTACTGCTAGATTAATAAGCAGGTATTTTCAACTGCTTTAGGGCTACATTCTAGGTTTCCAGGGGTAAATCATTACAAGCATACCATAACGTTTGTGCATTTGTAAAAAGAAGGATAGCATCAGTCGCCTAATTTATTTTTGGAGGAGAGATTGTTATGCAAAAGCTGCGTTACCGACAGGGCCAGCCGACGGATTCACGCACCACATCAGCGCACAGCTGAACGCTTTCTTATACACAAGCACAGCAATTCCACGCCAAAAGCACACAGAAGTTTTTGATGCTCTGCTGCCGAGAAGGCCATGAGATAAGACAGTGTTAGAAGGAACACAGAGAGGGACCCTCTGCAAAAATTCTCTTCTCTTGTACCATATTCCAGAGCTCCAAATTTTTTGTTTTGTTTTTTTTAAGTAACAATCTCATGGAAAACGTTGCCCTGACAGCTACACTACATTAGAGAAATTAGAGAACTTTGCCAAGTGCCAGACAGTTCAACATACAGTTTTGTTTCTGAGAAAGCCAAAACCCAAAGTCTTAAGCTCTACACAGAAAATCCTCAAAAACCTAAGATGAATATAAACCATTATTAACCATAAACTATTATAAGCATATGAACTACGGTTAAGCATTTGTCAGTACCTGTCATTTCTCATCACAAATCCACTTTCAGTTATTTAAAATCAGTTGGCAAAGTCTACATACAGGAAGGTGCCTGTTTATGTGTATCATCTTCAGCCCAAGGACGAAATGCCATTTCCTCCAAATCTCCAAAATCCTTGCAACCATTTATCAATGGTTGAAAAACTACTGTGACCATTCAGTCCACGTGTGTACGGTGGACCGAATCCTTGGGGAGGGGCTCAGCTTGACTCCACCACCCCGGTGGGACAGCGATGAATTGCAGCCCACGGTCCCACACCGAACCGATGAACACCGATCCGGAGAGCGTAGTTTACAATTTTGGAAAAAAGTATCTAGTTTTAAGAGTTTTACACCACCCTGCATTAATTCTTC